>NC_143583.1:208929267-209256701 GCF_048544385.1 Mastigoproctus giganteus
TCCCAACTGATGCAAATTTATTTACCAGAACCTTAGATTTTTCAGTGAGGCAATGCACCTATTACAAAGCTCTTGATTTTACTTCAGTTTGAGCAAAATAATGGGACGCTGGTAGAAAACCTCGATCAGCGTTCCGATAGTGGTCAAAAAGAGAACTCGCTCGTCTGTGGAGGTTGAGCATAGCTTGCCCGATTGAATCTGCTTCTCAAGAAATGGAAAATTGAGGCATGCGTCACGTCAGTGAGATGTTTTGGGAAGAATACGCGCTATTTTATAAGGCCGGAGCAGGTCTACGTATAAGACGTTTTTCATTCATCGTGTCCCGATACTTTTGTTAATGTATTACTTATAATTAAATGTATCAAACAATTTCATCTCACTCACTTTGTAACATATTCTTCAGGTATAACGTAAACGAGCAGTGAACGGATCGCTATGTACCCGAATGATGGACTTGATTACATATACCTAGTTCAAATTAACCTTGGCATGAATTCACTATGAGCCAATCTGTCCACCAACCACCTTTGTAACGTAGCAGGCAAGATTGTGAGTTTATTTCTCGTTCGGTGAATCCATCAGTTAAGTTAGGGTGCTTTCAGGGGCACAATTACTTCAAAGAGATAAAGATACATTAGGGAAAAATTTCGCTGTACAGGATGTTAATGCCTTACCATATCCATTCGCACGTTGTGGCTTGGAAATCTGCCCATCTAAATTTATAGAGCATGCTTGGGATGCTCTTGGAAGATTTATTACCCTTCTACAATCTGTATAATTTCTCCTGAGGCTTAGAAACTCCTGAACTAGTAATCGTCACGACGTCACTGGTGACTAGGTCGGTTTTCATAATTTACTTGTAAGGAAGTATTCGTTGTGATCTTACAATTTATTTTAGGCATCACGTTTTGGAATGGCAATCTTTGTTTTATTTCCTTTCTGCAAGTTGATGGTGAAAAATGCGCGGCTAAATTTGTTGCTGTACGAAAGTTACGTTCAAAATATAAGAAGTAGGCGTGAATTTACATTAATTAATGGTTTCCAAGAAAAATGCTTGACAGTTTTACGTAAACATTCCGCGAAAAATCGATATGTTTTTGTTTCTTACAACCTAGTTTAGACAACGCGATTCACTTAAAATACTACAATTAGTGGCCGTCTTTTGTCTTCTATCGGGGTATAATGAGTTTCCAAACTAGTGAGA
Source organism: Mastigoproctus giganteus (assembly GCF_048544385.1). Taxonomy (NCBI): domain Eukaryota; kingdom Metazoa; phylum Arthropoda; class Arachnida; order Uropygi; family Thelyphonidae; genus Mastigoproctus; species Mastigoproctus giganteus. The sequence goes on from NC_143583.1 coordinate 208,930,472, forward strand.
AACAAAAATAGTCTTTCAATAACTAATTACCCCCTTGTATAAAGAACGCTTCTTTTAGAATAATACAAATTAAGATCTCTTGGATTTCTGCCTTCGAGCCGAAATAATCCAAAGATATTATTAATGTATTAAAGAGAAAAGTATGCTGAAAGGCGGATGTAGCTGGTGTGTGCGGGACTAATTTTTATGTCATTGCTTAACAGGCAGCTCACCGAAAAAGATTAAATTCATTTGTAAACAGGCACGTCCAACACCTTTTACCAATGGCTAACCTAAACAGCAGAATGATAAAGTCTTTAAACGTTTTTCCCCCACATCAGAGTCGTGTGTTAATGGCTATCATACGAGGATTGGGTGATACTCCTGGAAACTTCAGGTTTTCATCCCGAGAAGCAACCACAGCAATTTACAAACACGATACCTTAATGGATTGATGACCTCGGTTGCATATTCCAAACTCCACTCATCCCAACGATTCCAGTATTACTATTGGCAGTAGTCAGTCGAGCAGATGATTTGTGTGTTTCATTTGAACTGCTTAGTGGGGAGCAATTATTTTGTAAACTGTTTAAGCGCAATTTGATCTTTCAACTTTGTGTATAAAAATAAGTTTCTTAACGATGCAGTTCTTTTTGCTTTGGAACGTGGTCGTTGTAGTATCTCGGGAATTTAGTTGAACATCGTTGGTTTCCCCCACCCCTGCTTAAGAATGGCTTTGCATTATTCATTAGAAACCTTTTAACAAATGCTAAACGATTAACCTGTCTTTTCTCATTAGCACTATTGATTTAGCTGCTGCTACAATAGCCATAAAGAGTGCAAAGACATCGGATGCAGTTACTGCGTCAATTATTGCCAGCATATTTCTATCCCATTACGAGTTTTTGGCGCATCCTACTTCTAATTGATTCTGAGAATAATTATCTCTTTCTTTCTCATTATAGTAATGATGGTGTGTCCTTTAACCTCATTAAAATGCGTAGCAGATGGATGCTGCAGCGAAATTTATCGACTTTAACACTGGAATGTATCTGGGGTCATATTTCGTCCCATCACCCACGCATCTCGAGACATGTGGCTGCCCAAGCCGTTAGGGAAAATGCTCGCTTGCGTTTTCCGCATGGGTAAAAGGTTTCGAACCAAGACGTGGATGCATTTGAATGGGAATTCTGTATTAGGCTAAATCTTCTGACGTAAAACACCGAGTTCAGGTTGCTGCAACTGTAGCGCAGTAAACTTTCAGTTTTAGTGGTCTAATGGGACGCCACTTACGACTTTGTTTCGTGTCTTTGATTGATTGCATGACCACGAAGAGATGGCGCTGCTGCGGAAACCCATGGGATTAGGCGAATCCCTGAGGTCATCGATACAGATAAACACTTTCTAGAGTAATCATGTTGCCAAATATATATTCTCTCTATCTCTCTCTCTCTCTCTCTCCCCCACCCCTAATCCATCATTCAAATTTATGTTCACTATTTCTATGAAAATAGTTTTCTTTCTTTAAATATATCTTGCTTTAAGTCAAATTAAGTTAAAATAAAAACATGAATCTTATCTGAGAATTTATGTTTCGTATTTGAATTAAGGAAATTTAAGATCTCATCTGAATTGTTTCCGTTTCTAATTATAGCTGTGTATTTCTCGCAAATTTTTGCCCAGATATTGGACCTTCATTTGGGTACAATAAAATTACATTGAAATGGTGTAGCGTTGGAGCCTATTTTGAGTTTCCGAATTGGAAAATACGTTTGCTTTTATTTTAAGTTGTCTTTCTAGGTGTCTACCAGCCCATCCCCAATTACAATATAAAAACTTAAGGAGTTATTTAAGTGTCAAATTTGTTGAATTCTTAGTCCCTAAATTTATAAAATCTTTACTGGATATCGAAATAGGAATTAATTATTTCTCCAAACTAATACCTCCCTGGATCTTATGAGCATCAGCTTGTGTGTCTCTCTCTATATATAAATCAATGCGTTTGCGTCTTTGTTTATAAGACGGATATTCTACAAAGCACAATTCGAGTTCTCATTAGCTCCATTTCTCTCTCCACTGGCTTAACTACTCTAATATTAAGGCGAATTTGAATACTCTCAATTACTGCAGCAACTGATAAACAGCTGGCCTCATAGGAACTGGCTTAACACAGCCTACTGTCATTGCTACTGGGAAAAAAAAATTCATTGCACCAGCATTGAATCATTGATCAGACCAGACTGATCTAAATTATGCAGTACTGATGCTAAATGCAGAAAATACAGATGAAGGCCGTCCTGACACAATGGAATTGGCGAGGTGTGCTTGGCAGTAGAAACCAGATAACCGATTTAAACCAACAGTAAGATCCGATGAGTGTGTAACTACAGGCAACTTGCCTGACACCTTATATCTCCCTATATATCTACCAACTTGTGATCACTATTAAACACTCACTAGTGATCACATCCGCATTCATTTACTTATGGATACTTCCTTTGCTCTAGGTCTCTTAAAATGCTTTCCCTTTATCTCATCCGAGTGTGGAATGGTCAGTTTTGAATGATCCATACAACAGGTTCCTATTTGTAAAATCAATTGGCTTCTTGTTCTTCACGTCGATTACCTTGACTTTCATAAGGCAAACTGGAATAATTGCTCAAAATGTAGTAGTAGTAGTGGCATGTGATGCAAGAAAGCTTATGCAGCATCAGCCAAAAAAAAAAAAAAAAAAAATCACACCATTCCCTCCAAATGCCTGTCAACTTCCTCCTTAAATTTATTCAACCTATCAACTTCCACAACGACAGATGGAAGTTTTTTCTAACAATTAACCACCCGCTGGCTAAAGCAAATTTCCGCACATCTATTCTACATCTGTCTTTTCTTAATTTGAATTTATGCCCCCGTAGGGTCGTAATCTGAACAAGTGGAAGGATCCCATCAGAATTCAGCGTGCTCAACCCATTCAAGGCCTTATACACCTCAATCAGATCACCGCGTAGGTGCCTAGTCTCCAGCCACTGCAATTTGTAGAATTTAAGCCTCTCTTGGTAAGAGAATCCCTTCATTCCCCTCACCAAACTTGTTGCCCTTCTCTGTACACGCTCAAGTAAATCTATATCCTTCCTAAAATGAGGCGTGGCCTGACCTGACCATTTCCTTATACAGAGGGACAATCACCCCTCCTTCTCCCTGCTAGCAAAATTCCTATATATCATTGACAAAACCCCATGACCTGCCCTGGCAGCCTGTCTGCATTGCTCAGAAAACTTCATATCTGCCTGCACAATTACTCCCAGGTCTTTTTCATTTTCTACCACCTTAAGTGTAGCACCACACAGTTGGTACGTTTCCTTTGGGTTACTTCTACCCATATGCAGTACTTTGCATTTGTCAAGGTTAAACTTCAGTTGCCACTTCTTAGCCTATCTGCCCAAATTATCTAGATCCTGTTGCAGTAACACACTGCCATTACTGTCATTAACAACCCTGCCAACCGTTGTATCATCTGCAAACTTCGACATTAAGCCTGATATACCTTCATCAATATTATTGATAAATATACAAAACAACAGTGGACCCAACACCGAACCCTGTGGGACTCCACTAATAACATTAGTCCAAGAAGAGCAGCACCCTCTGTCTTCTCCCACTTAACCATCCTTTTATCCATTGTAGCAACTTACCCTTAATACCATTCTGCTCCAATTTGTAAAATAGTCTTCCATGGGCAACAGTGTCAAAAGCTTTCCTGAAATCCAAATATATGATATCAAAATTATTTTTTGCATCCAGTTCCTTTTTAACCACATCATAATATCCTATCAAATTTGTCAGACAAGACTTTCCCTTAACAAACCCATGCTGTGTCTGAATTATTGCTGCAGTCTTGTCTAGATGATCCTGCAATGCATCTTTAACCAGTGACTCCATTATTTTACCCGGAACAGAAGTTAAACTAACTGGTCTGTAATTACTCGAGTCACCCTTCGATCCCCTTTTTTGTGAATTGGGGATACATTTGCACATCTCCAATCCGTGGGAACCTCTCCTGAATCCAAGGATGCTTTCATAATTATGGCTAAGAGAGTGCTTAGTTGCTTTGCCACCTCCTTTAATATAACTGGATAGATCCCATCCACCCCAGGTGCTTTTCTTACGTTTAACTTCAACAGTTTCTCTTCCACTTTGCTCTCAGTTATTACAAAATCATTAATTATCCTGCTACAATTTGATACCCTTCTGCCATTTTCAAACCTTAATAATTCCTCACGTGTGAATGTAGATGCAAAATACTCATTCAGTTTGTTTGCTATCTGAGCAGGATCATCAACAGTGGAACCATCGATGTCAAGTGGACCAATCAGATTCATCCCCTTCCTTTTAGAGTTTATATAAGTAAAGAAATCCTTGCTGTTTTTCTTAGCATCTTTTGCCAAGGATTTCTCGTAATCTGCCTTCGCCTGCCTAACCTCCTTTGTAACTTGGTTACAGATCAACTTGTAGCTATCATAGGCTTCTGTGTCACGTGTTAATTTGTATGCATCCCACGCATTTTTCTTCTCTGTTACGAGTCTCATTAGTTCAAGGCCTAAACCTTGAACAATATTTCTTAATAGGTATGAAACTTTTAGTAGCATCCACGATTAATTCCTTGAATGCTTCCCACTTAGAATTTACTGTTGGTAACATCGTCAGTTGATCCCACTGTACAGAATTTACAAACTGTCGGAGACCACTGTACTCGCCTTTACGGAAGCAAAAACCCTTTCCTTTACCCCTGATGGAAATTAAATCTTTAAGTAAATCCCACTTCAGTACACTGTGATCACTGCCACCTAGTGGTTCTTTTATCTGCAAATTCCTAATACATGAATGATCACTGCTGATAACCAGATCAAGAGTATTACTTTTTCTGGTTGCCTCTCGAACATGCTGCTGCAGAAAACAATCATCCAATAAATCCACAAAAGTCTGACTAGTGTGTGAGTGTCCAATATACAAGTTCCAGTCAATATCTGTGAAGTTGAAATCCCCCATTATAAGACATTCCGATTTACTAGCCCACTCTATTTCTCTGTACAATTGTTCATTGTATTCATTCGAGTCATTAGGCCTATAACACACTCCTACTCTTATTTTTGCTTTCTCAGTGCTTATGTCACACCAAACTGACTCAACAGTGCACTGTTCATCTATATCAACCGAATGCACTTCTTTTGATTTTATGTTTTTCTTAATTAACAGCATAACCCCTCCTCCCTTCCTATCCTGTCTATCCTTCCTGTACACATTGTACTCCCCAAATTCCAGTTCAGCATTCCTTATATCTGTGTGACACCACGTCTCTGCTATCCCAACAATATCCGTCTTTGATCGTCATGTATTCAACATGACGATCAAATGGTTCGCTCATAAGAGCCAATAGATGCCACCACCCACAACGCAGTCAAACATTAGCTGCTGCTGTAACGGTACCAAAGCAACCACTGTTGGAACAGAGCAGTGTCTGGAATCGAGGAATAAAGCTTAGAATCAATTTCGAAATTTCCCACTACAGTTCTTCATTAATTGCAAAGCAGAAGCTCGGTGAGAAAGAAGGAAAGTTAAACAAGAACCTTGAATAAAATATTATTCCACCATTACTACGAACACAGATCCAAAACTAACTTCGAGATATATATATATATATATATATATATATTTTTTTTTTTATTAAAACGTGAACAGTAGATACATTTTCAACAACAACTATTTACATTCTATGTACAAAAGCAAAACAGGAAAGATAAAGAAAACTTTTTAGAATGAAATACAAACGTTTCAACATTTCAATTTCAGGAATTAAGAAAGTAGTTTCTTGGCATTGAATTATTCTCATATTAAGTGTCTCACGTTGAAGGTGATGAACTGTTCAGTAATGGTGAACAGGTGACCGCCACTGTTCCATTCGCTGTTAAGATGATCCACAGATTCTGGTCTTTTTCAGTGGAATTCGAGTAGAAGTCTGCTCTGCAACTTCCTCCGTAGGCTCCACTTCAGATGTTGCGCCGATGTGTCGACAGGAGGCACGTCGTCACTGCTTCTTCTGTGCTTCAAGTAGAAGTTGTAAATGACGGCCTTGGCCGCAAAGAATAGGAAGTTGCAGGTGGTGTATGCTGTCTGCTCAGAGTGAAGCAGGTACCAGTAGTCCTCCGGAGTGTGGGCGTGGTTGCAGGCAAGCTTTGCTGCATCCAAAGCGTATTTGACGAATTCCTTGTACACAGGGCAAGCCAGTATGTGTCTTCCCAGGGTACCTGGTGTGGCGCAGAAGAGGCAGTAGTTTGAGGAGCGTAACCCGAAGATTTGTAGCTTGACTGGGGTGGGAAGGATGTTGTGCCACAGTCTCCACTGGATGTCTGCATCCGATTTGGAACATTTCGTCCTGTACGGTTTTCCCGATTTTCCCGTCGTTGCATGGCGAGACATGATTAGCTGATAGACTTTTTTGGAAGGTGCAAGAGACAGAAGTACCGTGTCTTCTGGTGATGTGATGACGAAGGTTGGTGTAAGCGAGGATCCAGTGACATTTCCAATCCCTTTAGTTGTAGTGATGTCTGGAAGAGCTTGTGTGATCGCTGATTTTAGATGTATGTGTTGCTGCTTTGCATTTATGGTTTTAATGGGCAAATCTTCTGATCCTTTCCATTCAAGGTTTGGTGTCAGGAGGTCGCCTATGGTTCTTATTCCTGCCCAGTTCCACGTAGGGAAGAAGAGAATATCATCATTTGCAGGGTCTGTTATTCTTTTATAAGAGCGGTTCTGAAAGTATTCCGGGAAGGGATGTTCTCTCAAGATTATGGGGAAGGTTTAGCTTTGTCCAGCGGTATAGTGCGTCTTTATAAAACGGCGGTAGTTTGAGTGGTACTGGTGCCATGTCCATTCTCAATATTGTTGAAAGGGATAGTCCTCTAGTGGCTGTTGCTAGTAGTTTATCCGTAGTGTTGGAATGTGCGTATTTTGTTTGTAGCGTCTTATGAAGAAAGGTGATTAACTGTTATAAACTATCAACAGGCTGCTTCGCTAATCCTTCGCTGTAGCCATATCGATCGATCCTCCACAGCTAAGATAGCAGAAGAGTTAGTCGATTCTTTCTCCTGAAGTATTATCTTATACTCATATGAAACATATTTTCAGATTATTAAGACTTGTGCTGAGCAGTACAAAATCAGAATTACTACTACCATTTCCATTCCGTATAATGAACATGCTAATTAACAAAACTCGAAGGATCGTTAAGTAGCTCTTCCATCAGTTTTCACCATCATAAGCAACACTTAAATGACACCTCTTCAATTTCCTTTTTGTCTTCTACATCCATATCTTCAGTGAAAATGCCAGTCCACATCCTTTGTGGATCTTTTTTAAAGCCAGGAAGAGACCCTCTTTAACAAATAACCCTACACATTTCTTGCAGTTTCTGATAATTTCAAAAACGAAACTGAACCAGAATTTCAGGCCCTGTCAATATCTCCCTACAGTTAATAAGAACACAAAATCAACCTCCATATAAATTGAGCTAAATCTGGACAAATCGTCCTATAAATCCCAAATATAAATCTGCACAACGTTTTCTCACTGAAACTGCACCCAATATGAACTGTAACCCAGCGCAATCAAAATCCTCCTCGTGGATCATCATTCTGATCTGGGAGTGATATTTGACAAGAAGAAATCCTTCTTTGACCACATCGATAAAGTAGCAAAAAAGTTTTTCTTCCTCAAATGGGTCAGCAAAGAACTTCTCCCGTGTGGCCTAAAGCCCTCCTCACAAGATATGTGACATCGCGCATCTGTCTCACCATCCTTTAAGGAGTAGAAGAGCGGGAATCAGCAGCTCGAACAAACATAAAACCTCTCTACACGTCAGAATTCTGGTACCTGAAATGGGAAACCCACAAACTTCACCTTCTCCCTACCATCCTTAAGCAAGGATGCCATACAGGTGGTATAGCATCCTCGCTTACTTATGATTCTTAATCTAATTGATATCGTCTTGTTAGTATTTCTAATTGTATTCCCCTTATCTTCGCTGTGGTAGGAACATTGTAATAGAGATGATTTGGTTGCTTATACTTTGCAAGTAAGTGTGATGTTTATCACGCTTCAGTTGCCCTCGTGGGTAGCACAGTTGGTAGGATCGCCCTTATCCCCATACCGGGTGGAAAATACCTGAGTTCGAGTCACTTCGATGACGAGAAGAATTTGTATGAGCTTTTTCACAACTTGGCTGAGTTAGTCGGTCTCAGGCGAAAGTATCATGGTTTTTCATCCAGGAAACTCTGGTTTTCCGTCCAACAAAACAGAAAATCGACCTCAGAACACGCAATTTACGGACATTATACACCGAGCGATGTGACCTTAGTCGCTGATGCTCCTAAAACAACAACTTCAACACGCTCCTGATCTCTGAGATTACACGAATTGTTTTGGTGCTATTTAATTCCCTTCTCCTGTCCCTGGAGCTTAAAGAGATATTTTTAGAAACAATCTATTTATATGCCAACATAAATAAATAGATCTTATTATCATTGTATAAAGTAAAAACTCGTCCCAGCGAGTGACTAGGCTGGTTACATGATAAGATTCGTGCATATTTAATAAAACACGTCAAAGCACGAATTAAGCAAAGTTTTATACCTTCATCATGCTTCTATAAAATACTAACACCATTTTCATGCGAAAATTAATTTCATTGATGCCAATGATGTCGAAAACGCATCTTTGCCAGTTTCCAAAACAGCTACAAAGATTAATGAAGTACAATGGAATCAAAGAACAGTTTACTTTAAGTTATTTTGGATGTAGTGACTTGTCCGCATATTCCACTGAAATATGATTCAAAGAGTGCAGTATTTTTGGGGATTTCAGTTCTTGAGGTTTGATTCGGTATTCAGTCTTTCGTCATCCTTCGTCTTTGGTTCTTCATCTATGGCCTAAAATTATTGTATTTCGCTTTCTGTATTCAGCAGTTTACGATTATGTGGTCGAAATTAATCGTATTTTGTTGCTGCCATATTAATCAAAAGTAGAAACTATTATTTGATGTTTTCAAATAGCAGATGCAGAAAATTTGATATCTCAAGATTCTATATGACATGCATATTTTTTCCTTTTTTTTTTGGTAATGTAGTGTACTACCTCCTCGATAAGTAGGTATCATAAAGTATTGAACTGCAAAGAGATAGGTATTGAGCAATAAGATTAGTTTTCTAATATCTGCAATTCTCCTAACCGAGAGTGAAATGAATTCTGCTTGATATAAAGCGCTCTGAGGGGATGTGCTATCATAATTCAAAAAGTGCATTTAGAAAATATAAACTATTTTTCCTAAAGCAACGGTAAGATCAAAATTTGCTCCATGAGACCGTCTTCCAGGAAAGAATATCACAATCTTACAAGATAATGGGAACATTACTGAATGCAGGCTGTTTGATTAGATGAACCCGTATCCATGGAGATTCACATAATGTCAAAGAAAAGAGGGCCATTGATAGAACTCTGACGTGTTCCCAAAGAGCTGTAGAGGGTGGATCTTTCTTTTTAGAAGGAAAAAATTGATGTCACGAAAAATTCGCTGAATGTGTAGAAGTACATGGAGTGAACAAAATAATGGAAACTCCTGATATGAAAGTAGTAGTTTCTGTAATGGCTGTATAACTTTTAGAAGCATTTTTTAATCCCACTTTTGAGAAAAGGAAAACATCAGAGGAGCTAGATCTAAAGAACAGAGATTGTGATGTTTTTGGCCAAAAATAATCAGAAGTTGGTTGTACTTTTTGACATCGCTGGGATTGTGCACCGAAAATAACTTTTGCTGAGCAAAACTGTCAATCAAAATTTCTAAAAAAAACTTCCTCAGATTGTACTGTAAGATTTGTTATGAAAATGTTATGTTTGAAAAATGGCATGCAGGGTTGGGTAATGCTCGCGCCAGTATGGATGCGTGGTGAGAGCAGTAATCAATTTTATAATTTAGCATCCCTTGGTTTATTCTTTTTTGTTTGCATTGATAGATAAGAGATTTACTACATTTCTGAGATCTCAGAAATTTGTAGCGCATCTTGAGAAGAAGATTAAAAAAAACAGGCTCTGGTAATGCGTTCTTCAAAGACAATCGCCGAACTCATTGAATAAAATCTCAAAGGGTACTGGAAGGTAGTAAAACTGAAAACGTTCTTTGGTTATGGCTACCGAAATAGTTAATGAAATATTTGGTTATTGTGTGCTGAAAAATTATTCTTTATTATCAAAGTAATTTATAACAAAAAAGGCTCAAATAAAACTTATACGGTTAGTAGAATGGAATATCCGATAATAACATTTTATTATATAATCTGGGATCGTTTGGATCCCATCTCATACATAGATACGTTGCTTTTACACTTAATGGTTGCTATAATCTCAAATGCCATCGTAAAGAACGACATCCTGTAAGAGGGTGTTTCAGAAAGAAGTCATTATCATGATGACCTTAAAGATAACGTTTTATTACTTGCAATAAAATGCTCGTTATGATGGTCATTGACTTACCCCAAGACGTTCTTTGGAGATGTAGACGATGGGTTCCTTAAAATATGCGCAGATTATTTGCACCTTAGCCTCCACTCCTTTTGTGTCTCTAGTTTATGTTTGGATTATAGTTTAGTTTCGTTTTTTACGTAGTTTTTCTATAGCCCTAATAGCTTAAGATGGCATCCATGGTGAAATTGGATTTAACTCTCTTCTGCAAACGGATTTCGGGGTAGAACTAGAAGAGTAATTCCTACTCCAGAAGTTGCAAATAAAACTGGTTTCAGAAGGGTGAAATAAAACCAGTTTCACCTTATCCGTGCTCATTATTGTGGAGCTTGAGGTTCCTAAATGAAATATGTAATTTAAAGGAAAACTTTCTCATTCACGAAAAGCAAATAACTGGCCCATTCAAAAGTTAAATATCATAAACCGTAAAGGGAAGATTAATTTCCACTTAATATTCTGAATATTCAATGAAGAAAGTCACTATTGAAAAGCTTGTAAACGTTAAGAGTAAGTGGCTTAAAGACGGAGTAAAAATATGGTGAAATGTCTTTATTTAAAAATGCTGTTCAAAAGGCTGTAGCTAATTTCCATGATGGATAACGCACGCTTGGATGCCCAGTGATATGCAATTAACGCACGTCGCTCAGGAATTCTGAACAGAAGTGGTTGCCTAGAATTAAGAAGTAAAAAATAGCCATTTTCCGTTTTATACTGTTATTATTTCTTTGATTCATTATAAATATTACTTTATTTTTAGATGATTAAATATGCACGAAACAGAAAGGTAGTAAAACTGAAAATTTTCTTTCGTTATGGTTAATGAATATTTGGTTCGTGTGTGCTGAAAAACAATTCTTTATTATTAAAGTAATTTATTTTTATTTGCAGTTTTCACCATTATAAACGTTAATTTCTTTTGTCGAGTTATGTTGAAGAATGGCTGTTGAGAAACAGAACACACAAGTTCATGATTTGCTGACGCCGAAGTTCCACCTTCAGTTTTTCGGACTTTACATTTTGAATTAATATTAACACAAATTTTATTAATATTAGTGCAAAGTGCCAGTATTTATTTGCGTGTGAAATAAAGTTAAAATATCGAAAAAGGTGCAACAAGTAATGGATACAACTCAAATATCACCAAGTAAAAAGAGTAAATTTTACAGGTGAGAAGTACGTAGAGGAGGATCCCTAGCTTGTGATCTAAAGATCCTCTCCTGTAACGAATGCACTAGTAGGCTTTTCCGGTGTATCTTTAGCTATATTTATCCATCATTGCCATGCAGGGTCGATACAAGGGTATTTGGAATCCCGGGGAAGCTTGTAGATGCGCACTCCCAATAAGGTTTGAAAAGCTAAAATAGGAACTATATTGCTTCTGTAACTCTTCTGTAATAATAAATAAGCAATTTATTATTATTACAATTCACTGAAGAAAATGGCAGTGAAATATCACTTTCTGTTAACTATTATTTTCAAGTAATCCACATAAAAATCAAAGCAAACATATTTTAAGCATCTTTAAACACAATCTCCTCATGGACTTTTTTCCACCCGTGACGGGTATTGGTACCAAATGCACAGGTGGTTGTTATGTCCGGCTATTATTGTTATTGGTCGAGGAACTCTCCGGCTGTTTTACAAGTGTTCAGGATTGCGACCTTTTCGAGTTCCTTGTTGGTGTTCTTTGCGAGGCTATTACGGCCAGGTTCTTGTGCAGGCTCTCTGGCACTGTGCCGGTGGTTGACAAGGCGATCGGGATGGTCGTTACTTTTTCCATATGCTGTATTTCTTGGACTTGTTGTTTTAGGTTTGTGTACTTCCTGATATTTTGTTCCAGGAGTTTTCAATTGCAGTCTTCGAAAGACGAACTGTAGTGCGATCTGCTATGCATCTAACCCAGTGTTTCCCAACGTGGGTCCCACGCCCCACATGGGGGCAATTTGATTGTTCAGGGGGGCAATTCAAAAATTGCTCGTCTAGAGTTTAAAACAACCGCCTACTATGATTTAACTTGTACAAAAGAAGAATTGTTGGTATCTCAATTTTAAATAAGCATTCGTTAAATGTTGTACTTTCTATAGAGCTGCACTTGAAAGTTTGGAGTAATATCAACTACAGTTTGCTCGGAGAGTATTGCTTACTAGTGAAGGAATAGTACATACTGTATTGGACGATTGCTTATGGCATATGCAATGTGCAAGCAAAGTGGTTGTCTACTGTAGCCTACCGCAAACTCAGCATGTTATATGAAATAGGTAATTCCTTTCATACAAACGCTCGTTTGGGCATCGTGACTGTACATTTGGATAGGTTTGACGATCTCAGATTAAAATAAAAATTACTTTGTCCACGCACAGAATTATTATTAATGAAGAACCGTGATATACAATGGTATGTATTTGTCATATATGTATTTCTGTGGTCTCAGTAAATAAGCAAATAAGTCCAAAAACTCGAATTTGCAGGAGAGGAAAAATAAACTTCACACTCTCATATAAACACGCATATATTCGAATATACAAATATTTATTACTCACGCTAAAACTACAATAACGAAGATAGCTGCGTGTCACATAATAGTAAATAATAAATACTTTATTATAGTGCACTTATCTCATTTTTGACAAATTAGACTTATCTGCTTGTTCACAGAGACCACAGATTTAATAGCCCGAATTCAGTAATTCGTGTGATTTATTCATTCAAAAAGCGTACTAATAATTAATTTTGATATATTAAAATAAAATTAAATTAACTTTAATGCATAGTTTATTTTTAGTTTTTGATTTATCTTATATTTATTTCTTTCAGTTGCGCAGTAAAATGAGTAGTGCAAGTAAAAAAAAAGTTCGTCAGTATTCAGAGGAATACTTAAAATTTGGTTTCATACCCGCTATCCACGATCAAAGGTCACCTTTTTGTCTTTTATGCCAACAATGCTTGACCAACGAATCAATGAAGCGAGGTCGTCTTGAGGCGCATTTGAAGGCGAAACATAATGCTCATGTAAATTCAGATTTAGATTACTTTCAAACTTTAAAGAAGAATTTTGAAAAAAGAGCAACATTAAAGTCTCTGTTTATTGCTCATACTGCAACTGTCAATCGTACTCTTGAGGCTAGTTATGAAATTTCTTTACTCATTGCTAAATCTGGGAAAAATCATACTATAGGAGAGAATTTAATCAAACCATCAATATCAGCATTTCTTAAAACAGTTCTGGAAAAAGATGACAAAGACGTGAAAGCTATGCCACTCAATAACAATACTGTTAGCAGAAGAATAGATGAAATGAGTGAAGATATTGAAATACAACTTGTTGGAAAGCTGAAAACAAGAAAATTCTCAGTGCAAATGGATGAATCAACTTTGAGAGACAGTGAAGCCGTACTGATAACTTATGTGAGATATATTGATAAAGGTAATTTTGCTGAAGAAATGTTATTCTGTAAATCATTAGAGAGCACCACTACCTCCAAAGATATATATAATAAGCTAAAATACTTAGATGACAATAATATACCAATGAAAAATATAACATCTTGCGCTTCAGATGGTGCTCCTAATATGATGGGCAAGAAAAATGGCTGCTTAAAATTGATGAAAGATGAGAATCCAGAAATGCTTCTTGTGCATTGTGTTATTCATAGGGAAAACTTGGTAGCTAAAAATATTTCGCCTGTTCTTCATGAAGTACTAAAATCAGTTATAAAATGTGTCAATGCTATTAAAGCTAATGCCAAATGTGAGCGTCTCTTCAAGCTTTTTTGTGAAGAACAAAATGGAGACCATGTGAGACTTTTACTTCACACTGAAGTAAGGTGGCTCTCGAAAGGGAACTGCTTGAAAAGATTCATGGAACTATTTGATACTATTAGTGACTTTTTAAGTGACAAACCTGAAATGAAGCATCTGTTAACGGTCGATGGTAAAGCATTTGTGAGTTATTTAGCCGATATCTTTGAAAAACTAAATATATTAAATAAACAACTTCAAGGAACAAATAAAACTCTCGTCGATGCAAAAGCGAAGATATTTGGTTTCATTACATTTATTGAATTATGTCAAAAATATATTTGTAACAAAAATTTTGAACAGTTTCGTTGGCTGCAAAAATGTGAAGTGACTGATACCGCTGTACTTGTTATTGTCGATCATCTGAAAATTCTGTCCGCTGATTTAAAAGAAAGGTTTTCTGATTTAAAACAAATTGATTTTCCAACCTGGATGATGCAACCAATGTTAGTGGATTTGTCTGATGTATCAATGCAGTACCAAGAAGAACTCTCAGAAATGCAAAATGATGAGTCAGTTAAAACTTTATTCAATATAAAAGGAGCGATGGCATGGCTTTGTGATGAAACAGAAATTAAATACCCAAATTCAACCAACTTTGCAAGAGAGCTATTGTTACCGTTTCCATCTTCATATTTAGCTGAATGTGGATTTAGTGCCATAAATGATTTGTTCCTAAAGAAAAGAAATCGACTGGATATCACAAAACGGGGAGACTTGAGACTGAAGCTGACTAAATTGGAGCCCAATATAAAATCTCTCTGCGGCAAGCATCAAGCACAAGGGTCTCACTAAATTTAGTGCACTCATCTAGAAGTGACTTCACATGGAATGTTGAAATTATTAAACAATTAAATAATAATTACTAAAAATTAAAATATTATAAAAAAATCTTTCATATAAATTATTTTGTACTTGAATTTTAGTTGTCCATTATATGTTTTGAAAATTTACTTACTGTTTTTTTCTTAATAATTTCCTAATGATTTCTTCCTAAAACCTAAGTTTTGTGTCCTGAACAAGTTGTAATTAGGCTTCATTTAGGGAATAATTCAATTTTTGAATATAAAAAATATGTATATCGGTGTTTCCCAACGTTACATAGGGGGCATCAGAATTTTAGAAAGACTTAGGTGGGGCATGGTTTAAAAAAAGGTTGGGAAACACTGATCTAACCCATCTCATTGTGCTGGGCTTGGTTTGGATGTACTTTGATAGTGATTATGATCGCTGAATTTTGACCTTGAACCTGTTTTTGGTTGGTGATCTTCTATCAACTGGATTCTAGCTGGCTGTATTCTAGACTTGAATTTTGTTGTCATGTCTGGCCTGAGAGTCTGACCTCTCAGTTAAATAAACCACCTTTTTTTTTTTTTTTCTTTGCTCTCAGGTTTGGGCAACCTGAGAGCGGAAGTGCAGGCATCCACTGGTATTTCACTACTTCCTGTGGGTGCGGTATTCGTGATATATGCATACACAGTGATAGTAAACCAGGACCAAACTCATACTTTTATTCTAAATAATTCTCAGGCCAGCTATATGGTATCTACAACAACACAAGTTATCAAGGTGAAGATGGGCTTGTGCCTAGGAGCCACCCCGATACAAGAAAACACACACACACGAATTAAGATTTGTACAGAGAGCATATCAAAATATGTAAGTAAATCTTGTACATAAAATAGATCTTTTCCTCTTAGGTTTTTTGGAGGTTGTTGGTGTTGGGCACCTCTCTGTCGATTAGCGTGGGTAGCCATTTCCTTCTTGTCGATGAGGGTTATGTCCGATCTATTGTGCGCGATCGTCTTGGTCCATTACTATCGCGCTGTCCCAGTATACTTTGAGTTGGGTTCTTTAGTACGGTCTGGAGTTTGTACTTTTAATACAATGCACCTTCTTTAATCAACTGGTATTTCCTCGCTAGTTTCTGACGTATTATCTTGGTGACCTAGCCATGTCTGAGTATACTCCGTATAGATGATCCCCCTCCCTACCTCCTGCAGTGATTTGCTCAATCGTTTGAGTCCATCATCGCAGGATGTAGGTTGAATCAAATAATCGTAATAAAGGATTCAATTTTGTAGTTCCTGATTTTGATTGCCTTGTCTTGGACAGCGAGTATGAATGCTTTGGTCTGAGAAAAGAGCATCTCCCGCTGGTAAGCAATGCATTGGAAGCCTCCTTATCTATACGATCTTGGTGGTGGTCATTGTGGTGTCTGCCACGAAGTGTTTTCTTTGCCAGTCTTTACTTCGTTTCTTCCATCTGGGCAAGAATTGTCTATGCGCAAGATTGAGTGCTGTATGTCTCTTATTTATCTTCTTTATGGACTAGTGGAGTGGCACTGTGTCTTTCTGGAACCTGTTCCATCAGGTTCTCAATCACTTTTTTGTTGTTGTTGTTTTTATTCAGAGGTCAGATACAATCTTAAAATGTTCTTTAATACTAATATGTTAATTTGACAGTTCTATGTTTCAGAAAATTAAGTATACCAATCTATTTTAAATGTATAAAAAATTAGAAGTGCTACGTTGATAAAATAGCCTTTTTAACAATGTTTTTCCTCGCATACTTCCTCCTTTCATAATTAAGTTTTCGACTTTTTACTTAGCTTAAGTAATTTCTTAAAAGATTTTCTCCAGAAAAAATGTGATAACCCCAGATGCTGCCCGGTTCGCCTACTGGATTGCGCTGATCGTGTTGTCATGTACCAATTTTATAGACTCGCGTTGGTGATCACTGTTCTTAAAGTAATAAGAATACTCTTCGTATTCTTATTTCTCTAATTTCAAAAAAAACATGTGAGAATGAAATGAATAAACATTTAGTTCGAAAGGGGAAGAACCAAAATCATAATAAATGATTCATTAATGTTATTAATATTTCTGCCAGTCAAGTTAAAGGAATAAAAAAATTTTCCCTTAAAAAGGAAACTCTCAAAATCAGAGATAAGGCAATATGAAATATAATGCAGCAACCCCCACCATATCATAATTCTTACTAGCTTCTCTGTCTGAAAACAAGAGGCCTAATTTTGGGGCACAAAGTTGGAAATATATCATGAACTTTTATACACTGTGCTGCTACTTTATTAGATACACCTACATAGTAGCGTGTTGAGCCTCCTTTAGCCTTCAAAACAACCTGAATTCCTAGGCATGGATTGAACAAGATGCTGAAACGTTGTGCAGGAATGGAGTACCATGCAGAAATGAGTGTGTCACGCAGTTCCTTGAGATTCGACGGAGGTGTAGGCTTGCAGCGAACAGCCCTTTCCAGCTCATCCCAAAGATGTTCAATAGGATTGAGATCCGTTGACTGAGCGGGTCACTGCAACAATGAAAAGTCATTGTCATGTTCCTGGAACCATTCCATAGTGATACGGGCTTTATGCACCAACGCATTATCTTGCTGGAAGTAACCATCTGACTGAGGATAAACTGTCAAAATGAACGGATGTACAGAATGAACATCCGTTCAAAATGAACAGATTAGTTTGGTCAGCAACGATGTTTAGGTACGATGTGGCATTCAGACGTGAATCTGTGGGTATCAATGGACCCAGCGTGTGCAAAGAAAACATTCCCCAGACCATAACACTGCCCCCACCACCTTGCACAGTCGAGGTCAGACATGACGGGTCCATGGATTCATGTTGTTTTCGCCAAATTCTGAGCCTTCCATCAACATAATGCACCAGGAACTTCGATTCGTCAGACCAAGCAACTGTTTTCCAATCCTCGATAGTCCAGTGCTGGTGTTGCTGTGCCCACAGGAGGCGTGCTCTCTTGTTCTTTATTGATAACAGAGGTACGCCATGTAGCCATCGGTTGTTGTAGCCCATTCGCAACAAAGTGTGACTAGTGGTCCGTTGCGATGTTTTGTTCTGCGCACCAAGGTTGTATTCTGACGTGATGTGCGACATTGTGGCCCGTCTATTTGTTTGCACAATTCTAGCCATACTCCTCTGACCTCCCTCATCAACAAGCGATTTTCTTCCACAGGAGTGCCGTAGAGAGGATGTTTTCTGTTCGTTGCATCATTCTCGATGCACCCTTGAAACTGTGGTGCGTGAAAAGTTCGGGAGAACTGCCGTTTCAGAGATGCTTTGTCCAGCATATCTTGCACCTACTACCATGCCACGTTCGAAGTTAGTTCACTAGTCCGTTAGTTCACTCCTTTTCCCCATTCTTGCTACGGTTTTTATGCTTAACTGATACTAGAACTGTTGTTCTGCTGCATTTATATCCACAACTGTGGTCATGTGACTTGCAACGTTGTGGGACAAACCATTTGTGTGCACAGCAGGGGTGTGCTTAATAAAGTGGCAGCACAGTGTATATGAATGCCAGATTAGCTTGGAAACAAGTTTTCCGTTGTAGATTTTCATGCAAAAATTTCTAAATCCTGGGACGACTATTTAATATCTATGATATTAAAGAGTCGATGCAGTAGTGGTCGTTTCAATTGAAAGCTCGAGCGTTTGATAATTTATGAATAAAATCTGGGCCATTATAGTAGACATAATTATTAACTGCAAAAGGAGTTGAAACCCTTTTTAAAAAAAGCAAAGCCACTGTAATGATGCACATCAAAATGGTTAATTCCAAACTAACATTTTACGACGGGCCATCATAAAGAAAATTTGAATGGTAAGTACCTTATTACTAAGCACAGCTGGAGGCTCGGGCCTCATTCGGATTCCGTTCAGTGCACACTACCTTAACGCGCATTAATAAAAAGCTGTCGTTAAATTCTCTGTCAGCAGATGATGCTAAAGAAGTTTGTCGGAATTTTAACACCCCAAATGATATTTTAAAGATTACACTGACGGCTCATTACCGATTCGATCACCTCTGACACTTTAAGTGGGCCATACTCAACGCAGGAAATTCCCACGTTAACATTTCATTTATTGCATAAAATCCCGCCTGAGACGTCATCAGCATCAGTCAGCCGTTTCTTGGTCGACGTAGCGGTTTAACATCGGAGCCCGACGGTTTTAGTAAGCTTGTTATCATCTACGAGGAAATGGTTTTACAGTAATTATCCTTCAGGGTTGGAGAAGATGGTAAAAATGATGGTAGAGCTTCCAGTTAAAAGTGAAGACCCAGATATCGTTTCGCTGTTCAACAACAACAAAAAGGATTAAAAATGTCATTTGACATTGTTTTGAATTAGCGTCAGTAATTCAGACTACGAGGTCATTGCATTGTGTTTGAAACGGACGAGTATTCTAAGGCTGGTTTGGCAATTTTTGAACATGAAACATCGGAAAATGATTCCAGCAGAAATAATAGCAAATACTTATAAAAATCTGTTATTAACCGAGTGTTTTAGTATAATGAAGCCCAATGACTGAGTTGGCTTTATATTAGCAGCACCTCCATAAGGAAAAAGGTGGCTCTATACACGTATATGCCCGTTCACGTCTTGGTATGGACTCCAGAAGTTGTGGGGAGTTCTGTGGTTGCGCTACCATTCATTGCACCAATGTTAGTACTTAGTAATTCCCACACATTATCAGGTAGACAGGTGTAGCACTGAATGTCCTTTTCCAGCAGACCCCAAACATGCTGCCCTCGTGGGTAGCGCAGTTGATAGGAGCGCCATCCTCCCCATACCGGGTGGAAAAGACCTGAGTTCGAGTCCCATCGATGATGGGAAGAATTTTCATAGGTCTTTTTCACAACGTGCCTGAGTTAGTCCGTTTCAGTCGAGGGTAGATTGGTTTTTTCATCCAGAAAAAACAGAAAATCGACCTCAGAACACAAGCGATTTACAGACAATATACAGGAAACACTATGGCCTTAGTCGCCGATGCTCCTAAAAACCTACAACAACAATAACCCAACCTGCTTAATTCGGATGAGTTTGGCAGCCGTGCGAGGATGTAGAATTCATTGTCATGTTCCTGAAATCAGTTAGCAATCTACCATCTGTCCCACTTACCATAAAATGGAGCCGTGATACACGAAGCTGTCCAAAGGTTCGCATCAGTTCTTAATCTATGCCCAGCTGGTTCACAAGATTTAATGCATTGGACAGAAACACCTGTTGTAGGCTTTTGAGCTGGTCATTGTTGGGGCACAGCAGCATCCCCTCAGTTCCGTATGCTATTTTTTTGACTACGAAGAAGAGAGATAATTTCCGGAAGGTTTAGTGCGTCTATTCTGAATGTAAACAGTTTTTCCAGGTTGATGATATTGGTTCTGATTACTATTAATTCTCACGGCAGGTCCAGTTAAAGATGGTGTATAGGATGATTCTTGAGATAGTCGAAGATTTTTGTTCCAGTATCCTGTTTAGTCACCTTAGAATACAATATTCTAATACTAAAGCTCTTGAGTGGGGGGAGGGCGATGCAGAGGACCATACAACAGATGCGTAGAGTGCAACTGAGGAGATACATCTCAGGACATATTGAGTAATGAGGCAACCAAGGTAGAGACCAGTGAGTTCATGCTTTACTCTCTCTTTCCAGAGGGCTGCAAGGGTCTTTATCTTGACATTTACAAATTGCCACGAGAAGGTGAGTTATTCGTCTCAGATGACTCCTAAATATGTGTGATGCATGACTCTGTTGACAGGAAGGCCAGCAGTGCGTAGCACACGCTTCTTGATTAGACCGGGGTTCGAGCTCGTCACCAACAAATACGGATGATGCGGAAAGGTCAGGGAATGACCACCGCATATCCCGGAGCAATATGGCCTAAGCTGCTAATGCTCCTAAAAACCAAACAACAACAATAACGACAGGAAGGCCATCTATGACTGTGAAGTTATTTTTATTCTTTTTTTTTTTTTGTTTGTTTTAAAAAGTGATCTTGGCGGACTCGCTGAGATTGAATTCTAAACGGTCTATGTAGGTATTGGTCTTGTTATTCCTACATTGCACTGGTTAGTTAGCTGGGCCAATATGTTGGCAACACACAAGGGGGTGTTGCCAACGGAGTGCATATTTGGAATAAAAACATGAGCATTTGCGGGGTTCGTTCTGGGAAAGGGGAAAATTTATCATGTCTTAAATGTATTAACACGAATTTCCATTAGCTCAGTAAACATAAAATCATTATATTGTAACTTTGTGCAGTGCACTGCAGCAACTGGAGGTGACATATGTTGGCTTTCGATACAGTTGGTGGATTTGAAGGGCTTTTTAATGACAGCGGGGTGGCTGTTCGATATCTGTATTGCGTTCATTTGATGTACTGGCTCGTAGGTATTCAGTGTCTAACCCGGACACATTTCTCTTAATGTCTGATGTGCGTTGTCCAGTAATCATATTTGGATGAGAATTTAGTGTCTCATTATTTTATCATTTGGAAACAAATCTGTTGCTTTATTGCCTTGTACTGTTCATTGCCCGTCTTTTGACGTGAAATATTAGCCATTAAACTTCATCTAAAAGACCTCAAACGTTAGATTTTGTCCTAAGGGATTTGTCCTTAGTGTAGTATTTTTATTTTTGAAAACACAGCGCAGAAAACTCAGAACCGATAAGAATCTAATATATGCAGGTACCTGTATAACGTAAGGATATAATAAATGTGCATATTAATACCCTTAATATCCACAACTATTATTATTACTGCATATTTTACAGCGATACAAATTTGGCAACGGCATAATTGTCACAGACACTTTTCGAAATGATAGCAGCATCATTGTGAAAAGTATCACTTCCAAGTATTCGGTCGCGTTGCAGTAAAGAAATGCACTTCCATAAACATGGAAGTGTACTACTAAGATTCAAAATAAACAATTTTGAAACTATGCAGGAATTAATTTTAACTTCGTATTGATCTTAGAAGGGTATGTTTTAATCCAAACCATGATTAAAGATATTGTAATTGATGAGGAAGAGCAAGCTCATCTGCATTTAGGTGCATTTATTTCTAAGGCTTGAATACATCATATCTGAGCCTCAGAACTATCAGAGCCTCCGAAATGAGGCTCTGATATGATAGTTCTCCACTTTAGGCCTACCCCTCCATCCCGAAGTATCGTGTGGATTATGACCGATTCTTTATGTACTTCTAAACCAATAAGTTTGGAATGACTAATGAGATGTAACCAGAGAATCATATAATCAGCGATGGAAGTAGTTGAAACTCATTGAAATAATTAAATGCACGTAGCCCTTATTACCATCACTGTGAGAGCGTGCAGCGTAATTGCTCTCTGTTGAAATATCAAGTGATACTTAAGATTTTAAAGAACCGAAAACCACATCCGTAGCTAGCATATTAACATTTGCTGAATTTATGATGGGATAATAACAATTGAAAGTGAAAATAGTTTTACTCATTGCGCTAAACTTATTTCTTAATTTACAACATGTTCTTTGCACATAACTTATCCTGCTGCTTATCTTAATATCTGCATTAGTTGTAGTTCAGAAATTTTCCTACACTGTATACAAATTCCGCGCTCTCGAATTGGTCTCATGAAGGGGAACCTCCTGTGTTTATACCTGTCGAAAATATAATCAGAATTGACGACGTGGCAGCCTAAATTTTGTAAGAGAAAAAATAGTTACGTTTCAAGGTTGATTAGGCATCTTCTTTCTCAGATTTATTGCGATTGTTCCGAGGAGGATTTGCTGTATCAAAATTATTATTATTATTATTTCTTTCTTCTCGTTATGGTTTTTTTTTCCACCTCGCGACGGATATTCGTTCCAGGTGCGAGGGGTGGTTGTTAGATGTCTGGTTACTATTACTGGTCGAGGAAATCTGACTTTCCTACAGTTGTTCAGGATCGCGGCTTTCTGGAGGTCCTTGAAGGTATTCTCTAGGAGGTCCATTGCTGCTGGCTGGTTGGCACTGGGATTGGGATGGTCATTGCTTGTTCCATATGCCACATTTCTTTGACTTCTTATATAGGTCTTTGTAGCTCCTGATGTTTTCCTCGTAGGGTTTCTGGAAGTTTCCAGTATTAGGCTCAGCTGTGTCGATCAAGTAGGTGGTCATTTCCTTCTTGTCAGTGAGGGTTAGGCCCGGTCTGTTGTGCGGGATCATGTCGTCCGTTCTTATGGCGCGGCCCCATTATAACTTGTGGGTAGGTGCCTGTAATTCGTACTTGTAATACGGCATACTTACTTTGATTAACTGGTGTTTCTTCGGTGTTTTTCCCCCAAGTTCCACCCTCCCCAGGTCTTTACGAAACGTATCTAATAACTGGGCATGGTTTCATCAATCAAAAATTGACTTGGGCTTGATATATAACCCCTATTGTTCTTGTGGACAGATCGTGGACTAGAACCATCTACTGTACCTCTGCCCACTTAATAAGGACTTTATGACTTTACAAATCTAAAGCCTCCACCATGCTATTCATCAAGCTTGTATGCAGGACATGAGCCCTTCAAACTGAAGTTAACAACATTGGGAATTGAACATGACTCCTTACGTACATGTGGAGCTGAAAAAGGTTGGGACCACATTATGTATTTCTGTCTAAAATATGAAGATTATCGGCTAAGACTCTACACGAAAATTCAGTACAATCCACACTACATGAAGAAAAGAATGAGTGAACCAGTCCACATCACTATACGGGGTCATCGAAAAACGTGTTCGTGATTTCATGATAAAATAAGCACGCAAATAAATCAACCAATTGATTTATTTGTTAATATCTACAGGAATATCTCAAGTTTTACCTCATACCTTAGTATGTTTCAATATGAGCACCGTTCGTTGCTCGTCAAACATCCAAGCGGTAGTCGATCTCTGTCCATCTGCGCTCAGTCATTTCCGGCATAACAGTTGCTATTGCAGCTGTGATCCACTCTCTTAAATGGTGCAAATCGCGAATCTTTTCTGTGTATACGATGTTCTTTAGGTAGCCCCACAAGAAAAAGTCTAATGGTGTCAGGACTTCTTGGTGGCCAAGGTTGACACTGACTGAGTGACTTCTTGGTGGCCATCTTGCTGACACTGACTGAGGCGGTGTGCGTAAGAGTCATTCTGCACACACTCACGGCGCAGCCAAGGTCATTGTTGAGGTGTCAAATAAAACCTAGTGAGTTACCACACTGTTTGCTGCTACGATCACAGCAA
This sequence comes from Mastigoproctus giganteus, assembly GCF_048544385.1. Classification (NCBI taxonomy): domain Eukaryota; kingdom Metazoa; phylum Arthropoda; class Arachnida; order Uropygi; family Thelyphonidae; genus Mastigoproctus; species Mastigoproctus giganteus. The sequence goes on from NC_143583.1 coordinate 208,954,879, forward strand.
TCGATCAAATATTTCCGAAGATAATTAAAAGGGAAATCACGGACACCTTTTTCGATGACCTTGTATTATGCCCACTATGATGGTTGCAGCAATACAACATAAAGAAAATACTTCACGGAATTATTGCATCATAAGGAGATGCAAGAAAATTCCCAGTTGCAGTTAAGGCATTGCATCGATACAAAAACGAACGGTGCACTTTTTATGGAACACAGAAAAAAATCCCCGCTCTTCACGTTGTTTGCTCCTGCAGGATGAACATATCTACATTACCTTTGCAGAATTTGTGCAGTCCGTCTTTGAGACTAGAAGCCAACCAACGGAATCTCATTCAAAGGACAAATGTAAGAAAAACTAAAGTTAAACCTGACTAATGAGTTTAAATAGCCAGACTGGACTTTGCCTCCAAACGGAACCCTAACTTCCTGACCTATGCAAAACCCCTACTCGGGTATGAACACTTGCTGATACTATTACTGTAGTGAGGGATCGTCACATCTGCAAACCCCATGTGGGGTAGGATCTTCTTGTTGGCACTCCACTAGAGAGTGGAGTGATACTCCCGCTTGCGCCTCGTCAGAGCAGGATCATCCCTTCTTGCAAACCCCAACAGGGGTAGGATGTTAGCTGGCACTATACCATTGAGTTGGATTTCTTCTTGCAAACTCCTTTTGGGGAAGGATTCATTGCTGACACTATACTAAAGTGAGATATTCTTGAAAACTGGCCTGAAACGCCCAATTGGGAACAATTGGGCGTTTCAGGCCAGTTACTTTACTCCTAAAGTTTGTCCTCTCTCTTTCGCCTTGCACCTACTGCTTTGAACTCATGTTTTTTGACACAACGCTTTCTTGTCTATATCTTTGCGCTCTTTATCTAATTTTCAAAAAGATTTTTATTATTTTTTTTTTATTTTAAATGTGTTATTATTTTTTTTTACTTGGTCTGCGTTCAGAAAGCTCAGTCGACCTGGTGGGGACCAGCCAGAGAATGACAGTCCCTACCACCTGGCTTACCTCCTCGCGGGGATAGTCGGGTAAGGTGAGGTCCTACTAGGGGCTTCGCTGCTAAGTAGCCAGAAGAACAAAGAACACAACTCTGCACAAACCACACAATACTCATACTTCTAGCATTCACAGAGATCTATTTACTTTACAAGAGTGCCGACAGCGCAGTTGCGCTGTTGGCACTCTTGTGGAGTAAAGTGAATTGTCAAATCGCTTCTTCCTTCTTTCCGGCTGTGGTTATTCTCTCGATTACCGCCTTCGGATGGTGTTGACGGCTCTTCGTTGTCGTTGTCCTGGTCCTTCTCTTGATCTTCCCCAGATTGCTGTTAATCCACTCTCTGATCTCGAAGGAGTACGTTAGTATTATTGGGACTGCGTAAGTGTGTATAGCTTTGACTGTGTTCCTAATAATTGTTATTTTATCTGCGTAGACGAAGTAGTATATATTTTGCATTTTTGCAGGAAGCATCAGTTTTTTTCTTCGACAAGAGACTGGCAGAGAAATTGCACAAACCTAAACGGAAAGAGACTATAACGGAGATATTAAGGTTCAGCGTCCGTCAGCTGGATCGCTTCAAGCACCCAAAAATGTTAACACTCTATCATCCTATTGAGGAATCCAGGTGAGTTTGCATATCTTGGAGAGGTTGGTGCGCTCGTCATGTGGAAAAACTGTTTTCCCAATGACTGAAATGATTTTCTTATTTACCATTTCTTATATACTCGCAACTCGTAGATGAATTTCATTTTGTTTCCTTCCAGTGAGACGCTCGCCTTCGCTACAGAGCCAGTACTGGCTAGTCTAGCTAATGTGATGAGATATCTTGAAGACAGACTGCCACAGAATCTTCCTCAAACAGTACGAGAGTACGCGTTTCTGGACATAGAGATTAAGTATGGCCTGCTGCAGGTAATTCCCTTATTTACTCTTATTCGCGAATCATTTACAATATTGCAATCTGCGCGAGAGTTCAATTTATAAAATTGAACTCTCGGCATCTGAGTGAATTCACATTTCCACGCAATTAGACCGCCAAACTGAGCAATCGAAGATTCCAGTTCGTTCTAATTTTGTACGCACTTTCATATTAATGAACAGATTGCATCGTTAGTTGTCATCAGTACAAATTATGTCAACATTTCCCTCATTAATATCCACGTCTGCATGATTGATATTAACAGTAATATCCCTAACGCTTGTAATCCATTAATAAATTTCCAAATTACAAGTTTACAAACTCAACTTTCATGTCAGGAGCTGTCGAAATCTTGATCAATTCTTTGCATAAAGCGATGGGACGTTGGCCCTAAAAGTAATCAACTGCTTTTCGATGGTAACATTTCCACCTGGAAAGTATAACTTATATAGAATCTCCACCTAAATTTCTCTGGTGGTAGCGAGTATATCGTTCTTATTCTGGTAATTTTCTATCCAAAATAATAAAAATATTACTTTGATAAAAAGAAATACTTGAAAAATATATGATGCCCAAATTCCAATTCCATAAACAGTTCATCGATTCTCCCAAAGATTTGAAATCTCCATCTGATAAAAATTTATCGCAGGCTTGCTGAATAATGCGGTCTGCAATTTCCAATTTGTTGTACTCTTTCATCTCCGGTATAAGTTATTTCAAAACAACATTTTTGTTCAATATCGCCTCAAAAGCAGCTTTCATATCAACATTTCTTGAAGTAGTATATCTTGTTGAATTTATAATATTCTCGATAACATTTGGTGTGGAAATAGATCGGAATTTCTAAATATTTTTTTTTCTTTGACAGAACAGATTTCACAACGTCTTCAGCTATATCAGTTTTGAGAACCATCTTAGCCATTTGTACAATTCTCTTGTACACATCATAATCGATTAACAAATCCCATGGAGTAAATATTTCTCTTAGTAATTGGAACACATTGAATTTTATAATTATTAATATTTTAATTTGCAGTTATCCCTTTAAATGAGAAGAAAACTTTAAATCAGTTTGTCTTGTAAATCTACAATATTAATTAATGTCAAACTAAAAATGAAAGAGGGTGTCATTATCGTTTGACAATTGTAGTAATGTCACTTAACAAACATAAAGAGATAAATAAATTAAAGCTTTGAATCGGATTATTGCCGTGCATGTGAAGTCAGGTACTTCAGCTAGTACAGAAATAACTTCCACTGGCGTTTAGTTAGACCGCTTTATAACCCCCCCCTCCTCAGGGAGATGGGGAGTGATAATGACATCTACTGACCATAAGTGTCATGCCCCTACAATCCATGTCAAAGTTTCTAAAACTGGGACAGTTGCCTGAGTTGAGTTGAATGAAACTTGGTGGAATTCACTCTCTTGGTCCTTCAGCCCGGATAACTGGTCGTTCGGTTAACCGGAATTCTACTGTTCGTAAACTTGGGGGCCTGCGTGAAATCCCTATTCGAATTATCGTCCTGTTTTTAATGGTGCCACGAATCACTGTGCATAATTTCAGGACACCGCCAGCAGAAAAACATTGAGAACCACTGATCTAAGGAAGCATCATAATTGAAGTGCAGATTCAGTTCAAACAAAACACTTTTATCAAAAGTACAGTAGAAATAATTCTCCACCTTATCGAACCCGAATGAGCTGTAGTTTGGACATATGGACGCAAAGTTCAGCTCAACTGTAGGTTCATCCCACACCTGTTAAACTAGAGAAACGAACTTGCACTAGCAGCCTCATTTGATGCCACATTAATAAATAATAATAAAATAAATATTCATTTATTGCAAATACAGCAAATCCATCACAGCACATGGCTAGGGGCAGGTAAAGATACAAAGGGAATGACATAAAATAATCAAGTATATTATTTTTCTTCATTTCATCGGAGATCTGACTCCTGTAGGCTTCAGAGTTGATTAACCTGTTGCAATCAATGTTGTGATGATTTATGAGGTGAAGGGATGCATTGGGGAACATTCTGTCCATTTGTTTGAGCCTGGAGAGGGTTGGATTTGAATTGCTGGTTTCTTGAATTTTCCCTGTTGGGGACAGCTATTATATTGGCTAAGTTTGGTGAATCGCATGCAGAGGTGATTAACTTTGCAAGAAGCATGACTCCAGACTCGTTGATCATCTGTTGCAGAGGCTTTGTTTTTAGGTTTTTATAAAGCTGTTGCCTGGATATTGTATGGGGAAAACGAAGCTTACTATTGAGCCATCTAAGAACTCAATATTCTAGGGCAAGGAATGACGGTTACTTAAGGAACATCAGACCAGATTTCGGAAGCATAGGACAGAATGGGAAAGATGCATCTTTGAACATGCTTAATGACTGTTTTTCTGTCTTGAATCGCTGCTGTTTCTTGTTTGATTAACCATTTTGCTTTTTGAATTTTTTGAGCAACATATAAATAGTGGGCATTAAAGGAGAGATTTTTATCAAAAACAACTCCAAGGTCTTTGTGAGCGTAAACATTTGGGATTGGGACATCTGCAATTTTTATTTCTATGTGGTTGGGTTGTTTCTGAAGGGAATAAGTAATTTGAGCAGATTTGCTCGCATTTATATTCAGATTGAGATCTTTCAGGTACTTGATGATTTCACAAATCTGTGAATTCGGATCACTGATAACTTTGCGAATATCATCACTGGCTTTGGAGATTATAAATAACTTTAAATCATCGGCATATGCCAGTAGATTTGGATTTTCTTGTAGAAGTGGTTGAAGAGATGCTGAAAATATAGTACTGGAGAGAACGGATCCTTGGGGAATGCCTGTTGAGGTTGTGACGAGAATATTGTCAGTACTAGTGGGGAAGAGGAGAAGTCTGCGATTTAGGCTGTATTGAAGATAGGAAATAATCATTGTGTCAACGAGAAAGTGATTTTTTAGTATTTGAAAGGCTTTTTTGAGATTTATGTTGTCGAAAGCACCTTTGATGTCAAAATAAAATACATCGCATTGTGTCTTATCTTGAAACGTAGTTTGGATGCGTACAATGGTGTCAGCTAGGCTTGTTGTTGTGGAGCGCCCTCTAGGACCAAAATGCATATTGACAGGCGCATTAGCGAAGATTGCATGTTGAAGATATGGGAGCATGAATTTTTCAATAATTTTAGTAATTATTGACCATAGTAATTATTGGTAATAATTCCATAGTAATTTTAGTAATTATTGGCAATTGGTCGATGGCCGGGATGGTTATTTCTGCAAGCTTTTTTAGGAATCAGTGTAATCTTGAAAGTTTTCCACTGTCTTGGAAGGAATGGCTGGCAGATGCACCTGGAAATGATATGCACTAACGAATCAATAATGTATACGCTGGACAATCTAATAATAAACCCAGGGATGCCGTCATTACCTTCACTGCTATCAGGGCGTATTTGGTTAACTGCACGCTGAACTGTATTCTTGTTCACAAGTTGGTTAATTAACAGGGCTTGATCCGGAGACACATCATGTTGCACTTTGTCTGCTTGTTCATAGGAATTAAATGCTATAAATCTGTTTTGTATACCTTCAGTGAAAATGTCAGGTCTGCTTGTTTCCATATTGCATCTTATCCATTCAGAAACTAGATCGTGCTGTAAGGTAGCTGTTGATTTTGTAGAAAGTTCTCTTTTATTGTGCTTTAGCGTGAACATAACATAATTTTTGTATGACTGAATTTTTTTGAGTTGAAACTGAGCTCTGCTCTTTTTATATTTTGTGTGTGCTGATGAAGTGCAGTATTTCTTCCACTGTCTGTGGTATTTTTGCTTACTTTTAAAGTAAGGTTTCAGGTGGGATTTGAACCAAGGTTTGGAGTGAGAAGATATTCTAACAAGTTTGGATGCCGACCCTGTTTTCAATTGATTCAGCCATTTTATAAGAAGAAAGGTGGCGTCCTGTATAAGAATATTTTTGAGAGAATTCCATGGGTAGTATTTTAAGAGCTGCAAAAACTTTTCTTTCTTAAGGAATTTAATTGATGATATTCTTTTAGTGATTTCCAGAGGGGAGGGGCGAGGATTCCCGCAGCAAATTGTTGCTTGCAGATCTATACTTTTGTGGTCAGATTTAAATGTAATGTTCCTGCTAAGTTTTTCATGCAGCGGAAAGTTAGAGTATACAAGGTCAATCGCTTGATTACCTCCTGTAACAGGGACGTTTCCTAGAACTAAAAATGAGTCGGACAGCAGCTTCATTTGTAGATTATATTTGGGCAGGTGAAGGTTAAAGTCGCCCATTATAATGATGTTAGTTTGAGACTTAAGAACAGTAGTGATCCAGATTATTACTTCATTAATAATGTCATCAGTAGGTCCAGGCGGAATATAAATATTATAAATTTGAAGCAGAGAATCCTTAACTTGGATTAGTAGAGAAATTCCTTCAAAGTTGAAAGTATTAGAGTTGTATGGGTTCAAAACTTTAAATTGGATTTTAAAATTATTACTGTCCCACCACCCCTACGATTAATTCTTGATGTCATGAATGGCGTGTAGCTGAGATTCTTCGGCATCTTGTAAAGATTCCTGCATCCAAGTTTCAACTAAACATATGATGTCATGCGATTCTTCAACCATTAATGAAGTAAGCGTAGACAGTTTATTTTTTATGCTTCTTACATTTTGAAGAAAAATGCTGAGATGGACATTTGTGTTAGAAGGATGTTTGCAAACAGATGTATTAGGTGGCAAGTTAAATGATGGATTAGGATGAGAATTAGTTAATATTATTCTCTAGCTATGCAGAGAATTCAGCAGATTGAGAATTAGTTGGTAACTTTTTACTAGAGTTGTTGACCGATCCTCCAATAGCTCCATAAAATGGCATGACGAGTAGATCATTTGGCCAGATATCAGGATTTAGATATTGCTGTAGGTTACAATTCTTTAGCTCAATTCTAAATGATGAATATATGGGATATTTCGTTCTTATTTTGAACCTTCTACCTGGAATTTCTGGTTAGTGGCTGGTCCATCTGCTGGGAAGTAGTATTCGGGTCTAGCCTGCTAACAAAAATGTTACTACTTCTAAGCGTCGAACTATTTCTGTTTCTAATTTTAATACAGGACTGCATATTTCTTGTTCCTATTATGCTTGCATATCTGTTGTTTCTGCGGGGAAATTTAAAACTTGGGGAGTTTGTAGGCTAGCCATTATGGGAAGGCAATTCAGGATAATGCTCAGAGCGATCATTTTGACAGTGCACATACAAATTGCTTGGTTTTTGTTGATTACTAATAGTGGTGGATATCGGTTGTCTGCTTGTGTCAACACGTTGCGAAGAAGCACGATTGTGTTCTCGGACAGAAAGAGAGCTAGGGCTTGATTTTTGGGGTCGCTCAGCTGTTTTTTCTGGAACAAATTCTACAGCATCTAGACTGAGGACTGGAACTGCAGAAGCCTGATGAAAAGAAGGGTGAGGCACCGGATGTCTTTTGACCATAGCCTTTAGTTCTAGAAGCAGGTGGTAGAATTACATTTCTGATCTTCTTTTCGAAAAAGATGCTGTTTAATATCTTCATTTTCTCTAAATTGTTTCCTCAGCATTTGTTCCAGGGAAGCAAATGAGCGATTATTGTTTGGGGCTGTTGAAGGCAGGGGAGACAGAGAGGAAGCGTCATTCGTTTGGGCAGAGGCATCTTTAGTTGACTTCCTTGTATGGTCTGAGGGCTTAGGAAATTGAACTATATTGACGGGGAGAGACGAGGGATGGTCAACGTTGCTAAGGAGATCAGCATCTGTTGGGGTATCCTGGGAATTCAGCTTATGCTGATTAGGAGACTGTTTACTCCTAATGTGGTCAATCCTTTTTTAGAGTATTTATTTCTATATTATTGTATCCGTTCTTTTAATGCTTTCTTAAGCTTACGGGTGTGGGTGTAGAGTAGATAGAATACTAGCATCATTTTAAAATACAGTTGAATCAGCAGACAAACCGAATCCATTTACATTTAATGCAGTCTAAAAATATCAGGAAGATTACTGAAAATAAGCACGCCACTCACATTAGGGAAGTCTCTAAGCGGCTTAAGTTACCTCCTTAAAACACTGTCTGTCTTCAAGAAATACTAACATAGAGAGAAACTGTAATAACTGGTCCCTTTCAAAAAATACTCTGCGTACGTTCTGTGCATCAAGTAAAAATAGTTTCATAAAAAGTATAACTTAAGGTTGAATCTAAATGCCCAACGGCTTCAAGCACTGAGCGAGAACACATTATTCATATTTCAAGATCGATCTTTGCTATCACAGAGACAGGATTAAGGATGCCGCTATCTGACTACACGACACCGTAAGCTGACGTTAATCATGTATTTCGTCAACTTCCCTAATTTCGCTGCTCCATCGTCATTGACAGAATCTTGTAATTCACCAATGAATATTTCATAAAGCTGGATGTCTGTTTAGCTTCGATGTAATGTTTCCCACGTTGGCTGTAAATTAAATAAACATTCATTTACATATTATCCACATGTCGCTGTTCTTTCTCCCTTGATCAGTGTAATGCCATCCAAACTGCTGTTCTCTCTTTCGTCTTTATTACCTTTTCTTATATCCATTTCTTTGCTTAAAAGCATAAACTGTTGTTTCTAAAACCCTTTTTATTTATGATTATTAAAGAAGAAATCTATGGCCCTTCTTCAAAGTCTGTTTTGTTACAAAAATCATACAATACTTGTTACATAACTTGGTATGATTTTCCCTTCTTTCATCTAGAGTTTTTTATCCCACAATCAGATCGGAAAGAACTCCCAATTTACACAATATAGTAATGTTGCATGGCCTGCCTCACTTATTCAAACAACACTTCTCTATTTCGATGTATTGTGCTCTCTGAAGATCGTGCTTTCATCTTACGAATTGCGCTACTACGAAATCGAGTTCTTATCGAACTGTATGATACTTTCCTAGAAAATAAATTCTGAAAATCAGAAAAGTATAGCATTCATTCTGTGGCCTCCCATGCCACGCTTTTGTAGATATATTACAGGAAGCAGACCACGCTGTGCAAATACCGATTCTTCGGGTGTTTCTAAGGTAAACAGGCGAATAGTATGCATGTCTTGTAGCGATGGAAAATGTCACGAAGAGGAACTTTTTAAAATCTACGTCTCGTAACGTTTGTTGTTCGTATGGACATTTCCAAAGGAAAGCATTCTGTCGCTCTCATCCTTTTCTGAAGTCTCTGTGGTGGCAATTGTAGTAGAACAGATATTTATGTGGGAATAAACATCAAATGCTTCGAGATATACGCCACAATAGCTCTGAAGAAATTGCATTACCATGGAGCATTTGAATCTCGTGAAATTTTTGGAGACTCGGTTTCATTCTTTCTACCAGAATACTATTAAGCAACATATTTTTGAACTCAGTGATTCGCGTATGAGTATAAGGCCCTCGTATACAAATAAATTTCACTAATTTTTATTTGTAACCCTTACCCCTATGCAGTGAATTTTCCCCTAGTCATGGAATGCCCTTTTTCTGGTCATCTTAAACGAGAAAGATATTAGTATTGTCCATGAGTTTAAAGTTGATAAGACACGAGATATTTTGGTGTTGGGACCGAATATCTGTAGAGTGTAATTTTCGGGAAATGGATGGAAAGGAAGGTTGTTCCAAAGAACAAAAGTAAAAGGATAAATGAGGAAGACAAAAATTCAGTTTGGAGTTGGATAGTGAATGGATGTTGCTTATTTGAGGAACGTGTGTGGACAGAATAGGTGGAATTACGAATGTCAATTCATAATAGTACCCATTGAAATATCCATAGAAAGGCGTGCAGCAGAAAGTAAATGTCTGTGTGATGGAGAATACAGAAACTATTCTGAAAAGGACATTGAAGGCCTCATACAAAGGAAAGGGGAGAAAAAAGACTGTCAAATAAAGCTAAATTCCTTTAATCCACCAATTCACACACATTTAATCATAGAGAGTATTAAATTTGATTTCCTTCATCGTTTTGGTCATCTGAAAAGAAAGTTTGGTAAAAACAAAATACCAAGATTCTGTCAAAAGAAATGGAAATGTCTAGGTAAGTTTATGCATTACTTTTAAACATCATATCGGAGAATATGATGACTGACGATTCACCTTTCAATTACGGTCTTAGGTATGCGAAAGAAATTAAATATTCTTTTAGCAGCTTGGTGCGCAGGCATATGAGAAAATAATTTGTAATGAGAGAATGTTAATCTGTGTCAGGTGAGAATAATCCGTAATTATTTAAGAAATTAATGGCGGATTGCACTACACGCAGGTTGAAGTGCTCATTATTTCGCCGATTTTCAGAACACCTTAACTTGAAACTGTGTATTGAAGGCAACATTGACTCCATGAGAAAAGAAGTTAATGCTCCAAAGAAAATTCAAACTAGTGGCTCCATTGAGAATCAGTGTCTCATTCTATATCGAGAAACGCGCTCTCCAGTGCCCAGTCACAAGACTGGGTGCTCTAGTTCCTCAGGAGGTAGTGTCTGGGGTATTCAGTTGAAAGAGAAACCGGAATATATTCGGACAGATGGAACAGTACCACAGCATGTCTGCCGGGCGCAAAACATTGAGGTTGCAAATCATCTATGGTCAGAAAACCATTTCCTTCTCATCAATACCTCAAGGAACTTTTATCTACATAATTGAGTGTATTCTGAAAAGACCTCAAGGTATTTTCAGAACACACGCAATTTACAGACAATATACACAGAGGAATATGGCCATAGTCACTAATGCTCCTAAAACAACAACAACATAGTAATTCCAGGAGGGTTGAAAATAATTAAAAAGAAATTTAATAAGTCAGCTGATGCCGATGTATTAGGACTAAGGGATGCATGGTGCCATTCAGATACGGGATGAAGAATTATGATAAAAACAGTGTGTTCTGGAGAGAGAGAGGGAGGGTGAATGGGGCGGTAAAAGAGTTGCGCTTTTATGTAAGCGACCTGACTTTTCTCTGAGTCAGATTTTAATTAAGTGAATGAGTTAAAACTCCCTTTCATTGTAGTGCTCCCATGGATGAACCCCTATAATTACTATTTAAATGAAAGTTTAATCTCAAATTTTAATGTTATATATAAAAAAAACTATTTCTATTATATCTATTATGCCTTGTGTGTCTATTTCCGTTTATACTTTCTCGTTTTGAAGGGTTCTGTATTATAATCTTAATATCTGATCTTAGTCAAACTCAGCTCCATTCTCTCTGCAACTTTGGATACCTCTGGGGTAATTAACGGATGGAAAATACAAATGGAATCGAAAAGTCGAAAGACATTTGCATGCACTTCATACATAGTCACGTAAACTACATTATCCACATGGTTACTGCACCGTTCCTAATCACTATATCTAATAAACTGACAATAAACATGCGCATGCGGATAAAGTAATCGGTTGGTTACCATGACGACAAATTCTGGCCATCGGGGATGAAACGCAAACAGCAAAAGCCCTCAAATAGGATGCTTCCTGATGCTGCGCGATATTCATCAATAGTGTACATTGGCTATTTGACCAACTAATTACTGGTCTGAGGACACGGGCGCTTGAAAAGGACTAATCTAAATTAGAACGTCATCTAATAAGTGGACCTGGCGAATTTAGATTGCAAGTCTGGTGCGTGCGTTTCAGAGATAAGGCGAATGTTTATTTGGTATTGTGGAAGCTTGTACAAAAGGGATTCATTCCTTGTTTATTAATTTTATTGAAATCAACCACTGATTAATCAAACTTTAATTGCGGTCACTGAAATATTGATTAAATTGGTAGAAAACACTTCGAAGTTTAAGTTCTCTTTCATGATGAATTAGTTTTCCATTCTTTTACAGATAACAGAGGCACTGACGTTCCTTCACTATTCCTGCAAACTAATTCACAGGAATCTGTGTCCTCAGTCTGTGATTATCAATAAAAGAGGCACCTGGAAGTTGGCAGGTTTAGAATTTGCCGAGAAATGCAACGAATCAGATGTAATCGTAAGTATAAATAATATTCTGAAGCCGTTGATTAATTTCTTTCCTATTCATCCATTCTTTGTTTGAAAACGAGAAATACTCGTACTTCTAACCATAAACACATAACTGCTGATTTATAATTGATTCTTAGAAGGAATTTTTGCATTCCTCTCAAAATTTCTCGGTGTTCTTCATTCTGCAAACAAACAAACCAACTTTAGAACGCATTTAATTTCCAGATGACAGCTCGTGTATTTTTCTGTTAAAATACAGCATTCATTGCTGTTTAGTGCCACATTCTTTGATGAGCACGATTTCTTTGTACAAGGCTTCTGTTTTGATTTTGGAGGTTAAAATAAGGGGCTAAATTTGTTTACAATTTGCTCATGGCTGCCACTGATTCGCTAATCTTTTTTGTGTGTGCCTCTCTGTTCGAGGAGAGGAAAAGTTTTAGTTTTCTCCATATATCGTGACTAGCACTCTGAGAATGGGCTGTAGGACAGTTGAGAAACAAGCCATCCAAGAAAGCGCTTCTTTGTGGTACTCCACAAAAGACTTTAAAGCCGTATTGATATTTTGGGGTTTTATTATGACTGATCTCTTCTCAAGGACGTCGTAAGAAGTTTCAGCAGGTTTCTCAAGTATTTCGTGTAGAGGATGGATGTTCAGACTCTCGTATACTTCCGAGATGTCTAGAAATATGCGTGGCGTGGCACCATCTTGTTCTTTGCTGTGTAAGAGCTCTTGGATTGCTTGTAAGGTGCAGCAATGTCGCTCTAGTAATCGTTATAGCATCGTGAAATAAACTGATAGTCTTAAATGTAGTATAAGTGTTGGCCGTTAGCAAATTTATATTTCAGGCATACTCCACTAGAGAACAAAATACGTACAGCGCACTCTATGTGGTCGTGTTTGTGAGAGATTACAGAAAACAGAAATGCTGAGAATATTCTGCTCTCTTTCTCTGTGCTTAGCTACTCCATTTACGATAACGGAATAGGAGACCTTGATGCGCAGTAATGTTAGAAGTTTCTCTAGCAAAGCTCGTGCTGCCCTTCACGATGTTCTTTTTTTTGGTACACTTTAAACTAGCATTAAAATTTAATCTAAATCACATCATAACTGAATGGTGGTAATGACAGTTCGATTATAAATTAGGCGTACGCAAAACTACCGTTAAATAATTAACGTTCCTCGCTACGATCGTGAAAAGATGGTTGCGAATAAATACATTTTTCATCTGTACCCAGTTTGGGTACAGATGAAAAAAAATGTAAGCTGAGATTTAAATCCGCACAGCTAAGGTTCCTACTATACCATTGCGTAGTCAGGAGCAAAACTAAAGGCAGTTAAAGGTCATTCGATAGCTGTCCACTTCTCCCACTCCGTATACCAAGTGACCGAGGAGGTGACCCACTGCGTTCGGTATGATACCCAAGGACATTCCACACATGTTCGATCAGATTTAAGTCTGGTGATCGTGCTGGCCACGGCAGTCGTTGGATACCTTCTGTTTCGACATATTCCTCCTCCACTTGAGCTCTGTGTGCATTGCATGAAAAAAAAATCTTGGCCCACCGCACCCCTAAAAAGTCGCATATGGGGTTCGAAAATCTGCTCTCGGTGTCCCTGCTCAGTTATGGTGCTCCTATCAAAAACATGGAGGGGTGCGGCCGTTGATAATTATTCCGCCCCACACGAGAACACCACATTCACCGTGTGTCCCTTTCTCTGATGTTGGAGGAATGGTACAACATTCGTCGTTGTCTCCAGATGAAATAACGTCTCGAATGTGGTTGTAGACTAAAACGGGACTCAATAGAACTATATACCATTTGTCATGGCTCCAAGGCGCATTGTCATGGTACTAGTTTCGACGAGCTCTACTGTGGTTTGGGGTTAATGGACTACAAACCACTGGCTTCCTTGCCTAGGTTCCCTTTGAATTGAGCCTCCTTAACACAGTTCGGTTGTAAATGTTTTCACCTGTGTCTGTCTGCAGCGAACTGAAGAGACAAATGATGACAGGATATTGTAGGGTTCAGTCTTGCTGTTAGAGTCAGATAACGGCCTTCTCTGGTTGACGTAACCCTCGGGCCAGCTGACGTGACCAGCTGACCTTCTAATGTTTCCTGGCCCCTGATACAGCGTGACACATTAAGCCAACGTGCCATCTCCGCTTGCGACTGCCCGGATGCCAGGGACTACCTAGTACAATAAATAAATTTAAAAAAATAAACTTCCCGACTCAAAGTCGTCCAGCGGCTTACTATCTCAAAGAATCATCTAAACGACGATGACTTGCCATCCTGAGTACTGAAGATGTGATTATCCTACTGAGCCAGCCAAAAAACGGGAATGAAGTGATATAGTAGCAACCCGTGTTTTTATAGGCATGGATAATTTGCATAATGTGCAAGGTGGTAGAGCGATTTCTATTGGATATTCGGAATTTGCATATCAGGATGCCTATTATATCAAATTTCACTTTCGGCTACACTTCACAATAAAATATTCATGAAAAACATTTTGTTCTGTTAATTTTGTTGTGCGGTGTATATTTTAGCTGAAGTACATTCATTGATGTTTTCCTTGATATTACATTTATTGCTCAAACAATTAGAAACCTTTTGCAATCGGAGTTAACAGTTAATTAAATGTACGGTATGCAAATGTAATTTGTCACATGGTATGACCACAAGTTCCTTAGTGCCAAATAAATACTGTGCTCTTTTCTCAGGTTTCTTAGTAGATCCCCTGAGAAATTTGGTGATTTTTCAGAAAGGTAATTGGCCTATTGTTGGACTACGTTCAGCTGGAGCTACAATCAAGAAAATATAGAAATCACTGGTGTGGCAAAAGCAGCCATCTCAAAAGTATACAATGTCGAAGAGGAAAGGGGAATTGAGCTCTATAAAGCAGAAATGCGACAGAAAGTTCTTACTCCAAGAACAAGCCTACTCGAATTTAAAGCGAATTGTGAGTCAGAATATAAGGTTCGGTGACTGAAAAATTCAATTTAGCCAAAGTAAGGCCCATTTCCAACCGAACTAAGCGGCGCGAGTTACAGAATCTAGGATTTCGTAGTCATGTGTCTATAAGAAACCTACTGATTTCTGGAAAAAAACCAAAAAAAAAGCCGGAAAGCAGCGGTGCTGCTAATGCCAAAATTGAACTACGGAACAGTGGGAAAAGGTCATGTGGTGTGACGAGTTTCGATTTACACTTCTTGGCACCAGCAGTAGGGTGAAAGCGTGAAGCCATGCATCCAGACGGTGCCGTGTCCACAACTCAAGTGTCTGGAGGTGGTGTGAGGGTGAGAGATTTGTTTTGTTGGAGTAGCGTACCAACAACCTTCGAACGGTATGGTTTATACCGTTAGAAGGTTGTTTTACCTCCAGTGCTTCATTTTACCTGATTGCCATGGATTCTTTCAAGACCACAACACAATAATGCACCCAGCAAAAATTGTATCCGAATGATTCGAGGAACTCCCCATGATTTTCAGCATCTTCTTTCGCTACCTTCTACAGAGCTGAATCCAGTTGAGAAAGTCTGGGATACGTTGGAAAGGGCTGTTCGGCATTGTAGTTCTCTACCAACCATAATACAGCAGCTGACAAATATCTTGATGGTAGAAAGTTCAAATACGAAGGTTAGAGACCAAGCGGATTCCATGTCATGACGTACACGGTGCAGAATTCGGACAAAAGTTGGTCCCACTAGATATTGAATAAAGGTTTCTAATTTTTTGTCCAAGTAGTGCACATCGGCATGCTTGACATTATGGTATATGACATTTTCCGTGATTTGTTTATTTGTCATTTGCTTATATTAAAAAAAAAAAGAAAGAAAACTGAATTGTTATTTAAGAACTGCTATTTAGAATTGTTATTTATTGTTATCTACATTTTTAATCATTTGTGCAATGTTTTAATCCTTATAAAGGTTTTCAGATCTAAATAAGTTTATTTGTAAAGGCTAAGTATCCACCGGAATATGCTTCAACCCCCGAGGATAATGGATTTTAGAGATTTTATTGTATTTAACTTGAAAGAGTTTACGGGCGTTGCCACCACTTTGTAACCACAATGCTGATTGTACAGACGTAAAATCTCCGTTTCGTCGAGGAAACGTTGTTGCACGAGTCCATATCATTGGTACTCGTCTTAACACGAATAAAAGGCGACCTATTACATCCTCCTTCAAAAACAGACAGCTTTTGTTGAAATATAAATATAGGCACCTCGGTATTAAAGAATTCCGTGTGGTGTGCCAAAAGGAGGAACATTCTCCCCCTTTCTTTTTGCAGTAAAACCTTCCTCCCCCCTCCCCCAACCGCATATATGCGGGTGACAGCAGTCGTAATAAAAGTCTAGGAATATACCTGGAAAGACAGAGCTCGCTATTCCATTCTTCTCATTGACCAAACAAGTCTGCATGCTTTACAAGTTTACAGAAATGAAAGTTGTTTTTCAAAGAGCCAGAGAAAACAAAGCAAAAACCACGCAGACTTCGATGTTATGTAATGCGACCAACGAAACCACAAAATAAAACAAAAAAAATGTAAATACATGCACTGCTGTTCCATTAATATCCGGACACCCGCATATCAACATCAACCTTTATTTACAGGGAAAACTAACATCGTGCACTGAAACCTCTAGCCTTCGTGAAACACTTTCCACCATTTTTTTTGTAGATGTCCTCCGATATCCCCCCCCCCCATTCGGCTTTCACAGCGGCTGCCACTCCAACTCTGGCCTTTGGGCAGTCTCTCCTCGCACACGACCTTATTCATCCGAAAGGATTGAGGTCAGGAATCTGGGCTAACCATTCCAACTTTTTCCTCATATTAATCCTTCAGAAAGGGAGCAGTGTGATATAGAGAGTTGTCCTGCTGATACAAGTATGGGCCTTCTCTGACGTGCTGCCACACTGTAAGCAAGGCATTGTTTTCCAAGAAGTCTACAGAGACCACCGCTTCATGGTTTTGTTCAAAATAACCAATTGGCCAAGGCGTATTTATCAGGCTGCCAAGGCTAAACTTTATTGTCTGGACGATAGCGGGTAGCTTTTTCCTGGCATCCACCCAAACCTAGACATTACCACCAGTCTGGTACACTACGTACCATGACTCGTCACTCCAAAGAACAACTTTACATTGGTCTGCGGTCCAAGAACGGCAGTCCTTACACCAAACTAGATGGAGCCTGGTATTATTTGGTGTTACCAGTAGTTTGTTTACAGCCGCGTGACTGTGGTAACCCATATAATGCAGCTTCCTGCGCACTGTAATGGTGCTGACGTGTGTCGTAACTCTGCTTCACTGAGGGCCTGTGTGTGCTGCGACAACATTGACCTGCGTTCCCAGTGGATGGTTCTTTGCAAAGCCTTCTGTCACGTTCAACCGGCTTCAGAAGATTTCTGGGTAATTTTCTGACGGTTTTAGCACCAGTCCGCTTCCATTTGTTGGTCACATCACCCATCGTCGACCAGGGTATCTTCAATGCCGTTGATATGTCATGTGCATTCACAATCGTACCACTGTCTCGTCATTGGCCTCTAGCCCTCGTAAGTAGCACAGTTGGTATAATCACCACCTTCTCCACACTAGTTGGAAGAGACTCGAGTTTGAATCCTGTTGATGATGGGAGGAATTTTAATGAATCTTTTTCACAATCTTTGACTTGGCTGAGTCAGTCAGTCAAGTCTGAAGGGCGAGGGTAAGATGGTTTTTTTCTCCCGAAAACTCGTGTTTTTTCCTACAGAAAACAGAAAATCTACCTCAGAACACACTCAATTTACAGACAATATACACGGAGCAATATGGCCTTAATTGCTGAAAGTCCTGAAATCCTATTACAACAACGTAATGCTTTACGTAATCCCCTTTTTGCAAGGCCGCTGGCAGCGTATTTCCAAGCATCTTTCAAAGACCCTCGAGAACGAGCTAGATTTAAGTCTTCGTCAAGAACCCTTAAAATAATTAATGCTTTTAAGTTGGGTCCATTCATTAATTTAAAAACTTTAATTGGAGATTATAGGAAAGCAGAAAAGGCAATTTTATCAACTTCATCTCGTTTCTTTATCATTTCTGCATATTTTCATTTTATCACTCTGGCAATGGGAATGTCTCTTATGTAACAGGTATTATTATTAGGGATTTACTATTTTTATAATTCTTGATTTTTATTTTGGATTTCACCTTTTTATTAAGATTTATAATTAAGACTTTATTAATAGACATTTTATATTGCTGTTTTCTGTCTCATACATTTTGTGTGTGGTTTCATCACTGCTTTTAAGATAATGAATAAATAAAAGAATTAGACAACTTATAGTAGTAGTAGTAATAGTGGCATGTGATGCAAGACAGTAAGCGTATGAGCTTATGCAGCATCAGCTAAAAAAATTCACACAACCGTTCCCTCTAAATGTTTGTCCAGTTCCTTCTTAAATTTATTTAGGCTATCAACTTCCACAATGACAGATGGAAGTTTGTTCCAGCAATTAACCACCCACTGGCTAAAGGCAAATTTCCGCACATCTGTTCTACATCTGTCTTTCCTCAATTTGAACTTATGTCCCCGTAGGTTCGTAATCTGAACAAGTGGAAGAATCCCATCAGAATTCAGCGTGCTCAACCCATTCAACGCCTTATACACCTCAATCAGATCACCTCGCAGGTGCCTAGTCTTCAGCCGCTGAAATTTAAGTCTCTCTTGGTAAGAGGATCCCTTCATTCCCCTCACCAAACTTGTTACCATTCTCTGTACACGCTCAAGTAAATCTACATCCTTCCTAAAATGAGGCCTCCAGACCTGTACGCAGTACTCAAGGCGTGGCCTGACCATTGCCTTATACAGAGGGACAATCACCGCTTTTTCCTTGCTAGCAAAATTCTTGTATATCATTGACAAAACCCCATGATCTGCCCTGGCAGCCTGTCTGCATTGCTCAGAAACTTCATATCTGACTGCACAATTACTCCCAGGTCTTTTTCATTTTCTACCACCTTAAGTGTAGTACCACCACACAGTTGGTACCTTTCTCTGGGGTTACTTCCACTCCTATGCAGTACTTTGCATTTGTCAATGTTCTCAGCCCATTTACCCAAATTTTCTAGATCCTGTTGCAGGAGCATACTGCCATTACTGTCATTAACAACCCTGCCAACCTTTGTATCATCTGCAAACTTCGTCACTAAGCCTGATATACCTTCATCAATATCATTGATAAATATACAAAACAACAGTGGACCCAACACCGAACCCTGTGGGACTCCACTAATAACATTAGTACAAGAAGAGCAGCGCCCATTGATTACCACTCTCTGTCTTCTCCCACTTAACCATTCTTTTATACATTGTAGCAACTTACCTTTAATACCATTCTGCTCCAATTTTTACAGTAGTCTTCCAAGCGCAACAGTGTCAAAAGTGTCCAGTTCCTTTGTAACCACATGATAATATCCAATCAAATTTGTCAGACAAGACTTTCCCTTAACAAACCCATGCTGTCTGAATTATTAATTATGCAGTCTTGTCTAAATGATCCTGCAATGCATCTTTAACCAGTGACTCCATTATTTTACCCGGAACAGTAGTTAAACTAAATGGTCTGTAATTACTCTTGTCATCCTTCGATTCCCCCCTTTGTGAATTAGGGATACATTTGCACATCTCCAGTCCGTGGGGACCTCCCCTGAGTCCAAGGATGCTCTCATAATTATGGCTAAGGAATTGCTTAGTTCCTTTGCCGCCTCCTTTAATTTAACTGGATAGATCCCATCCACCCCAGGTGCCTTTCTTATGTTTAACTTCAACAATTTCTCCTCCACTTTGCTCTCAGTTATTACAAAATCATTAAGCACCCTGCTACAATTTGATAACCTTCTGCCCTTTTCAAACCTTAATAACTCCTCATGTGTGAATGTAGATGCAAAATACTCATTCAGTTTGTTTGCTATCTGAGCAGGATCAGCAACAGTCGAACCATCGATATCAAGTGTACCAATCGGTTCATCCCCTTCCTTTTAGAAATTATATAAGGTAGGGGATGAATCTATTTGGTCTGAACTTATTAAGAGTAATGTGCAAACGAAGTGGGTATTTTGTATGGCGGCTAATGCTGTGCACTCTGATCTAATGCTAACCTAACCCATCACTTTTATTCGACAAGTCGAAAGCGACATAAACCCTGTGACGAAAGGACTATCTGAAGTTTTCTACTCAATTTTTCTGGATCTTGTTGAAATAACATATCATCATTACTGTTGTTAACCACCCTTGGAATCATCTGCAAATTTAAACATTATGCCGGATATGTATTGATCAACATCATTAATAAATATTGAAAACAAGAATAATATTAGTCCACGAAGAGCATGTCCATTAATAGCTACTCTTCGTCTTCTTTCACTTAACCATCCTTTTATCCATAGCAGTAATGTGCCCTTAATGCCATATTGCTCCAGTTTGTGCAGCAGTCTTTGATGTGCAACAGAATCAAAAGCGTTCCTGAAATCCAAGAAAATGATTTCAAAATTATTTTTTGCATCCAGTGCCTTAGTCACTGCATCATAGTAACCTATCAAATTGGTTAGACAAGACCACCCCTTAACAAATCTGTGCTGTGATTACAGTAAAATTGCATGCTCTCCAAGTGATCCTCCAAGTGTATACTTCTTTGGCGAGTGATGCCATTATTTTCCCTAGAACAGATGTTAAGCTGATAGGTCTGTAATTACTCATGTCACGTTTTGTTCCCCCAATCTTCATGAATTGGAGACACATTTGCATATCTCCTGCCCATAGGGACCTCTCCTGAATCCAAGGACGCTCTTATTATTATGGCTAAGGGTTTTCTCACCTCCTTTGCTGCCTCCCTTAATATGATTGTATAGATCCCATCCACCCCAGGTGCCTTTCTACGTCCATCCTCAAAAATTTCTCCTTCTCTTTCCTTTCATTTCGCTCGTCGTTAATTCCCCATGTGTGAATGTAGATGCAAAATACCTGTTGAATTTGTCCACAACCTCAGAAGGGTCATCAACAGTTAACCCATAAACATCAAGTGGCCCAATGTGATTCAACCCCTTCTTTGTACTCTTAATATAAGTATGGAAGTCTTTGCTGTTTTTCTTTGTCAGAGACTTCTTTAACGTCAGTCCCAATGACGTCAGTGCGAAACCGAGATGTGTCCGAATACCTTTTGGAGCGTAATGTACGTTTCAAGGTTTTGCGTATAAGAACCTGATTTTCAAAATGCCCTATGATGAATTCCACATGTTTACAATTACAGTGAACCACAGGCGAACATTAAAAAGTAAAATCAGATTAAAGTAAAACAGTGGAATGAAAATTAATATGACCATTTTAAAGAACGTGGTTTTTAAGTTTATTCCAGTCCAGTGTTTCCTAACTTGATAATAAAACAGATCATTCTGTGCTTTAGACAACACCATTAACAATGATAGAAGATAGAGGTATGCATGTAAATATCCAACATTTTCTACATACTTTACTTATCACTGTATTTTAAAAAATAGTTATTAATATATTTGCCTGTATAGTTTAATATTTTTCTCTGTTCGTGGACTCTGACTCAAAAATAAAAGTGGTCCGTATCTGAAAGACAGGTTTGTGAAACACTGCTCCAGTCAACATCGAATTCTTTCTATCGTTCTGAGGTCAGCGAGCAGTGGAATTTCATCAAACTTCATATCAGTAGAATGTGAAGCATCTGGCAATATCTCTCATCTCTGCGTCATCCCCTTGGTTTGATTATCTCGAAAAGTTTCTAGTATTCGGACAACGCAGAATCGCAGCTGGTACTGTTCCTTTAGAACCCGAATCTGCTGCAGTTCTGATATTTGAGCGGAGCTTCGAGTCCTTTCTGATAAAAGGGGAAAGATGATACCGCGCCAATAAAACAGTAAGTGAACTAATGGGAGAAAGGTTAAGTTACAGGCGCGTGTACTATTCAAAATGCACTAGAATAAGAAACAGAAACTAGAGAGAGAAAGAGGTTTGCGTCATCACGAAAAGTAGTGCTAGTTGTCGATGGAAAACGATGAAATATCAGTCACTTTAGGAGAGTAAAGGATACCTGTATACTTGATGGAGATATCAAATCGGAATTCGTATGGCAAAATGAAATGATGGAAGGAGACTAGAAAAAAATGGAAGAAATGGCGATTCTGAGAATGAAATTTTAACCTTGTCGAGTGGTGATGTGTCTTGAATGGTGTGGGTTTTTCTTGTGACATAATAGGGTCTTCAAGACTGCACGCAAATGTTTTCGGATCTCAAAAAGAGAGTATGATTTTGTTCCGTCCTGCTCGCATCGCCGCTCCTGTACTTTCTTTCTATTAACTGCCACTTAAGCTAACAGAGCATCCGACAAAGCATCGCCAGCAGGTAAGCTAATATGCGCATCCTTTCACCTCTGCACAGAAAAGACCACCCACTGGTTTCCTGTTAATTTCGAGTTGAGTTGTCGCCGTAGAAAAAGTGGAACAAAAGACTTGGGAGCTTCGCGCAGACTCTGTATTCTTCTTTTAAACAAGCCCGGGACGTACATCAAAAGGCTTTTCATTAAATTATATATTTATGCGCGGAAAGCCACCTATGTAGTTATTCTGACAAATGGGTGCTCCGTTGCTTAGCGACACATCGTTGATGGCATCTTAAAGAGCTTTCAGAGCTTCCATGATTGATGTGGTAAAAATGTTTGATTCGTGAAACATCCTGGTATTGTTTAGATAGATACTGCAAAGAATCTATTTCGGATCGCTTCCTATGTGTCTTCTCCTCCCCCACACCCCTTCTTCAATATACCTATATTTCTATTTAAATTGTACTTTTTTAATTTTAAAATCTAACGTTGGGATGCGAAAAATCTTATTCAGAAAGGATTCTATGATATTTTCTTACAAGCTGTTTCTTTAACAGAACGGACGTCTTATGAAGACAAAATTCCGAACACTAACATAAATAATTAAATATATTAATTAATAAATTATGCAACTTTTTTATATATGATTTAAGCGACTTTGAACACGGATAGTTAACATGTATGAGAATCTAAAAAACTGTAACTTTTCTGGAGTTTCCACATACGAGGATGGCTCGGGTACATAGATGTTGAGTCAGTCGAGTGAACAGCAACACTGGAGGTGGTTGCAAATGGTTCCTTGATACGAGAGCCCAATGGAGGTTGACAAAGCTTATGTAGGGTAATTGAAAGGCTAACGGCAATCGGATAACAACCTAGAAGAACAATGGTAACCACAGTGACACCCAAAACAGTCAGTTCGTCGCATCTTGTCGTGGTTAGGGTCTCTCTCTTTCACTCACACAGTGTTTAGCCACGACGGTTGAACTTTTATTATTTATGTCTAACTTTAATATATTGCACTCGTTAACAATCTTCACCATTTCCATAAGACTGTGGCTTAAGATCGAACATCAATTTTCTTTTTACATGCTTTAACTCAGAGTCCCGTGCCTTGCCAGCCATTCACTTCCAAGCTGCCTAAGATGGGTCAACCTGATTTGGACTTCACCGCTCCCGAAGTGCAGGCGACCTCCACTTGCTCACCTCTCAGTGACATGTTCTCCTTAGGACTGCTCATCTGCGCCGTCTTCAATAATGGACGTTCTTTGATTGAAGCGAACCACAGCGCCACCAGCTACAACAAACAACTGGACATGGTACGTTTATTTTTCTTTCTCTTTGTGGTATACTGTTGGTTCGTGATTCTCTTTAATGTTTTCTTTAAAGTACTAATCCTATATTTTTCAGATATTTTATTACTTTTGCCACTTCAGATCATATTTAAAAATATGTAAAATTGCAAAACTTTCTCTGTTTCAGTATTTCTTATTTTAAAAATACCATCGAAGTGGTGATATTCAAGTTAAGAAATGCTCTTCGGTTGTTTATACACACTGGCGCCAGAAATACGAACCTTTATATTAAGATAATCACAGAGAGAAGAAATGTAAATAAATCCAAATAGATGCAAATAAAACTGACTTAGGGTGATGACGTATTGCCTCGTTGGGTTAAATACTGCACATTCACTGCAATAATCTGAAGCCAGAATTTGTGAAACGCATGATCAATCGAACTTTGAAAAAGATCTTATCGTGAGTGACCGTTTAGCACGTGTGTGTGTGTGTGTCCTGGTATCAAGGGTGGCCCCTAGGCATAGCCCATCTCCATCTAGTGGATCTGTATTCAATGTAGGACCTCTGCAAAGGAGCAGCCAATACCTGTGCAGCTGCTGTCTGGTGCCTGTCCCCAGGCGCGAGTAGTCAGGCCTGATGTTTTTTTTGTTTTTTTTAAACCTTTTACATGCCAAAGTGCACGAAATCCCGCACCCACTGGAGGTAGTGCAATACGAGTGGGTGCCCGCTATCCCGCTCACAGGCTGCCCAGGCCTAGAGCCCGCAAAAAAAAAAAAAAAAAAAAAAGGCTGGAGCTCCAAAAACCCATTGAAGTCACACAGCCAAGAGAAACATTTTTAAAGAGACCTGCAGTTATCAGTAGCATCATATATCAGTTATCCTATTAAGTTTAGCATTAACAAGGAAATAAACTGTTAACATTGATCACTATTTACATTACAGTGAGGTTTACCAGTCTCTCTGTTTGACAGTTCTAGCAACAGAATTTGAGAATTATTTACAGTCGTTTTACAGCAATATTAATTGTTACTTACCAATAGTATTTCTGTTTTATACAATTGTAAAGACTGTCCAGTAGGTCTAACTGTTCGGGAAATATATAATCTGATTTAATTTCTTCCCCGGTAGAATCTGAGCTTGTACAGTAGGGCTGTAGAAGTTCCTCAAGGCGATTTCCATGTAGATAGTTCACATGGTATTCCTGAGCTTTAGGCAGGAGAGGAAGTTCCCAGCATGCATTAAAGCACTCGCAGTAACACTAGCGTCCTTGCAGGAGGTTTTTCTATACGTGTAGCTATAAATTTTCTACACGTGTAGCATTACATCAGTCAGAGAGCAGAAATTGGAGTTTTTTGTGTTCAATTGGCTCGATAGCATTTCAGATTATTGCAGGATTCATCTTATGGGAAGAAGATCTTATTTTATTTTTTTTTTTTTTTTCCTTTTTAAATAAGATTTCATGAGAGAGAAGCGTGTTGGGGTGCGCAGAAGTATGGGTATTCTTAACTGTACGTTAAGCAGTTATTTACAATTCTTCGAGGTTAGCTTACTAATAATTTAGGCCCGTTTATACACAAAGCTTCTTGGAATCCCATCCAGCATCACTTAGAGGAGAAAGGGGTCTACCTGTTATTTCCTGTTGCGTTGATGGCTATCTTCCTATATGTTCTTCCCAAAAGTGAGTTAATCTGGATCATTATAACACCACAGTAGAGTTTCTAGCCGCAAGTCTTTTCTTGAAAACTGCCGCAGAGAACTGTTGAAATGTAGTGAAGACATCAGAATTTTCGACGAGCAAATGTACATTATTTTCTGAGAGATTATTTATTTTACTCAGCAGTACCTGTCTTTCATTCGAATAATCGTTACATTCAAAGAGAACGTGCTGCCATGTCTCAGATGCACCGCAGTGACAGAAAGGATCAGGCTCAAGGCTCCTTTCGAAAAGTTTAGCCCTGAGCGATCCGTGGCCAGTCATTAAATATGATGTGGTCATGCTAGGCACAAACCATTTTGAGACTGTGGGTACTGATGCGAATTCAACATTTGAAATGTATCTTCGTGTGACTTCACCATGTTCACTTTCAGCCCATCTTTGCTGCCAAACAGCGGTGAGTTCCTTCCAGAGTCTTCGTTTTTCCTCTTTTATTCTGTTCGTAGGGTCTGTTACAATGTTAAAAATATTTACAGAAATTCCTTTTTTGAGATTGTAGATCATACCCCTGTAGGAGATATAAAGGTCCAGAGGCAGGGTTCCTGCTAGAACTTGTAGGGCATTATTCGACACCGTCCGAGGAGCTTGTAGAAGTGTGAGCAACACCAAACGCTGTAATGAAAGAAGTTTAGCCCTGGTCTTAGTTTTTGAGACCCTCCAGAACCAAACACCTGCTGCGTATGCAGCAATTGGTAGGAAGATAGTCTTATAGTATAAAGACAACGTCTTTTTGCTGAGGCCCCATTCTTTTCTGGAAATCCTTGCAATTCCAGCCGTGAAGTTTTTAATTTTCTCAGAAATTTTGGATACGTGAGTATGAAAGTTTAGTTTGTCATCGATTGTAAGTCCCAAGTACTTGGTGCTGGATACGTAGGGGATTTATGAGCCATTTAGGATAACTCTGGGAGATCTGCCATAATTGAATTGCTTTCGAAAAACCATGAAATCAGTTTTTGTAGGGGAAATTTTGAGCTTATTTAGATTGGCCCAGTTGGATAAATCATCCAATATTGTTTGGATCTTTTGTTCTAAGATTGTTCTCGACATTCCAGTAACGCCAACCGCCAAGTAGTCTGCATATGCAATTTTTTTGCAATCTCCATTTTTTCTTTGTCAGCCATTGGTCTAAGACGTTTAGCAGGAGCCACGATTCAAGAAACGAAAGACATAACCGGTTTCTCAAAAGCATCTATCTCAGAAGTTTTTCAAAGGCAGAAGCTTAGTCGCCGATGCTCCAAAAATCCAATAACATGAACAACCACCTTATAGAATCCATTACACGAATCACACTTGTTGTTATTAGAAAGAAAGGCAGTCCGGTTCGATACTGAATAAAACTTTGTATGTTTTTTCGTCAGCGTATCTAGTTATGTTAATAATTTTACTATTTAATGTATGATAAATATATCAGACATTTATGGTATCATATTTACGGTGAGGCTTATTGTTTTCATGAAATTGTTTTCTGAAGTTAAATATTAATAACATGTTTAAAAATTTGCATTAATTAATTAGTCTATAATTTTTAAAACATTCCCTTAAAACATAAACCTTCCGAAATGGGGGTTATTATATTGTGTTGCTGCGCATGATGTTATCAGTCACAGGCAGATGATCCCTGGTTGTCCTCATGTACCAGGGATGACAACCAACTAGTAGTAGTAGTATATGGGACGTTAGAAATTACCTGTAGAGTACTGCAAGAGATGGTGGGTAGATAGGTAGGGATTCTGTATGCCTCTGATTGGAGAATGGGCAAGAATTTGAGTATACCGATTTCGACTATGGTCCTAGTTTTTGCAGAGCACTGATGACCAGAAATGAGGAAAAGTAAATACGGAATAATTTTTTATCAGACTTCTTAGCAAAATGTACTTCTGTATAGAACAGCGCATTAATCTTTACTAGAAGTAAACAAGGTAGAAAATTCCCAAAACGTAGAAACCCTTCTACGCTTAATAAAAAAAATTCCTGACCCTGTAAACTACATATCTGAATTTTCACTATTAATATTACCAAGAAAACTATTCACTACAAGACAAAACGACTGCCACGCATTTCGCTCAGCATCAGCCATTTTGCCTTCCAGTTCTTGCGAAGTCAACATCTGCTTAACGTGCCTATAAATATGCCACCTTTCACCTTTGCATCAAATAATTTTGTAAATATAAATTGCGTATGCTTTAAGATGTCACTTTTTGTGCTGGACCAATTTGTTTCACAACTTCTAGCTTGATACAAAAACGAGACATTTGATTCTCCTGTAGTGCTGGTCTGCTGCCATAAACTTCGTCAAACTACGTTACAAACTCAGAAGGAAGCTCCCCACAGGCATTCTCTACCAGCAATACAGACAGCCTGCAAGGAAAGGTTCGATAAATTCTATTGATGATTTATGGAACATTTGGTTCTTTCTCTCTCTTTGTAGAGATAGAAAGACATAATCCCGCTATATAAGCAATTGTAAGGCCGGAACACTGTGTCCAGGTATGGAGAATGCACCTGGAAAAAAAAAAGACATCGGGCTTCTTGAAAGGGATGAAAGACAGGTTTTCGTTTTAATACGTCCCATTGAATGCACATATTAAACCGTTCTAAAATTTTCTGAAATGAGTCAGTGAGAGCGTACAAAGAGATGACGTTCAGATCGGCAGTTACGCGTGTTTCTTTATGACCTCAACATCCTGAAATCTCTTTCCTTTGAAGGAAATGTTCACCTTGGGAAAGAGGAAGTCTGCTGGTGCATTTCTCTCTTTCAGGTAAAAATTCCCTGTGAATTACCACCTGTTCGACGTAAAACATGATCAGTATCATCTTGATCCTGGACTTCCGTAAACGAAACTTCGTGGGCCTTGGTGATGATTTTGAAGTCCACTGCATGCTCTGACGCTTTCTCTGGGTAGTATACTGAAACGCCAAACACTCATCTTCAGGGTACAGTCGAACAAATTAGGACTGCCTTAAGAAGTCTGGATGAAGTCTTCGCATAACTACACTTTTTGTATCTTCTGATCATCCATGAGGCTGTGGGGGCCCAAATTTTGCACAGACAGACCTTCCTTTTACCTAAATCTTCATGCAGAATTTGGAAACTGTCTCCTTATCATATCCAACTCTTTTAACCTCAGCGTATAATTATACTTTAAAATACTACACGATTTTCTGAAAGCCATTTAGTGATACTTTACTTTAATCATTTTCCCTTGATGACTCACAAGAATTATCAGGTAATATTTGTGATAATTACTTTTAATTATTTGAATTATCAACTTGGGGAATTGGATTTATGTCTATTCTTCCTACTTATATAAATAAAAATAATCCAGTATATGATTTACGTAGTTTAAGAATAGGCGCTTAGTTTCTTTCCTTGCAGTACATGAAGCAAACAGAGGACAGGTCCGGTCCACGGAGAAGGTATTCCATTTACCAGCTCGAGCACAATCTTCAAGATCTCTTGGACAGACTTCCGCACCATCTACAAGAGCCGCTACAAGGATTGCTACAGACTGATCCGTGGAGGAGGCCGAATGCCCAGAACTTCTCAATGGTAAATTCGATTAAAGTAGATACAATTATTTCTGTTAAGAGCAGAAAACACCCAGTATGCCAATCAGAAATTAAGAGCTTTTGCTAGAAATAAATAATTACCTGTTTGGCGTATAAACGAGCAACTTGGTTAAACCAACTTGATTTAACCAAACTAAACAGTTTGGTTTCTGCCTTGATAGCTTGCTTGATTTCTGCAATATCTGCTGAAGACTTCAAAACTTAAAACAGTCTCAGATTGGTCGTACACATCGATAATTTTTCCTTTAATGGTTCGCTCTTGAGAACTCAATATGGAAGCGTGGATAAATTACTTCAGGTTAGTAAATAATATTTATTCCCATCAAGGCAAGTTGCCAGAGGTTAACAAAGTTAATTGCTGAGACAACCTTGCTAAACTAAAACTTAATGTGAAAATTAGGTAGTTTTTATTAACCGTAAGAATAAAACTTCAAAGCGAGATCAATCCTCTGCTGTTACTATTCAAAAACTCCATATAAATTTCTGTTTCCTAAGAAGTAGTCATTAAATATTCATATTTTTATAAGAACTTAACTTTTAGAACTGCATGAAGAATTTGAAAGAGTTTATAACTTTAATAATAGAAAACCGTGTCACGTCAGGATGTTCCTCTGTTATGAGAAAATAACTGAACTCATTTTTCTAAATAACAGTTGATTGGAACGAAATAAAGTTCAAATATTCGTAGACCGTTTCATAACTAACGTCATATGAATGGCCAGATATCGATCTCCTATAATTCAAGAGTACTTGGCAAAACAGAGGCGATATAAATTGGAATTGTTTTGTAAAGTTTTGCAATTAAAGAATTCCGGATGGAAGTAGTCCAAAACGTTTAAATAAAATAAATAAATAAATGCTTAAAGTCTCAAACCAGACATGATTGACTTAATATTCTCGCCCGACACTTCTCATTAAAGTGAAAGGGACGTAGTAAGCGCGTGAAATCGCTTAGAATATACTCCGAATGGCGTTCATTCCGAATTCCATTCTGATTACCGAAATTATTGCTCAATTCTCTGCATATCCTAGCATTCCTGAATAAGTGTGTGTGTATGTGTGCGCTCTCAAGCGCGAGCTCGCAATTTATGTATAATTACTTATAAATTATTAGGTTCCATAAAGCAAATTAGGTGAGATGTATAATAAGAGCAGCTTCCCCACTGCTGAACTGGGGCTCATATTTCTGCACGCGAAACCGGACTTGGTGTTCTCTAAACTTATCATAAAGCTTTGTAATTAAGCATACATAATGAAGCTGCAAATGAATGAAACTTCTGTGCCCGTTTATCGAAAACATGGAAGAAATAAACTTTTCTTTCTTTCTGTTTCCCCCCCCCTCTTGCTTCGCATGTAAACCAAAGATGATGCAAAAGCTGTATGTGGTTTCCCCGTTCGCTTTATCAATAGTGTTGATATTGTCGGTTAAAGGAGTCGTTTTGTCAGAGAAATTCTGGTGATAATTCTTCACGATAACAAGCAGATGAAACTGTCATATTAGGAACATTGAACGATAGCATATAATATGAGGTAATTAAGAGTAATGTATATTCTTTGCGCAACTTAATATACAGCAGATTCTGTTTAAATAAATGTTGTTGTTTTTTTATTTTTAGATAAAATACTTCATGGATCCGAGTGTTCACGCACTGCAGTACCTGGATGTGATCCAGATGAAAGATATCACCCACAAATCTCACTTTTATCACAGCCTTAAAGGAGTGCTTCCGAACATTCCGAAGGTGGGTAAAGCCATTGAATATCATTTTCTCTCTCACTTATTACTCAATAGGAAATGAAAGAGAGATGTTCGTTGATGAAGGTTGTTAATGTATGCTCAGCTTCTTTTTCTCCCTCTTCCTCAGAAACTGTGGTACCTTCACGTGCTGCCTTCTCTCAGGGCGGAGCTACAGTCTCCCGAAGTGCTTGCTGCAGCACTACAGCCTCTTCTTTACATTATTGAAGAAAGCACCCCTGAAGAGTACCAGGCGATAATTCTCCCTGTTTTCAGGAGTGTGTTTGGTATGCCTAAGTCAGTTCAGGTAAGTTTATCAAAGAATTTGGGAATATTTAATGCATCTTAAATATTCTTTTAGCGGCATGATGGGCAGGTGTATCCAAGAGCTGGAAATTGGTGAAATAATGAGCACTTAATTCTTTAAGAAATTAACGGCAAATTACACTCCAAGCAGGTTTAAGTGCTCATTATTTCATCAGTTTCCATATTTTAATGCAACTTGATCAGAGAATGTGGAGTTAATGCATTATTTAATTAAAAGTATACAGAACTTTAAAAATCGTTGTACTAGCTAAACATTTACCGGCATCAATTTTAAATTAACTTTGAATACAGTAGACTTTGCAAAAATATTTTGTTATTAAATGAGTAATTATTATTGAACAAGAAAGGAATATAATTGAAAATACAAATGTACAGTATTAGTATACGAAAGGTGGTCCTATATTACATATTGACCCAAAGAAGCAAACTTATTCTTCATCTACCAAGAAAAAAAAATTCTCATATTATTGGCATCTTTAAAAAAGTGCATATTGAATTCCTCCTTAAATTTTTCCAAACTCTGTTCCTTGGCCAACAATCGAGGCAACTTATTTCAACTTCTATAACGCACTACCCGAAGGTAAACTTCATAAGATCGTTTCAACTGTTCTTTCATAAGATTTTATAGTTGTGCCCTCTACTTATTTTCCTACTCACCTATGAGAATATTTCTCTTTCATTTTATTAATCTCCTGCAGAGCCTTATATATTTCAAGAAAATCCTCCTTGAGTTGCCTAGTTTTAAAGCTCTGAAGACCACATCTTCTAATCCGTCCCACATGTGGATAGTGCTCAGCGTTCTTCACCAATCTAGTCACCCTTCTTTGCACCTTCCCTATAAGTTCCTTCTCTCTCTCTCTCTCTTTAAATGATATCTCCAGACCTGGATACAGTATTCCAGGTGTATTCACGTCGTCATCTTATAAGCAAAGTTAATAACTTCCTTCCAACTTGTAAAATTCCGGTAAATCATAGACAAAACACACCATGTACTCTTCTTTCCGTTTGCTTTCGCTCCAAATTGAATTTCATTTCTTTTTACATCATTATCCCGAACTCTTCCTCATCCTGTACATCCCTTAATTCCTCTTTTCTAATCTATAAACTACTCACGCGTTTCTGTTCCCCATTTGTTTGCATTTTCTATTGAATTTTAGCTGCCATCATTTTTCAGAGCATTCTTACTGATGGTCCAAATCTTTGAAGTAACATAGCCTGGTTCTGATCGTTAACCACTCTCCCAGCCTTTATCATTTAGGAATATAAGAAACAAGAGATGTACAAGAACTGATTCCTGAAAGACCTCAATTGCCAATCCCTTGCTCTCTGAAGAAAATCCATTTATTGTAATGCACTGTCTCCCGTCCTTCAAAGAAGCCCCCAATCCAGTGATGGATCTTCCCTGTTATTCCAAAATGCTGTAAGTTATGCAATACCTTCTCATGAGGAACTGCATATTACAAGCCTTACTAAAATGCAGATATATAATATCAAAGTTGTTTCTCGTGTCCAACTGTTTCATAACCTCTTCATGGTAATTTACCAGATTAGTCAGACATCTCCCTCTCCCCTTCACGAAACTCAGTTAGATACCAGTCTTGTCGAAGTAGTCCTGTACTGCGTCTTTATCCACATATTCAATAATAGCACCAACAACAAAGTCAAACTACTGGTTTAAGATTGGCTATCACTTCTCTGACTTAGAAAGTATTTGCACATATCCAGTACAAGAAAATTATCTCTGAATTTAATGGTTATCTCATTAATATTACTAATAGTTGGATGCACATATCTCCACCTTTTTTTCAGCATAATTGGATTTATATCATCCATTCATTCGTCTCAGTAGGTTTTTTTTTTTTCAGATTGGTGCTTCTCTGATATTCTTATTCCACGTATTTTACAACGGATCAATTCGGATTCACTGTTTCTCATGGCACTAACCTCTTTAGTTCGGCCGCGATTTTTCAGCTGGATTGTCGATTATGCCACCACTTTGAGTTTGAAAGGGCCTATCAAATTTACTTTCTGCCTTTTTGTATTCAAATATAAATACAATTTCTTTTCTTCGTTCTTAACTCTCTCTTCACCAACAATATTTCATACTCAGCTCTTACCAATCTTTCCCCATCAGTGGTTGGTTTAGCATATATCTGCTTATAATCAGTGCTACACGAGAGAGTCTGTAACTCTCCCATACGTTTCGTTTGCTTAATTACGAGTCATTCATCTGTTTTTTCGTCATTTTTGCATCTCTGTTTTGTGATACTTCTCAACTGGTAAGACTGTGTTTATGGGCTCCAAGATAAATCCTATTGTAAGATATAAGATCTTACAAGTTAGTTAAAATAAAGATATCAGGGTTGTAGAGCTCACGTACTTTAGTCCATCATAATCCCTGGATACCATCTATTTGAAGATATTATGATCACTCCCTGATATTCGTTATGGAACAGTCATATTTTTAATACTACTTGGCGAGAATTAGTTTAAGGATATTTGATCCCACTTTCTGAAATTTAGATTTGATTATTAGCAACTTATTTCGCTAGGAAGCATTATTTTGTACAGTATCTTGGCAGACAGTAGTTTCGCTGTATGCTTTTCTTAGTCTGACTCTGCCTTGTTGAGAGATATCCTCAATCAAAACCTTAGCTGTGGACTGATATTCACGCTGACCAGGAATGGCCAGAATTCGACTACCGTCACTTACCCAAGTTCAAGAATATTCCCATCGGATTTTCTGTCGATGTTCCAGTTTCGCACAGTCTCATATCAGGGCAGTTTAGATGGCCAATGGATGAAAACTAACAAAGTTACAAACTATTCATCACAACTGACACTAGATGACTCTGTATAACCAGCAAGTTTCTGATAGGTAGAACTGCTCAACTTGCCGATGGTTTAAGCAAAGCCTGATTCTCATCACTCAAGGCACTGCTAATTTCAACAATCCAATATTACCATCTACAGTACTTGCAAAGATGGATCTAAATCTGATAGGTGGATAGATTTGATAAGTGAACACGGGTGAATATGAGATCGTTGGGGATTGACTTCTTCAGCTGCAATTTCATGATGTATATTGAAGGTGCAGCCAGCCTGCTGAAGTGTCTTTTACTTGTTAAATTTTTGCATATCAAAGCGTAGCAGAGAGCCATGTCTCCCCTACCCTCGCCTAGAACCAGTTTAGGAAGAAACGCGAGTCAAGGCGAAATTTATTTGAACACCTGATGAGGGGCTGGAGCTTTCCATCCTTATTGGACGACATCAGGATGCAAATAAACTGTGTGCTTTGCTCCTTAGAGTGCTTGGACTTAAAAAGTTCGTGTGAGACGTTGAAGGGTAAAGAATTTTAAGAGGAGACCCTGCTGATTTCTATTACTTCCAAACTTTTCGTAATTCTGGAAGGAGATGCCCACTTCTTGAATATTTAATATGATATTTAAATTTAAGGAATAATAAGTTATTTTTATCCCTTAAATTCAACTAATATAAAGGAGTGTTAAAACATTTTTTTTTTTTGTTTTTCAGGCCATGGTCACACTGCTAGAAAACATGGACATAATCATGAAGAAGACTCCCAAAAGTGATATCAAATCGGAAGTCCTTCCCATGCTTTACAATGCTTTTGATTCAACCACGCCACAGATACAGGTAAGATGTGTTTTTACTTCTGATTTTGCAGGTCAGTGTAGTTTCATATTCCATCTTGTCACTGAACAAAATGCCAAGATTCAAAGAGAGCTTGGCGGTATGCTCAGTTAACTAGTTCTTGAAGTGGTTTAGAAAAGACCTGAAGTACTTTCTGTTAAGAAAGAAATGAAAGACACTAAAGGAGTTTTTATGGTAAAAAGTGTTGAATGAGTTGTTTTAAGAGCGTGTGTGCACTTATTTTTACCCACAACAACATCAGGTGGATGCGATTTTTCATTTCGAGCACCACTGAACCAAACAGTAATCGAATGTTCCATCTGTAACGTATACGAGCTGCCATCTATCGGTTATGTCTAAAGCTAAATACATTTTATTTTTACTTGAAATTGGAATTAAAACAAAGCCACTGTTTTTTGTGTTGTCTGAATATTTTCCAGGATGAGTGCTTTTTAAAACTTCGGCGATGAGCGATGGTTGTTGATATATTTACATTCTGTGTTCTCCTTAAGTTTGCCAGAATTCAGTATATGAATAAGTAATAGCCTGCAATTTTTGTTCCACAGTGTGCTGCCCTTCATGCAGTTGCTCAGGTCGCTGATTTTTTAGAAGAAACTGCAGTGAGAAAAATGGTGTTGCCGAGGACCAAGCAGGTGTTCGATAATAACACTGGAATCAAGGTAAAATACAGAGTCCTGGACTCTCAATAATATCCATATTGTGTTGTTTTGTATTTCACAGTGGTAGATGAATTTATGATGTTACTGACATCCCTTTAATCTGGTCATTAACGCTTTTATATACTGCAATTAAGCGTTGACTATTAACAGATTAAAATCACGTTTACAGTAAAATCTGTATAACAAACCCCATTATATAAAGTTAAATAAAATTAAAGAGTTGTATACTGTACGCATTTGCGTTACATTTCGGGTACTTTTAATTTTTTTGTGATTTTTATGAAGCAGTTTAAATAGCTTATAATTCTTTTAACCAAAGGCATTTCCCTGAAAACAGTTGAATAGTTTATTATCCTTCGCCTCATATTACGGAATAGATCTTAAACTTCGTGTTCTTTGCAAGACCATTTTCTAGATAGGATTAATCTATCAATCCATGACTCTAAGTTCTAAATGTAAAGTAATAAATATGTACAGTCCTGAATGACCTTCATTCACCAGCGAAGTAACTCCCAATCGACTTTCACCCACTCACCCACTGTGATTTGGGATTCCCAAGGCTAAACCGGATGTATCCTTCCTTTAAACAAACTTTCCAGCAATTTCTCGATGGATTTCCGAGCACTAACACCTATTTACCCACTCACAGATACACAACGCAGTACTTTTCAGTTCAGCGAACGTCGCTGACGGCGTCATCCTCAGCTATTTTCTCCAGAAGCGCAGAAAACACCGAAGCTCCATCGACATCCGACCTGCGAGCTGCGTGTAGTATCAGAACTACCAATGACGTCCCACTGCAATCGACAGCTACCTGGTGGCCAGCATGAGAGAGAGAGAGAGAGCTAGCGAAGAACCGAACTAGCACATCTGGGAACCTCACTTTGATCACTGCCATGTAGCTAGTTACTGTGTATCTTTCTTTTTTTAATAACTTGTGTCCGTATCAGTAAGAAGGACTGCAGAAAATCAACTACGACGCGTCGCTATGTATTTCATCTACGTAATGGTTTCCAGTTTCTGTGACTGATGTGAAAAAAGACGGTCTTAATCATAAACCTTCTTTTAAGGCACAAATGCTTGTAATAGTCTCAAAATAAAAGTAATAGTGAAGCTTTAAATAAAATTAAAAGGTAGTATTCTGTATCTGTACATTTTTCACATATTGATAAATATTATCCTTTTAATAATAAAATATAATAAATTAATATTCATTAATTTATCACTTTAATACTCTAAAATATTTGAAAACGATCTTAAAGCTAATTATTAAATCAATGACTTCAGAGCACTGCATTTTGTACAGTTTATTTTCAAGAGAATCCATTTTTCCATCATCTAATATGATCTAAAAAATTCCCCAAAAAAAACAAAATATAAAATAATAAAACTTAAAGAAAATATGATTGCCGATTTGTTACATGCAGATGAACGGACGGACATGAAAAAAGGGGGCTCTTTAAGCATTTTAGAATGCGCCAAAAAAAAAAAAAAGAATGGCTTCTATTGAAGAAATTATTTTGCTCTCTTGTCTTTCTTGTACCAGGGAAACTCAAATAAATTAAAAGTAAAAGCAACTTAAATATTAAATTGCTTTTACATTTTGATTGTCTCGTATTTGTAGTTAATTACTTCTTCTTTTCATATCTACTCAAGTATAATAAGCGCCAAAGTATTCGAGTCTTCAGTAAATACTTTACATGCAATATAACTTTAAAAATATACTCAAAAGAGTTCTTTGTGTATCTGTATGTGATATTAACCGAACTCGCAAGACTTCTGGGTTAAATTCTATCTTTTGATCCTGTGATCATAAAGTCATCATGAAAGAAACACAAAAGAAGATAAATCACTAGATTGAAGATAAAATAATCTTTTGTATGCCTTGGGTCATGTCGTCACTCAGCATGCTTTGGTTGGCCCTGTTTGCAATCTCAGCGGGCAAGAGGATACCACCCCCGCGGATAAATTGTATGACAATACAACTAGAGAAAATAAGACCTGATATAGGGAAAAAGCAGACACTGAAGCCATAATTTCGAAAAGTCTTTAGATTCACAGTTGAAAATCATTGCAACGTATACTTGAGTAGATGAGTTTAATTTCCAGCTATGTTTCCATCATATCTATTCCTTATCGCACGTCTATCTGCACCATTTCCTATTATTTCTCATGCACCGTCTTCCTCCTCCTCTGTCATACCTACCACGAACCTCAGGAAGATTGCCTCATTCAGGTCCAAGCCAATGCGCTGACGTCCGTGGAAAAAATCATTGATAAGCTGGAGAAAACTGACATCCTAGATGAAGTACTTCCTATGCTAAACAAAGCGAAAGTTCAGGACCCTGCTATCCTGATGCCAGTAGTGAGTGAGTAGTTATAAATTATTCACGTTAATTATATACGTAATTTGAAGTTTCTTGTCTTTTTTTATTTTGCCTTGCGAATGATATTCAAAGTGTAATTAATATAAACTCTGATTAATTTGTTAAACTTAATTAAAATTTAATTTAATGCTAAAAAAATTAAAAATTAATATATTAAAAATTATATATTAACTTTTTAATTATAAATGATAATTAATGTGAATTTTCTTATGCTACTATAAAATGAAACTAGATTTCGTATTAAGATAATTTTTTTTCTGGTGAATTTTTAATCTCCAACCCGATAATGTATGGTCGTGTTTCTTTTCTTGATAACTTATTCCAAAAATTAAGAATTCGTGTTAAAATACAGAACATAATTAATGTAGAATAACGATAATTAGAGAAAACTTAAATAGTGTATCCAAAAATGATATCCTGTTTAGGTAGAAGTCTTCAAGAATTTTCTCTTTCAGGGATTTATAAGCACATGCTAGGAGACAAAAGATACGGATTAACTGTCAACCTTCTGGCGACCAAAGTAATGCCTACTCTCATACCAGTAGTTGTTAGCCCGGCGCTCAAGTTAGATCAGGTACACATACAAATGGCTTATAATTAAAATAAATTTATATGCTGATGTTATAAAAATGTTGTACGCGAGTAAATTTGTTGTATTCGTGCAACGTGGACCGATTTACCTCATTCTGTAAGTAGCAATGAGGAAAATTGTGTTTGTTATTTGGTGCATTGATCGATCTCTTATTGTGGATCAGTGGTGTTCACTTTAAATAAATAGTAGTATATATATATTTTTTCCGTTGGAGCATTGGAGCAGTGTTTCAATACCAAGGCAATTCGTTTGAAGTGCCTCCACAGTACGGGACCAATGCACTGTTTGCTCATTGATACATGTAGAATGACAGTACACCTCACATAAACAATAAATGTTGTATATCTGAAGATGTTATAACTGCAAATTAACTGTTATACGTTAATTATAAAAATATACAATGCGTGATTTAAATGCTGTAGAATTTGTTTTATCAGTATAAAATGAAGTTATATATTTAATAAATCCTTGCTACTTTTCTGTTGACAGTTCACTTCTCTCGTGGAGTTGCTGAGGGAGATGCTCGAACATGTAGCTAAAAGTCAAAGAAATAAGCTCAAGTTGGAGAAACTTTCAATTCCTTCCAC
This sequence comes from Mastigoproctus giganteus, assembly GCF_048544385.1. Lineage (NCBI taxonomy): Eukaryota > Metazoa > Arthropoda > Arachnida > Uropygi > Thelyphonidae > Mastigoproctus > Mastigoproctus giganteus. The sequence goes on from NC_143583.1 coordinate 208,993,754, forward strand.
CGACGTGTAAGTTCTTTGATCGGCTATTTCAGAAACCGGTGTGCAATCTCATTTGGGATTCTTAATTTATTTTACTCTACCATCAATTTTTAAGAATTAACCATAAATAGAGAATAATTTGCTTTATGATTAATTTGATCTATAAATATTAAGTGAATTAAAAGGTTATTTGGAGCAAGTCCAGGCCAATTATATTTCTGTATTATTTCTTGTTAAAAGTCATTTTCTTATTAGATGCTACTAATTGAGAAATTTAGTTTCTTTCCCAGTTAATATCACAAAATCCTACATGATACGTTATTGTTTAAAATTAAAAGAGACACTACGTGTTATCCGTTATAACGTACAGTATGTACAATCGTCCATTAAAAGAATAGTTACAGTATAACCTGTATTTATTCAACTAAAATTTTTATTAACAGCTGCATACCGCAGTGCTTCGTAGCTTTGCAGTGAGGTATCCTTTACAGGGGTGCATTAAAATCACAATATCTGTTGAGTAACCTTTACATTTCTTACTTCTTATCTCTAATTTCTTTAAAAACAGTAATATACTATATATATAAGTTCACAAATTATATAAAACTTACTAATTAAATCTATTAAGTTTTTTGGAAACCCTGCAGCCCTATTATAAAAACCACTGAGCTGGAACAAACCCTCGGTATGTGTATGATAAATATCACCTTAAAATACTGTATGCATTTACATTTTTCATCATTCGTCTTGCAATTTGAATGAAGTTTATGTTTTTGCTTCTTACTTAATTAATAATGTTTTTATATAATCCCTGTTAATTTTTGACTGAAAATAGCAAATACTGTGTGTGAAATTATTGAAAGAACTGATGACTGTATTAGAGTATTTAACTTATCTGTCTCTCTCTAGCTAGATGAATTAATAATTAGAAATCTGTGTAACTAGAATGAGAATGCTAAAGGAAACCAGTTGACCATTCTATTAATGTGATTGCTTTCTTTTTTTTAGATTGCCAGTCCAGCTTCAGTACTCTATGGAACAAACAACAGGATACCCTCATCGGCCTCCAATGTTACGATTAGAGTCCAGGCGGACGTCTATCAGCATGGATGATGTCGTTAGGAGAACAAACTCAGGTAAGATAAAGTATCTCTTTCATGTAAACGTAACTCTTGTTTTTGGCAGCGTTATAAGAAAATTATACCTTTTAAAACAACGTTCAGCTATCCATCGTGCACCATAAATTCTATCGATTCACGTAATGGACATGGAAGGCAATTTTGTTCATATAGATAGTTGCGTTCTCCTTCCCGGGGATGCAATTTTGTAATTCTTACTGCCATTTTTAATTTCAGGCGAACTAAAATTCCGAGATTTGGTAAATTGATCGGTGTGGCAAATAAAACAAAATCATATGATTAATTTTCAGTAATATTGTGTATAGAGACACACTTTTAGTCCAGATTATATTTTTATATAAAAGCATAATACCTACATGAAAAGGTCTATTTGCGTTTAATGATGAAGAATAGCGCTGATTGTACATATAATTGATCACTTATGAACACTTTTAAGTGAGAAATATAAATGTTACAGCTGTGACAAATAATAATTAAATATTCGGCAAGGGTTACTTTTTAATACTATGATAAACTTTCCGCGCCTTCGATATGATAGGTCGATATCTTCACAATCTCACCGTGTGATATTTGTCTCTCGTTTGCTGATAATGGGTGACAATGTTTACCAATCAAACGTTTCGTGAAAACCTTCCAACGTTAGGTAACCTAAGGTTGGAATATTTAGCCCATTTAAGCAATTTAAAGAACTATTCAATATCATTATATTTCCTAAATATTTAATTGAAGTCTTTAACTGATTCCCAATTTTAGGTAACCTAACCTTATTTAATAAGATTAGATTATCTAAAATATGATAATCAGATGTTTTTAAGCAAACAGTTAGGAAACCTAATGCATTGCATGCACATCCCTGTAATGTGAAGTGAATATGATATGGAAGTTTGGACCTATTAAATACCTTAACCTTATTAATTAGGTTAAGGTTAGGCTACCCAAAATAGGATAATTAGTAGTCAGTTCTTAATTAAGTATTTAAGAAATAATATTATAACGTAAGGTTAAGTAACCTAAAACTGGTTTTTAAGAAAATAAATTCGGGGTTTATCAGATACAGTTTGATTTGTAGCTGCTGATTAATAACAGTAAGCTTGATCGGTAACAGTTTTGGCCATTATCGAAGTAGAAACCATGAGATAAGTCATCGTGCAGTGAAACTATCAAGACGTCGACCTGTCATATGAAAGTTACACGTATGAGAAAGTTTTCCATAGATTTAAAAGAAAGTCATTTATTAACCCTTCCAAATATGCTACCAAATGAAAGTAGAGGAGGATGAAAAGCCATTATCTAATTGAAGCTGATGAAGCAACATACAATAATGGAGCAGGTTCAAAAATAAATATTTGGTGATGTATGGAAGCTTAACAAAGATTGCAGTAAAAAATAAGTAACAAGAAATAAAAAAGTAACTGCAATGTTCAGAGATGTTTACATTTAACAATATTTTCAAGCTTTCAGATCAGAATGCAGTATCTCGTGATAATAAGAATAACTTTAAGCAATATTCTAAATATGTTGTAAATCAATGATGGATTTCAGTCGAAGATTAGACAATTATGTTTGATAAAACATGAGAATAAAGGAAACTAAAATAAATGGATTAATAGAAGAGATAGGCGGTCTCCTTTTATGGACTTAACCACAATCTCCCAATGAAATGTAATTGTGATGAATTCATCTTAACACATAATCTTTCCAGCAATAAACTTTTGAAGATTTCCAGTAGTATGTTTCTTAATCGGATTATCTTGCCAGGCAAATGATCTTTTTGTAGTTTTATTGATACGAAAGAAAATTAATTCCATAATAAATCTCATCGATTATGTTATTGATCATTCAGAACAAACAGCCAAATAAAGATGAAATTGTTCTGTTGCGTCTCGGTTAATTGCACTGCAAAAACAACACAATCGAATGTCAGCATGAATGTGACTTGTTGACATTGCTCACTTTGACTTTAATTGTATTTATAAATTTTTCAAAGTAGCAATTAACTAATATAAAGAAGATCGTCCATCCAGAGAGTGTATTGAACAATTCGGGTTAATTACAAAGGCATCATTGGACTTCAGAGAGAGATACATTTGAATTGGAGAAGTTCCAACGTATCGCCAAGACATAAAGGCGGTTCTAAGAGTGAAGTTGGTAACTACAGACCAGTTATTCTGATTTCAGTTGTAAGGAAAATCTTAGAGGCAATGATCAATAGTGTAATACAGGGACATTTAGATAGAAATAGCATTCTGAAAGACACATGATATGGCTTTTTGAGGAAAAATCATGTTTTAACTAACTTAGTAAGCTATTTTGACTCAGGTACTCATGAGGTGGATGTAGGGAACAATTTCGGTGCAGTTTATTTGGATTTTAGCAAAGAATTTGATTCAGTCCCTCCTCAGGAGAGGTTACTGTATAAGTTGAAACAGTTGGAATTACTGGAAAGATTGCAAGATATATTGCAGGGTAGAAGGCAGGGGGTTGTGATTAATGAATATTGTTCAAATTGCTGCAATGTCGGAAGTGGGTTCCCCCAAGCATCGGTTCTTGGACCACTCTGATTTTCATAAACAACAACGAAAAAGGGATAATGGGCGTGATGTAAAGATTGGGAGAATCAATAACGATCGTTACCGAGCAGCTCCTTTAGGATGATTTAATGTATCAAAACGCAAGGTCACTTGGGAAGAGCAACCATAAAAGAACGTATATACCACTTGGTGGAGTTTAATTAAAAACAATAAAGAAAGAAAGGGATCTGGGAGTTATGATACAGTCAAAAATTAAGTTTTCTAATCAGTATAAACAGGCAGCTAGGAATGCCCAGAAACCCCATGGTGTGGTATCGACGATTTATACAGTGGGAACAATAACCTCTAGAGTTATTGTTCTCACTGTATAAGTCAATTGTAAGACCGCATTTGGAATACTGTGTCCAAGTATGGAGACCTCATCCGAAAAAAAAAAAAAAACACTGAGATTCTTGAAAGGGTCCAAAGGCGGACAACTTGCATGATGAGATTGGATTGGTAAAAAGGCGATCGTGTGAGGAAAGACGTTGATTATGTGAGCTGCAGAACTTGGCAACTAGGCATCTTAGAGGGGGGGCTGATAATTTGAAGAAATCCAAAGGTCAATTAGATCCTTGAATTTTTTTAAACCATCAGCCGCAACTACCTGCTTCCCTTTGTCTTACAAATCAATATATCATAGCTTAGAAATCTGATAAAGGAACATGCAGCCTTTATTAAATAAAATTCCTTCTACTGTTCAAATACTACTAAAACTCACTTGGATTTTAATGAAATTTAATCCGTTTAATGAAGGCATGAAACAATTTCACAAGATTTTCATCTATTCAATTTATTCATTACTTCGTTTCGAATTTTAAAAGTTATTTATTTAAGTTGTAAAAAATAGTTGTTTTTTAAATCTTTACTGATCATAAGTTTTATGAGCTTCTCGCATTTCGGTATCCATCTTTGGACTATTCACCTTAGCTTCACATCGATTCTGATTTCGCAATAAACTGTAACCTCTCGTGCTCCATTAAAAGAGATGTGAACGTTATTTAAAATTAAGGGGGAAATGATTTTTGGCTCACATGAGCATTTCCTTGCTCAGGGATAAATGGGATGCATGGGGTCAAACTGTCTTGGTGTAACTCCCCTTCTTTAACTCCCCAAGGTAAAAGTAGATCTTGAAATATGCTTCCAAAGAAAAACGTGAACTACAATTTTTATCTCTTCTTACTGCAGGTGAATCCAGGAGAGGTTTAGACATGTCTTTGTGACATATTTCCATTCTTTAGTTCATTATGCTCAGTTCGTTATGCTCAGCATATTTTTAAATGTATCACGAATGAAAGAAGAAGAATCGCAATGAAAATTACACCCATCCTTCAAGCTTTCTTCTCGTGTCATTTTTAGTATTAGCTGCGTAATCCAGCCTTTTAAATCCACTATGGATATCTAAATGTTATCTTTAGTTGTTTGATTTAATATTTATTATCCAAACAAACAAATTTATCAGAGTTATTAAAAGGTTAAGTACATACCGTGAGCTAAAACTGTTCGTTAATATTTCATACACAAAATCCGCAGTTTTATAATAAAAATAACAGAACATTTTGACACAAAAATTAATATTCATATTGCTTGTCGACTGAGCTGAATATGATCCTTATCCGCAGAAAGATTGTTGTATTGCGCTTATATAGATGAGAATCGCCTCTTTGTCCCTACTGGAAAAATTCCTGCATATCATCGAATATGCTGTCCGAGTAGCTCGAACTGATTGATGATTTAGTTGGAGAAGAAAAATGATTTAAGTCCAAGGAAAAGTTGTTACCAATTATACCTGAACAAAGTGGGTGTCATGCGATTAGCATTAGTTCAAAAGTACGTTATAAATTACACGAGGAGAACCAATCAAAATATTACCATCATCATCAAGTAGAACAAATTAATGAGATATTTATTGTGATTCGCGCAATTTCTATTTGTGTCAGTGCTGAACGTGAAAACCCGAAATCGGCGAAGCCCGCTAATTCCTTTTTAAACTAAATATAAGACTACAGTTAGTGTCAAATGAAATGAGTTGAACTGGAATAGATATGCGATTAACTCGGTCTGCTGTGTACCTTATTTTCCATTTCCGCTGAGATTTTCGTTCAGAGCATCGAGCAGTAAAAAGAAATGAAACTACCACTCACGGAAGCAATTTAAACCAATGAAAAAGAACTTAATCGTGCACATATTCTGCTGTCACACTTTTACATTAGCGAATACTGTCTCCACTTATAAAGCAATTTCCAGCGATGATGAGATTTCGTTTTTTTTCTTTGGTTGTTTACGGACGACAAATGCTGATGATGGAACGATTATCCACACTTTATTGTGTTGTCTCTCACTGAAGCTGAGAAGTGAGCGCCATCTGATGGAGCAGTAAGCATATAAAGTTGTAGTCCTTATTCTTTCCCTTCTTCTTTAACTGTTTCCACGGAAATGAAGCGCTTATAATTCCATTTCCTAATGGAAATGAACCGTTACAAATTAATATTTATTAAATACTGAATAGCATTGAATTATGGTGGTATGCTGCTATTGCGAACCATTAAAAATTCTTCCATTCTTTTCTAGATTGTTTGTGTATCCATCAGTAATAAAAACCAATGAAAAATGCTAATCTTTACAGCTTCCTCATCACCGGACTCCAATCTTCTAAGGGTACAGGCCAACCTTCCAGGGAGGCGTCATTCGGACAATACCATTCAGCCTCCCAGGATTCTAATAGCTCCAGCTAGTCCAGAAGGAACTTTGAAGAGAGGACCAAGCGCAGGGGCATTGCCAGTGAGAAGACATTCTACAGTAGGACCTCTGGGACCACTGGGACCACACGACAACAGGCTCAACTTTAATACCCCGAAGGTGAGGAATGGTTTTTTTTTCATGAAACTAAAATTCAATAAGTTCATTCAGATCCCGTATTATAAGGATTTTCTAATAAAACAGAAAAATGACATTTTACTTGAATTTCAAAACATTATTCAAACTCAGACCGTTACCTCCGTTAAATCCATTACCCCCTGCTCATTATTTAGCATTTATCTTCACATCATCTCACTTCCAAGAAACCAAGGATACAGCAATCATACTGAGAAAGATCCAAAGTGTAGGAAAGATGCTTTGGAATCTTCCGATGAAATTCTGGCATATCCTTCATAAAATTAAGTATTGTGAACACATTTTCCTGCTTAGCAAAAGACTGGATGCTTGATTTTTAGTATAACAAGATGAAAATGTTATAATGTGATTAATAATTGGTTCACCTCATGCTTGAACCTTTTTGTAAATATATCTTAAAAGGAACTACTCAAGTGGAATAGCAAAACCTTGCCTGAAATTTTCCCCATTCGTACAACAGATTAAGTAATGATATTGTGCAATATTTCAACTGGCGACATAAACTTTAAGTGGCTGAAAAAATGTAAGATATATACTGTAAGTGGAGGAAAAACCACAAGGTGTGTAATTTCAATTCTACAAACAAAGTGGTAGTAAATAACTGCAATTAATCGTTTACAGTCGACGCTATGTTTTTAGTTTCTTGCTAATTTCATCATCATCATCGGCCATTTTCAGTCCACTGCAGGATGAAGTCCTCTCCAGCAACTTTCCAGTTCCTTCTGTTTTGTGCAATGGCCATCCATTTACTACACACAAACTCATGAATTTCACCTATCCATCTCCGTCGTTGTCTTCCAGGTTTTCTTCTAGCTCATCTTGGGTACCATTCTGTTATTTTCTTAGTCCATCTGTCATCATGTCTTCGAGCTATATGTCCTGCCCAAGACCATTTTAGTTCTTTACTTTTGTTAAGAATGTCCTTTACTTGAGTTTGCTGCCTAATCCATGTGTTTCTTTTCTTATCTAACAGTCTGATTCCCAATATAATTCGTTCCATTCATCCCTGTGTCGTTCTCAGCTTCTTTTCCATTCTTTTGGTGAGTGCCCAAGTTTGGCTTCCATAAGTCATGGTGGGGAGTATACATTGGTTCGTTATTTTAAGTTTCAGACAAATTGGGATATTGCTCCCAATGCGGACGCTAGATATCAGAAAATTTGTATAATCCCTCGCAAGGATATAAGATATCAAAATATAAAATACGTCTGATATAAAAACGTGATTTGCTATATTAAAGATTTCCTTAAACAGAAGAAGGCCGGTAAGGAATTTTAAATGCAGAAAATTAGTACAATGTATCCATCAGGTTGAGAAATTCGGCTTTCCAGTAAAGTTAGTAAATAAGAAACTCCCTCGAGTGTTGCAGTTTTCTGTTGGGTTATTGAGTTATATCTATTGAGTTATTTATCAAATATGATACTAAAAGAAACGAACGATTTTGAATATTTTGTGCTAAAATCTTATTCCGAAAACTCCCATATAATTTTATGTTGCATGTACGGTTTATCACGCAAGGTCTTAACTGGAAGTTTGAAATTTTTGCAATGCTATTAATGCATAAAGATTAAACTTGAAATTTTATTTGGAATTCTTTTAAAAACCAAAGTACAAATATGGATTTATTTTGTTCTCTTAGAAAAGGAAAATATAAACATTAAAATAAGTTCTTTCCTTTATTCGATGCAGATGCCTCCTCCAAATTTCAATATGGATTTCTTAGCCACTACGAGAGCAGGCATGAGAAGATACTCAGCAGCTGCTATCTGTGGTGCTGGACTCGGTCCAGGAGGAAACCAGGGGGCTAGTTTGCTGCAACAGCTTGGTTCCGGAGTGGTAATTAAAATGAATTCTCTGGAGTTACTTTAACCATTTTAAAGAAATTGGTTAAGCAATTATTTTATTTAAAAATTAAAGCAAATCTGATATTTTATTGCATGTAATGCGCAGAACCTTCAAAAGTAATGTCAAGAAAAGAAAACATAATGCTTATTATTTATTCAAGTTGTTGCCTTTTACATTATATTAAATTTGGTTTTGATTTACTGCGAGTAAAGAACAATTTCAGATAACTATTTCAGATAATTATTTGCAAACAGCAACATCTGTTCTATCTCATCGTTTAGCAAAAATACAATTCCACAATTAAACAACTGGTCTTAGCCCAAAATTAAAACTTGACAGATATTTCATCTGATTTCAGATTTCGAACTTCTTTTAAGGCTGTCTCCAGTGAGCTTTCATTGAGTATGAAGAATAATTGTCTTTCTTTGTGGAAAAGCTGTGAAATTTCTTATCCACTTTTCGATAACACATGCGCAAGAAGGTGTCAAAATACCTCAACAAGCTTGATATAGAGCGAGAACAGTTTTTTTATTGAAGCGCACGGACTCTTCATTACCCCACTGTGTCAATTACGATGTGCGCCTGTTTGTAAATATAACTTCTTTTTATTGAGAGCTCTTTATACTCATCAATGTGCTATCTGAGAAACCTGTTTCATGTGCTGTATGTCAAGAAATATGATTGAAGTCTTTGTAATGGAATATATAATAAGGTTTTTGTTTTGTGATAGATGCTCTCTATTAAAAAGATTTCTGAATCATCTAGTATGTGTAAAAATATATGGAGATATCCATCACGCGAAAGAACTAAACATGGGCAATTCGTATTTATGGTACCTGCTAATCAAGGGTGTATATAATATATGTATTATGTACACCCCTGGCATATCCGACGTGATGGGTTATTGTAATGGCGCCCTCCAGTACCTGAATTTTCTCGTGTACATCAAGCTCCTGCAGTTCCATCCTTCAGTCCAGATTCTAAATAATTCTTTCCAGAAAAAAAAATGGAAAAACGCCTGCAGTATCTCTCTCTCTCTCTCTCTCTCTCTCTCTCTCTCTCTCTCTCTCTCTCTCTCTCTCTCTCTCTCTCTCTCTCTCTATTTTATCAGTAGAGTGGTGACATCCTGTATATACAGGATGTCACCACTCTACTGATAAAATAGCTGCCTCAACTGAAAACAGATTCGGCATCCAAACTTGTAAGATCTCATTCTAAGATTTGATCTCTCGTGGGTAGAACAGTTGGTATAACCACCGTTCTCCCCTCACCGGCTAAAAAAGACCTGACTTCGAATTCCTTTAGTGACGTGAGGAATTTTATAGTCTTTTTCACAATGTGCTGAGTTAGTAAGTCTCAAGCGAGGGTAGCTCTGGTTTTTTGTCCAACAAACAGCAGATCGACCATAGAACTTACATAGAATTTAAAGACATATTTTATACGACCCAATATGGCATAAGTTTCTGATGTGCCTAAAACCCTACAACAACAACAACAACCATGAGTTCTAAAGAAGTTGGGTAGATATGTAGGAATGATGTGTCAGTCAATGCAGTGCGAGAATAAGAAAAGCAAAAGATCTAAATGATTTACCTATTTATCCATCTGACAATGGGTTCTTCATTGGGATAATGCCCATGTCACAGGCCAGAATTGCAAAGAACTGGTTCCAGGAATGTAAGAATGTTCAGCCTTGCAGCCAAATCTAAATCCAACCGAGCACCGGTGGGATCAGATGGAATGAGCTTTTCTGAATCGAAATGGAAACCATCGATACCTTGTTGAGTCAATGCCACGATGAATCCAAGTTGGAGGCTAAGGGAGGGAGAACCTATTGGCTATTATATAGTTATGCATGAATAAGAAAGTGGCCGCTCAGTGTACAGTATACCACAGTGTTATCTCGTGTCGTGCTTTTAATCGGTTCCTGAGGACAAAAGGTTATTAAAAAAAGCTCTAGGCAAAAAAGTGTCATGTGAAATTAAGATCTCACTTCGTAACGCTAATGTTTCCATTGGTCCATTTTCCGATATATTTATTATCTAAATGCTTACCAACCCTCTGATATATAAAATTTCACAGGTATTCTTTTATTAAGTTTATTCCCCTTATAGTTTGCTATATCTCCCAAACGAAGGTGAAAGTTATCTCCAGACTCTTTGTGCTGTGTTCGTGGATACATAGAGGTCCAAATCAAGTGATGCGTAACATCATTAGGGGCGCAGGATATATGAAGATTATTTGGAGTGTCGATTTGCGATTAAGATTTGTTGGAATCTCATTTCTGATGTAGTGGTAGTTATAGTTTTATAGTAGTCGTAAGGTTATGTCTCTTGTTATACTTTGAATATGGAGAGATCCCACAAACCATCATGACAACTTCTACTTTATGGTGGATACATAAAAGGAGATGTCTGCGGATCAAAAAAACTGTTCTTATTCAAAATAGCATCTGTTTCTCCTGTACCACGCAATAGAGACTTACCAATTCACGTTCAGAGGAAATTCTACCGAACTGGATGATGAACCTAATGAATGGGATTGCCTAGCAAGAATTGGATGTCTTAGGTTGGATGACAGGAACCTGGGTCAAACAAAGTCCACTCTTGACATCGCGTTTAAAAGAATTAAATATATTGTATCTCAGCTATAAGTCTTCTACGTACAGAAAAAGGCATCTCACTTATGTTAGTTTTTTCCATGTGTTGCACAATTCCTGTGTTATTTTTTTTTTTTTTTCATCTGATTGAACTTTATGAAATTTAATGAAGTTTCTCTAAGTTCCGTTGCTTTTTCTGCCTCTTGGGTAGCAGATCAGCGCCAAAGGAGAAGAGAACGCTTTTTTGGGATTGAGTTTCAGCCTGGAGCACAAAATTGTAGCGAACAATCTCTTGGTTCCAGGAAACAAACTCTTGCTTCCACCATTTTGTATGAAGCTGGGAATGATCAGACAATTTGTTAAAGCACTGAATCCTCATGCTGAATCTATCTTCAAGCTTATGTAATATGTGTTTCTAAAATTGTTTGATGAAAAAGTGAAAGTGGCGTATTTATTAGTCCATAGTGAAGCAGATGTTAACTTTGCGAGACGAACTGTCTATCAGTAGTTTCGCTCTGTAGCGAATGGATTTTCTTGGTAACTAAGAGTGAAAATTACAAACTAACCGAAACGTTGGTTGAAAATTAAAAACCGGTATGCAAAATATCTATCTTATTTCATTACTTTCATTCTCTCCTGGATTTTTTTCAGAAAAAAAATTGGGCATTTTTAATGAACAGCATGGGAAGAGATTCTACCATGACATGAAGTCAGTGGAGAAGAGGTACCAAGGAAGGTTGGATGAAGCTACGAGGGGCGACTATATCTGGTTCGAAGGCTTCGAAAGACAGACGTTCAAATTTTAAGAAGGATTTTTATTTAACCTGAGGAGACCTCGCTGGCAACCTATTGGCACGATACATCGTTGTCGGCCCCTTATTTGGAGGGTTTGGTTCACTTCGCGTCGACGACTGGAGGAACTTCTAATGTCCTCTTCATTAGGAACTGTAGTTATATTCGGAATGAACATACCATAATTCTTGAGGAGAGACTCTGTGAAAATGCAGATAAACAGGACCTTTTTGAAAATCTGTTGTATAGTGTTAGCCGAACTATATATTTTTAGAGCAGTATATACATCAGTGCAGTACAAGATAACCTAATATGAGATGCTGCTCCATTATCTAAATATATCCTTGTTTTTATTTATCGTCTATATATAAGTAAAATAGTAAAAAAACATAATAATACTCAGATTGGTTTTTCTCTTTGTATATTTTTCTAGCAACAACTGTTTTCCGGGAAGTAATCTTAAATGTCATTGGCCATGACTTGTGCCGTTGACTCGTGTCACAGAGAAGTCGCGAAGAAAAGAGGCTCTGGAGCTGTCCTCAGCAAGAGAACCAGATGACAGCAACAAAAAATAGTCCCAAGACTTGCTGAGAGAATGATTACTGCTCATCGGTAACGCACTGCGCCGTTATGTATGTGTTACTTTCGACAATCCCACTGAATTTTGTGCTAGCCTCCGCAGGGGGTGCTATGGCTGCTACTGTAATTACAAATGTTCTTTTTCTCCGTCTCTTAAAGTTTTTGTGAGTGTGATTGGAACAGCTCGTTCATCTGAATGTACTGTTGTGAAGTCGTGCCATCCCCCTGTATTTACCCCACTTCTGGTTGCACTATGTGTAACCCCCTTCATGGTGGAATTGATTTTCTGGCGGTATTTGATGTGCTTTATGGGAGTTCGAATGAAAATATCCACTTTCCTTTTCATCACTCTGAGTTTGGGGGTCACAGATTTCTATACTTTTCGGTGGGCTGTTACAGTTTACAGATGCACTGTCTCTCGTAAAGCCAGTTACAGTTATTTTAGAAAGCACTGTAGCAACGTTACTTCAAATGCCCTGTGCTGTCGTTCTTCAAAATGATAGTTGGCGATATAAATAACACGAGTAAATAAAGAGTAATAGAATGGGAGGTGCAATTCTAGTTCGAGGAGGGAAATATTAGTAACTAGAATTTGTTTAAATTTTCTAAACTTATTGCTCTATTAACTAGCGTAGCACATAATGGCATTATTTTACTTTACAACGCACTTAGCAAGATTATTCAAGCATTTTGTTTTCTCTGCTCAATAATGGACTGATTTTCTTCGAAGTAAATCAGGTTGAGACTGCGTGCTGGGTGATGCAGAATATCCTACTTTAAATTGCACATATTCATTGTAAGTTCACCAACGTTGAAGTACGGTTACCATGCAGAATAAAAAAGTATTAGATATCAACCAAATTGGATACTATAGCTTTTAACGTTTACTACAATTTGCAGAATGGAAAGGAGTTCAGCGAGTTCGTTAGCAGTGTCCACATAAGCTTCTATCAACTGATGATGAAGATCATCATGTTTGACATTATTTCTACAAATATTGGACAACGTACACACTGTCAGCAACGTCATTTCGAAACATCTGACCAACCAGCTGACCAGAACATCATCATTGTATTGACATAATAATTCTTACACGAACATAACCAATCCTTTTCACAAATATTCAATCGCATTTAATATTTCAGTGAAGAAAATGACTCTCTAATGGCAGTACTGGATTATTATTTGGCTATTTCCTGTTAATTCTATTTTCACAATTATTTTGGCCTATTCTGTTATCAAAGACATTGCAGATGGTGGCAAAATGCACACAGATTTCCTAATTCAAAAAGACTAGTGGCACTATGAATGTCAACAGCATCATATTTTGATAGCGCTTTTGGGTTTCTTCACTCATTGCCTCTTAAGAATATTTCCAAACTAGCCTTTGAGCTAATTTTCCAATTGTGTTCGCATTAAAAAGAAACGAGATATATATAGGTATTATACAAGTCATTTTGACGAAAATATAAAGTAATTGCATACTAAAAATTTGCGTTTTCATATTGTTTTAATTGCATATTAAATTATGCGTGGATTTAATTCTTAATGCGATGCTTTTCTCAGACAATATAAATTGTTTACAGAGCGAACTAAGCTTGAAGAAACAAGAACTGGTTATCGCAAAGAAGAACCAGTACAAAAATATGCAAATATATGCAAAATATGATATAATACCTAATTTATTACATTTCATATTTTATGATACGAAGATAGATTAATAGAGAGCTATTTTAATATTAAATATAGCGTAATGAATAGTTTTAATATTAAAGCGAATATTTTTGTATTAAATTAATGTGATGGAACTGAACGATATATTTTATATATAATATTAAATTTATTAAAATGCGTGATTAAATAAAAATATAAATACCAAATACATCGATAAAATTATAACGTAAAAATAAAGTAATTATTTCATTAGAAAAAATTAAAAGTTTCGTGCACGTTTTTATTTTAACGATGAGTTAATATTTTTAAAAGAATATTGAAATAAATATCTATATATAAATGTAAATATTTATGTAAAATATACAGGTCAGTCAAGGATTTTTGAAATAGAAACCTGTACGAGGATGGTTGTTTAACATAGAAGAGTTAATCATCCTGTTGTTCCTAACATAGAAATATAGAAATCTGTGATCCCTGTTGTTTAAATGTTATTTATGTATATATATGCATAAATATGTATGCGTATTATTATATGTATATATCTATGTGTTTGTATTATATGTGTGTATGTATACATACATACATACTCAAATCTTGTATATTTTGAACTATGTTGCTTGTGCTATAAATGTCTTCTTTTTGCATGTCACTACACGTGAGCTCGTCTAGAGCTAAAGAAAAATAAAGAAAATATTGTGAAAATTCTTCAACTTGTTTACTAATATTGCATTCATCACCTCAGAAAAATAAACATCTTTCGGTCGAATTACAGCCAGTTTTATCTTATGTTTTTGGTAAGTCCAAACACAAAAGTTTGTTGAAACCCTGTAATAGATTTAACAGACTGAGAGGCACAACATGGCCCTCGTATTAAAAACCCTTAATTATAGAAATTCCCAACTCCCAGTTGCCAAATATAGCGAGTGTAAATTTTTTTGCTTTCGTATTTAGGAAAAGTTTGATATTAATTCTCGCTTCCTTGACCTCATGGTTGGTACGATCGCTATCCTCCCCATCCCGGGTGAAAGAGACCTGAGTTCGAGACCCGTCGATGACGTGAGGAATATTTATGGACCTTTTTCATAACGTGGCCGAGTTGGTCAGTCTCAGGCGACGACATCATATTTTTTTCTTCGGGAAACTCGGGTTTTTCATCCAGAAAACAGAAAATCGCCCTCAAACACAAAAATTTACAGACGACAACCCTAAGATAACGACATCATCTCAATGCCGTAGAAGCCATGGTCATAGCAGCCAGAAATGTATGGTTCCCCTCGTAATTTTAAAGCGCTAAGAAACAAGATTACAAGAAAGACGACGATTCTTCATTTCATCAAATCTTGAAAATATCACATTACTCCTTGCGCAAAGTTCGCTTTTAATATTAGGTAATTCGTTTTAATAACCAAACTATCCCGTAGCTATTTGAATTATGGGCTGATTCAGAATTATAGACCTTTTTCATAACTTAAATTAAGTGAATTGTAAATAATGAAATACAAATTTAATTAAACCTTCATATTTGATACGTTTAATCTGATTTTTCAGAGCAATACACCGGCTTCCTGTGTAGATGCGAATAAAGTCCTCCATGACAGTATAGTGGCTTTGCCATTTTGTCACTCGTTTTAAGAGGTCTCGGTTCGAGCCCCTTTAAGAATTGAGGAATTCTAAAGGCTTCTTCAATCGGATCTTTGATTACAGAGAGAGGTTTTTTTGTGACTAATAAACGTCATTTTTATTTTCATTTGCAGTAAAAAATTGCATATTGGCAATAAAAAAAAACTTTATTCAAAAATAATAGAGATAATTTAAATAAACATTGAGCCAAAGATTAGTTTGGGATATATATCATTAACACGTGCATAACGAATCAATTGGCTAAGTTGATATAAAATGTTTATCTTAATATGGAAAATTTTAATCATCAGTGGACAAATGGAACTTCAGAATTTTATTGTAAAAAGCAAACTTTTTTTTTTCAATATTTCGAAAGGAATAAGTACTCATAAGAAAATAATAGCTGGTGGTTCGATATTGAACCTCAACTTTGCGTTTCTTGTGTCTACTTGATTTAGCATAACTATTTTAAAGTTCTTTCTCATGTTTGCCCAACCTTTGGAGACAATGGTGTTCTTCTGGGACTTCGTGGTATTAAGCTTCGCGTCAGTGGTGCGTGTGAATTATCTAATGACTTTTGTGATATTAATGTTTTGGGGGGATTACGTGGTGTTAGCGATTTACGTGGTGTTTGAGGGGTAAGGGGTCTCTGTGGATTATCTGTTGTTAATGACTTTTGAGATATTAATGTTTTGGATGGATTAGCTGGTGTTAATGATTTCCTTGGTGTTTGTGGGGTACGTGGTCTCTGTGGGCTGCCTGGTGTGAGAGATTTTCGTGGTGTTTGAGGTGTTAATGATCTTCTTGGAGATCTTGGCGACTTCAATCGATTATTTTCCTCTTTGATCGTCAGCGAATCATTTCGGGCATTTTCCTGAAATGAATATTTAATATTAATAATGAGAAAATAAATATGAAAAGTAATTTGTAAAGATCGGTTATTCTTTCTGACTTAAATCTGGTCTTCGAAGCAGAGCTTCTCAACACGAATGTCGCGATTACGTGAAACATATTTAATCTTAGATCAGTAAATTTAAACCAAGAAGGAAAATAAAGCAGAATTAAATTTCTTTAATTGAAACTGGCCTTAGGTGTTTTCTGAAGGGTTGAGAAGCACTGATTACTTGACAACGAAATGATCATTTGCTATTACGCGCATTTTGACTGTAATATATGAAGATTTACGCAATTGCAATTTCATATGATAAAAGAGATCTTCATAAACAGAACTATGTTTTCATCATTAATCGAACAATTTGTATTTTATTTTCAAATACTACAAATCAGCAATTTAAAATGTCATCCAGTCACCACAAATATAAAATAATTCATGAATGTAATATATATAAATGCACAGGGGGTGAAAAAAATAATGGAAACGTCTGATATTAAAGTAGTAGTTTTTTACTGGAATCTCAGTAATCCAGTTTCTAGAAAAAACGTTCCGCGAGAACTTCATAAAGCCTGAAACTTTTAGCAGAACCACTATCGCCAAGCCACTCGTTACTGATGATAATCTAGAAAGAGAATGTAGTTGTGCAAGGATCCCAAAAATTGGTGATGATTGGAAAATCATATTTTTAGATAATCATCATTCACACTGTTTCCAATCTCATTGAGAGTTGACGACTGGTAAATGCCAAAGAAAGTGCATCATACAATCCTTGTGAATATCCGGATTATCCAGATAATGTGCCAACCGTTGAACATGGAGGAGGATCAACAATAGGTTGGGCTGCAATGTCTTGGTATTCCTTAAGTCCTCTCATCAGCCTGAACGGCCGAATTACAGCCACTGATCAACTTGATATTCTGAGTAACCAGGTTAATTCCGTGTTGCAAATATTGTTCCCGCAAACGATATCATGTTTCAAGATGATAATACTTCAATACATGCAGCAAGATGTGTCCAATCTTAGTCTGAAGAGCATGAAACTAAGAATAACCATCTCCTATGGCTTGCTTAATCATCAGAGGTAAATATCATTGAGCCACTGTGGATATATTTGGAGAGAAGAGTGAGAAACAGATTTCTTCCACCTTCATTCATGATTCAAGAAACTTGGAACGTTACTTCGTGAAGAATAGTCCAATATTCTTCTCAATACAAGATTTATTTAAATCTATTCCACACAGAATACAAGCTGTTTTAAAAGCAAAGGGTAGCCAAACACCATATTAGTGAATTCGTAAATCTTATCAAGGGCGTTTCAGTTATTTTGTCCATCCCCTGTATGTATACTTTATATTGGTTAACAGATAATTACTAGTGTTTTATCTGGATTGTAAAAACAGTTACTCTAATTGATGAAGTTGAGTTACTGGATACGCAGTTAAAATTTTAAGCAGAAATAGAAGTGGTAAAAAGAAAAGAAAGAACTACTGAAGTAGTGGACTAAAGAAAGAGCGAATAAAGGGATCGCAAAAATTATTCGTTCATCAGCAGACTGTAAAGCTAAGCATTAAAAATACTAGCGCATCTAATTACAGACTCCAGAATTATCCTGATATCCTCTCCCCCCCCTTGTTAAATACTTTTGAAGATGCTTACCCTTTTTGTGTCATCAAATGATCCGTCTTCGCTGCTTGTACTAAATAATTTCTTCTTTCTAAAACTGTCGCGTTGCTGGATGTTCAATGGAGGTAGTCTTCGCAATTTTGGCTTCCCATCCCCTGCCGTTTTTGTAGTCCTGTGAAGTAAATAAAGATCGATAATTTCTAAATAATAGAAACTCTGAGTAGTAAAACCTGCACTAATTGACAGTAACAAAAATAGCAACATCAAGTTTTAATTAATTTTTTTTACGGAAGTTGTCTAGACTAGATATCTTTTGCATCCATCGTTGCCAAGATGAAAAAACATTAATCAAGTTTGCTCTTTATATAACCAGTACATTCTACTAAGGCATATTTTAATTGGCCATTTTGGCTTGGACTGTGCTAAAGTGAAAGTAAAATATCTTGAATGAAGTCCATGTGCTAATTTTAAGATCAGGAATGACACTGTGTCTTGCTAAACTTATATTTGTTCATCATTAAACCATTCAGGTCATTCTAAGAACTGCTTGGATAAATGGGAAACTGAACTATGGGAAAAAGATAAAATATTAGGCGTTTGTTAAACGCCAAAGCAACTAAGGCTATGGGGGGTCAGTATATTGTGACTGAAAATTGCGTATATTCTACGGTGTGTTTGCTGCACGAAAAATTCGAATTTCCAGGACTAAAACAAAAAAATTGATTGAGAGGATGATTCGAACTAACTCCAGGCTTTTCCATTCGATATGACGGTGATTATAACCATGTGCCACTCGCAAAGACACAAAAAAGATGCGAGAATAATGATCATAAAATAAATTCACGCATTACTCTAATGATGGAGAGGGCAATTTAAATGGAGAAATAACAACAGCTGAGTAAAATTAATTAAGTAAATTACCACACGAAAAAAACGGAGGAGTTAATGAAGAAATGGACACTGGTGTAATTATGATCTCCTTTTCTTTATGCAACAGAAGAAAGAGAAAGTATACCAAAGATAATTAGGGACTTACTCAGTTTTTTATTTAAACAACACGAATTAATTAACTGAAATTGTTTTATGATATTATTCATGTTATCTTTTTTAACACGTTTAATTTCGATTAGAGTTGAAACTCTTTTATCTGATCTTTTGTGTTTCAGGAAAATATACGATATTCTTGCGAATATCCAGATTAAAAAATTATTACCATTGAAATAAATGAAAATATTGTACCTCAAACGCTATAAAAATTTTCATTTGCTAATTAGTTGATTTGCATGAATACTTACCCAAACAGAAAGCTATTTTATTATTCGTACTTAGCATATTTTTATTGTTTTTTTTTCTGTTTTGAAGTTTAAATTACAAAACGTAGGCTACAAAAAATGTTACCCAGTTCTGCTTTGAACTTAACTTTTCGCCTTGACCACCTTGGTAGGTAAGTTACTTACATCATCCAATCTACTATTACACCCTAATATTTTATATTTCTACTCTTAGTTCTTGTCTCTCCTACAAGCGAAAAGATACTTCTCTCCTTCATTTTACTGATCTCCGTAAGAGATTTATATACATCAATCTGGGTTCCCCTAAAGATGTTTCGTTTGAGAGAATTGCAGACCTTTCTAAGCAGTTCTTCATATGTACATCGATTAGCGCTCGTACCAATCTCAACCCTCTCTAGAAACTCTGTCTTTATTTGGGTGTGGCCTCTATACCTCTCCCTCGCGATTAGCACAGTGCATATAAGCACCATCCTCCCACACATGGTGGAAAAGGCCCGAGTTCGAATCCCATCAATGGCACGAGAAATTTTTATAGGATTATTCACAACGCCTGAATTAATTGGTCTCACGAGAGGAGTTCGTGGTTTTTTTCCTTCTGGAAACTCGTGTATTTCGTCCATCACACTGGCAAATCGACCATAGAACACGCAATTTATAGGTATAATACTGCCAATACAGCCTGAGTCGCTGATACACCTAAAAACTCAACAACAACACAACCTCCATACTTGAATAGAATGTTCCATGCGGCCTCGCTATTGGCTTATGTTGCAATATGTAGGAGTAGGATTTTAGGAGCATCAGCGCCTAAGGCCATATTGCTCGGTGTTTGTAAATTCCGTGTGTTCCAAGGTCGATTTTCTGTTTTTATCTCTGGAAAAACCAGAGTTTCCAGGGATAAAAAAAAACCATACTACCCTCGTCTGAGCCCGATTACCTGAGCCATGTTGTGAAAAGGCCCATAAAAATTCCTCACTTAACCAACGGACTCGAATTCAGGTCTTTACCACCCGGTGGGGGGGGGAGTAGGGCGATTCTACCCACGAGGGCATTGTCTTATGCAACAGGGCTATAGCATTCTTCTCCATACCTGAAAAGGTCCTTTAAACCATAGTTATGGTACCATATACTTTCCTAGCTACCTCTTCACATCGTATGGTAAATTTTATTCTGATTTTATTCACAATCTTCAAATATTATTCGAAATCCTTTTTGTCAGGAAGCATTTTTAGCTTCTTCCTTCCCCTATGGCTTATAACCAACTCCCGAATTTCTGCTCCACGTTTGCAAACACTTTGCATTTAAAAGAGTTAAATTTCGGTTTCTATTTTTCCAGATCATATCGGCAACCGATTTAAGTCATTCGGAAGCATTATGACCTAGTTTTTTTTTTATTAACCGTTCCCCCCCTCCTACCTATAGATCATCAGCAAAATAGCTTCCCTTCTACTTCTTCATTTTCATTAAGAAAAATTAGAAACAGGATGGGTTCCAACAGTGATCCATGAGAGATTCTGCAGTGTTCCATTAGAAGATTGTCCATTTATCCTATGTTTCCTATCTTTTAGCCAACCCCTGATCCCACTAAAAATCTTATCAGTAAATCCCCATTTTATCTAGTTTATATAGCAGTACTTCATGATGAACTGTATTAAATATTTGCTCAAGTCAAGTAAACAATAATGCCGAGTTATTTATTGCATCCAAAGGTCTTGACTTCGGCCTAATAATTAACCAGACTAGTCAAGGAAGACTTCACCTTCACGAAACCATGCTGTGATCCATTAAGGACACTATTCCTGCCGAGGTAGTCTCGTAGGGTATCCTTAACTACAGACTTATCCACTGAAGTCAAACTCCTCTCTCTATGGTTTCATCACCTTTTTCATACATATTTCATGGAATCAGCCTCAAGCAGCTTTGCCAATAGACTTCTCTGATATAACTATACTATTTATTATACAGTAACTTGAATCTTCACTATCTTCTCTTTGGTTTGAACGGACTTTAAACTGTAAAAGTCATTGTAAATTATCAATTCGTTCTACTTTTGCTGGATTTTCTCCGATTCTTCCACTTCGATCAAGTAAAGAGGCCTATCCATGTCAACTGTATACTCATATAATAAGAAAATCGGTATCTCCCGATAGTCCTCAATTATCTGATTTTGTTTTCAAATTTCACAAGATATAGAAGAATGGTTTCAATGTGAATACATAAATACATAAAATAAGCACCTCGAAACAAATGTATTTTTCCGATTATGGTTATTTTTTGTTATTTGCTAAATATCTCAAAGCTTCATGCGAAATGGAATCTTTGAACTTTATAAAGTAAACAAATATTCTAATATGGCTGCATCAACTTACTTGGAGTCCTCTGATGCCGGGGGAGGAACATGTACTATAACCCCTTCTTCTACAAGTTTTTGAATTATATCTTTTCCATCCAGACTTCCTTTTCCTTTATCCTTGGAATTCTTTCCATTTGTACAAGAGATGCCTTCTACAAATAATTCTGGAAATATATTTATGAATATAAAGAAGATTTAAGCACTTTTTAAGAAATAGAATTTGAAGAACAGCATCGTGAATACTTGATAGAGATGAAAACCTAAATGACTAATAGAAATTTCCGGCTTATTGCTACACCTTTAAATTATTTCAATCATTCACATTAGTTCCCAGCTTTGTGGTGTTGAGTAAATGCCTTAATCTAATAAAATTTAATGCCTTAAATTTTATTAACGATAAACGATGCATACGGAATGCTGCAAATCCGAAGTCCACTAGACCAGAAGTTCCGCCCTGCGGTATCTCATTGGACAGCGCTGCTATTGCCTCATGTCGTGTGGAAAAGGCCTGGGTTCGAATCTCATAGCTGGCCAAAGTTGAAAAATACGTTTTCAGAAAAGGCGAACTTTTTTTTCATAATTTTTTACATCCCATAATCTAGCTATTCGGTGTCGGTTGAAGGTTGCGTATCAAATGAAAATTATATCATTTTAAGATACCCAGTTCCGTGAAATTACTGGGATGAGAATTTATATTATAATTCTTAAACTACCACGGCATTACACGACCAGAAGATGACGTTGCTGTGTGTTTTCTGGACGGCTTGCTGGACGAGAAATTAATAATTTACAGGGAAATAATCTTGCAACCTTCGCCCGAGACTGACTGTCTCGGGCAGATATAAAAAAAGCCCATAAAAGTGTATTATGTCACTAAGGGATTCGAACCCAGCTCCCAACACAGGTGAGAGAACAGTGTTATAACCACTCTGCTACCAGTAAGGCAGTAAATCATATAAATGGCATTGCAGTGGAGTGTAATAAGCAAGAGTTACCATTAGCAAAAGCACACGATGCAAGAAAGCAAGCTTATGTAGCATCAGCCAAAAACAAAAAAAAAAAAAAAAACCTTCTCATTTCACCCATCCACTCGCACCAAATGTTTGTCTAGTTCTGCCTTGAATCTGTTTAAGCTATCAACTTCTACAACAACAGATGGAAATTTGTTCCAGCAATCAACCACCTGCTGGCTAAAGGCAAACTTCCGCACAACTGACCTTCCTCAATTTAAATTTATGTCCTCTCAGGCGATTATTCTGAGCAAAAGGAAGAATTCCATCAGCATTAAGAATGCTCAAACCATTAAAGCTTTATACACCTCAATCAGATCACTGCGCAAGTGCCTAGTCTCCAGACACTGTAATTTGCAAAACTTAAGCCTTTCTTCGTAAGAGCAACCCTTTGTTCCATTGGCTAATCTTGTTGCCCTTCTCTGTACTCGTTCCAACAGCTCTACATCCTTCTTAAAATGAGGCCTCCAGACCTGTATACAGGACTCAAGGTGTGGCCTGACCAGTGCCTTTTAAAAGGGAATAATCACTTCCTTTTCCCTGCTAGAAAAATTCCTGTAACTCATTGACAAGACACCATTAGCTACTCTTGCAGACCATCTGCACTGCTCAGAAAATTTCATATCTGCCTGCACAATTACCCCTAGGTCCTTTTCTCTCTCTACCACTGTCAGTGTAGTACCACACAGTTGATACGTTTCTCTTGGGTTATTACTACCTATATGCAATACTTTACATTTGTCAATGTTAAACATCAGTTACCACCTCTCAGCCCATCTACTCAACTTTTCTAGATCCTGTTGCAGCAGCTTACTGTCATTAGTAACCCTGCCGACCTTCGTATCGTTTGCAAACTTTGACATTAAGCCTGATATATCATCATCAGTATTATTAATGAATACAGAAAACAACAATGGAGACTCAACACTGAACCTTGGGGGGACTTCACTAATAACATTAGTCCGCGAAGGGCAATGTCCATTGATTACCACACTCTGTCTTCTCCCACTCAACCATCCCTTTATCGATAACAGCAATTTGCCTCCAATGCCACACTGCTCCAATTTGTGCAGCAGTCTTCCATGTGCAACAGTATCAAAAGCCTTTCTAAGATCCAAATATATGATATCAAAATTATTCTTTGTATCCAGTTCCTTTTTGACCACATCATAGTATCCAATCAAATTGGTCAGACAAGACTTCCCCTTAACAAACCCATTCTGTGTTCGAGCTATAACTGAAGTCTTTTCTAGATGATCGATCCTGCAGTGCTTTTTTAACCAGCGCCTCCATTAATTCCCTGGAACAGAAGTTAAACTAACAGGTCTGTAATTACCTGTATCTCCCTTTGATCCTCTTTTGTGAATTGGGGTCACATTTGTACATCTCCAGTCCATAAGTACCTCTCCCGAGTCCAAAGAAGCTCTCATAATTATGGCTAAGGGTTTTCTTACTTCCTTTGCTGCCTCCTTTAATATAACTGGATAGATTCCATCCACCCCAGGTGCCTTTCTTATGTTTATTCTCTTCCACTTTACTCTCAGTTATTTCAAGATTACTGATAGAGTTGAATACACCTCTGGCATTCCCCTCCCTGAATAACTCCTCATGTGTGAATCTAGATGCACAATATTCGTTTAGTTTGTTAGCTATCTGAGCAGGATCATCAACAATTGAACCATCGATATCCAGTGGCCCAATCAGATTAATCCCCTTCCTTCTAGAGTTTACATAAGTAAAGAATTCTTTGCTGTTTTTCTTTGCATCCCTTGCCAAAGATTTCTCATAATCTGCCTTTGCCTGCCTAACTCCTTTGTGACTTGGTTACAGACCAGCTTATATCTATCATAGGTTTCTGTGTCACATGTTAATTTATATGTATCCCACGCGTTCTAACCACATGTGATATCCTGATAGTAAAACTAATTACAAATGACATAATGATCATGAGACGTACAGAAAATCACGGCACCAATGTACGAGTATATCAGATATCTGGCTCTAATTAGGGACTCTCTACGAACATGTGACTGCCTGGGGACAGCAAGACGACCCGTTTTTCTCACTCTTCTCATCGTAGAGAAGAATTCGTTTTGACTAGTGTCACCCGAACCCATCGGTTCATTGTGATTTTCATAAATGAATTTAGATTCAAGAGAGAGAGAGAGAAAGTAAAATAAAAGCCAGCGCGTAAGCTAGTGTTATGTGTTGGAAACAACGCGAGCACTTTCCCTCATGGGCAAGTGCCAGCACTGTTTTGTTGAATCACAATAGAAACTAATTCGCGGAATGGATTGTTCAATAACAGAGTTAAATTATGAACAGGATGGAGGTTTGGGTAACATAAACCAGTTAAAAAGCAGTTGAGAAATTGATCACTGAGCCATATGCATCGAGGTGTCTGTGGCATTATATTTACATATTCTGGGCGGCTTTAATCCAGTTTACTAGTGATTAATTCTCCCATAAAGGTAAAATATATTGCTGAATCATAAATGGTGTGTAATTAATGAGTATCAATCTTTAAGAATGTAACAGTTTTCAAAATAATTCATAAGGTCAATTTAATTCGGTGTGGGACATAACATAATATGTTATTAGCGCAACGGTGCTTTCTGAACTTAGGGCATATTCTTTCTGAAATATGAAAATTAGCTGATGCATTTCTGAAATGTATATTATATGGAACCACTTAAAACCTCACATAGGTTATCGTTCTTATACCTTTCAGCTGCCAGGATATCTCATTCAAAGATGTGAAGGTCGGGATAATCAACCATTCATTATAATGCCTCATCACACCGTTGCCACGATATTGGTCCTTTCATTCATATTAGACGGGGCGGGATTAGAGTCCCATGATCCACGCTCATCAAGAATCAGTTTCAAGACTAAACCTCGACTCATAAAGATCACTTTGGCTCATTGGTCTTGGATTCAGAGATTGAAGTCTCTTTATCAAGCCAGACCAGCTCTCCTGTATAAGTAAACATATATAAAGAAATCTATTGTCGTCTCGCATAAAATCTCCTTTCCCTGAATATTAAGTTCTCGCGTGTAGTATCACAGTAGTTATAATCACCGTCCTCCTCACACCAAGCGGAAGAGTCCTGAGTTCGAATCCCATCAATTACGAGAGGAACTTTGTTAGCTTCTTTTCACTCCGTCGTTGAGTTAGCCAGTCTCAGGCGCGGACAGTAAAGTTTTTCTCCTGGAATCCCAGGTTTGTTCGCCCAGCAAAAGAAGCAAACAAGCCAAAGAACACACCAATTTACGGACATAAAGCACATGACTGGATGAGTTTGTTCTCTGGGGTAATCCTAATACGATTTTTTTGTTATATTTTCTATAAATACGGTTTGCCTTGAAACTGCCATTCCTGAGAG
The DNA here is from genome assembly GCF_048544385.1 of Mastigoproctus giganteus. Classification (NCBI taxonomy): domain Eukaryota; kingdom Metazoa; phylum Arthropoda; class Arachnida; order Uropygi; family Thelyphonidae; genus Mastigoproctus; species Mastigoproctus giganteus. The sequence goes on from NC_143583.1 coordinate 209,020,003, forward strand.
CTAACTGAATGACTTCCCCCAATGAACTTTGGCCTTAAGGATTGGATAAGTTATCCTGGGACGTTGTAACTCTTGAACTACCTTGCACTTAAACACCTCTTGCCTCTTAACGTGTTTACCATAATCTTGAAATTTTCATTCTGATTGTGGTCGCCTCAGCTTGAGCTTTGATTGTCCTTCAGATAATCATCCACCACTGAGAAAATTTCAAACGTTTACACCGAATTCTGAAAACCATCATATTTATCGTATCGTTGTTTCCGTGGACATTTAAATTCTCTGACATTCTTTTAAATACTAGCATACGCAGTACACAGTGTATGTGTGCATTATTGTAACAAATTAATCAAATGTACCGACCCGAATATTTGAATTTGACTGTGAGTGCCAATGAAAATTCCAGGTGGCGCAAAAGTAGCTGTTCTTCTCCATTGTTAATTTGCTTTGAGCTGAAAAAGTGTGACCTTGTAATCGCCAGTTTCCTTTGATATAATTATGTGAAGTGTATTTCTATTAGTTTTGTGTTAACGACCATTCTGGTGGACTTGTCTAAAAGAAACAACTTCAAACAAAGGCCCCATAATGATATTAATGAAATAACTTTGGTGATTAGATTGCACATCGCATATTCGACCACACCGCCTCATCTTACCTCCCCTCCGGTAAGTGCGTTGTTTTTATCGTGCGAACTGCTTAGCTATTTGATATTTTTATTATTTTAAATAATTATAATTACGTGTTGGTTCTGGAACTATTATTAACAAGAGTACTCATTTTTATTTCATGTCCAAATCGGGAGTTCTGAACCCTGCGAACACCTCCCTAGAAAAGATCTTCCATTTTTTTTTTTAAATCTTCGGAATGAAACTGTTTAGAATATTCATGGCCAGAAATACGTGGAATCGGAAACTTATTTCAACTTGGTTGCGTCTCAAATGAATTCATCGAATTTAATGTATCCTCAAAGTGTGGTATCTCTTAAAACTACTGTGTGCCAGAAGTGTTCATATTAATTACGAAAATCTTAATATTATTTCATTTTTCATGAAATTCCTAGAATGAAACAGAAAGGTAAATTCATTAATAATAGCAAATATATCACAAATTTATTTTCTTACCTAATTGCTGTCCCTCAACGCCTTTGAAATCCTCGAAAACTTTCCTAATCAACGATGGATCCGATGTTTCCGTTACCACAATACTGTAATCACCGTCCATATCGTAAATTCCCGGATCATAAGGCGAATTCGACATCGAAGAGACAAATAGACGCTTGGGATTACGTACCTTTTAAAAGAACTAACAATTAGCATCATTAACAGAATTTGCGAACTGAAGTTGAAATATAATTAGTGTCCATTTTATTAGATACACTTACATAATATTGTGTAGAACTCCTTTTGCCCACATAACAACAGCGATTCGTCTTGGCATGGGCTCTTAATAACTGACCCAAGACGGTCTATTGCAATTCCTGTTGAGCAGGTGGTCCTTTCGGTGTCATCCCACATTCTCTGTGGGAGAAATTTCGTAATGTGTGGACCACTAAAGGAGGGAGGAGTCCTTATGTTCCTATAATGAATCTGGCTCAATGGTATGAGCGTGTTATTGGTTGAAGTAACCGTTACTTGAGGAATAAGAGGTCAAGGTTACTAGCTCTTGGTCAGTTTCGTTTGCTGGCTGGTTGGTTTTGGTCTGCTACTATTCCTTGTATATCCTTTCCACTTTTGACCTTTCATAACTCACCATTTGCCGTTAAATAAAAACTTGCACTTGCCCGTTTATACGCCTAAAAGCATTCCACGTTCAAAGGTTATAAGGTCACATCTTTTGCCAACTATAATATCCGCAGTGTCTTCTTCGCGATTGCCGGAGACGTTCCCTTTCCCCATGGAATATATAGGCCAACATGACTTCTGTCCATTTGCATGCGACTCTTTCAAAGACCTGATCTTAGAGCATATTGTGAACCCTTTCACAAGTTGCCTTACTTCTGCACTTCGAATTCTTTGCAAAGAATAAGCCATTTCCTTCCAGCTTAAATTTTTTTAAAAGTGCTATGGATGTTTAGATCTTTGCATCTATTTGAATATAGAGGGGGTTATTGTCCGTTTAGAATATGATATTATAAAAAAATAACTACTCCAATACTTTTTATGGCTTTCCATTAACATTTCCCTTTTTGAGGCTTGCTCTAAGGCATATAATGGTTAAAAGACTAAAATTTAAACCATCTTCTAGAAAAATAAGCCATTTTGAACAGACTGGATAAAAATCACGTGGTACAATATTACCAACAATAAATTTCAGCTCCTTTTTTAAAAATTTTTAAACAAGGAGTCGAAATTTATTGACTTCCTATTTTGACCTTATACAGGGTGTTTCAAGAATGATGGTGAATAATTTAAAGGTGAAAATTACAAACTAAAATAAGCAAAAAAGTCCCAGTGAACATCAGGATGCAAATGAACCTTTTTCGAGATAATGTACATTAGCATTAGTAGAGGCATACGATGCAAGAAAGCAAGCTTATTCAGCATCAGCCAAAAAAAAAAAAAAAAAAAACCCCACTTCCATTTCACCCCTCCGTTCGTTCGAAATACCTGTCCAGTTGAGCTTTAAATTTGTTTAGGCTATCAACTTCAACAACAAGTGATGGAAGTCTGTTCCACCAACCAACCACCCGCTGGCCAAAGGCAAATTTCTGCACATCTATCCGACATCCGTCCTTCCTCAATTTGAATTTATGCCCTCTGAGGTGAGAGGGCATAAATTCAAATTGAGGAAGGACTGACTATGGGACCGCCACTGACTATGGGAGCACTAGTTTAGCAAAAAGCTGCGAATTCTTTGCTGAGGGTGGTTTTATTGAACATAAGATAATACATTTCTAATTTTTGGTTTCAACGCCACAGGATTTTACAGATGTTACAAGAGGTGTTGAAAATGCTGTCCTTACATCCGTACACAGCTTTGTAGTCTTCTCTGCATTGAGTTGCGAATCCTCTCAGGCATTCCTGGGTTTTTTTCTGAAGGTTCCTTCAACCCGACGCTGCAATTCTTGAACTGTGTTAATGTCAGAAGTGTACACCAAGCTTTTTACGTGACCCCAGATACAAATACCCATAGGATTTAAGTCTGGTGATGTGGGAGGCGACATTACAGGCCCACCTCTACCTATCCAACGTTCGCCACACCTTCTAGTCAGACACCGAGTCACAACTCGAGCAAAAGGTGCCGGTGCACCATCATGCATAAATCACATGTTCTGGCATTGCTGAAATGGAACATTATCGCCATCAAGGTGGTCTGGAAAAACATTCTGCAAGAACTGAAGGTACAGCTCTCCTGTTAGCCTATTTGGCAGAAAAAGTAGTCCAATTAGACGGTCTCCTATTCTAATTAGTCCTGCCCAGACGTTCATTGAGAAGCGTTGCTGATGTCGTGACTCGTGAATTGCATTAGAATTTTCGTTGGACCAAACGTGACAGTTATGAAAATTAAAAATACCATCACGAGTAAACCCAGCTTCGTCAGTGAACAAAACGTTGTTTAAAAATTGGGGGTTTCAGCAACCGTTAAGGACACACTGTTGTTGCATCCACTGGCAGAAGTTCAATCTGGGAGGGTAGTCTGTATTACTGAAACCTTGTACATGCTGGATATGGTAGGGGTACAGTAATTGGCGATGTAAAATTCTCCACACACTACTATGACTCAGTACACGCTCTTGCAGAGCAACCCTCCTTGTCGAAATTCCTGTATTTTATTATATTCTTTCTAACGGCAACCGCCGGTATTGCATTACATCCGGCGGGTATGTTCGTGTCAGACGGCACATGGGAGATGGGATTTTAGTGCGCTGAGCATTGACATTGAATAATGGACCCGGACCTGGCTCCTCGAGCTTGGGACGGGCATTTAGGTGTTGGCTGCTCGCTAGTTCGAAGAGGCCTGACACACTTTTTTCAGGCCGTTTCACAGAGGTTTTGTGCTGTCGCAGGTGTTCAAGGTGGAGATAGGCATTTGCCTAGGTGCCACCCTGACTCAAGAACATAAAATAAAAATATATATATAATATTCTTTCTAACACCCTTTCCTCAACATCAGGTGTTATGCCCCGGGGCCTACCTGCTCGTACTCCATGTGGAAAGCGCCCATGTTCTCCAAGGCGTTGATGTACCCTGATGAATGTGCGCCTGTTGGACTGCCATCTACGGGGAAATGCTTTTTGGTATAAAAGTTCAGCCTCGAGTGCACTTCTGGTGGCTTTACCATACATGAAGTGCATGTCCGCATACTCTTCGTTGCTGTAACCTCTTTCCATGTCGACTATCCTTTGACAAGTACTAGTATGCCTGCTACGTCTCAGAGTATAACCTAAACAAACAAGTCAGCGGTGGATCCCAACTCTGTACAGTTCACCTTGTCAGTGGTAGATCCCAACTAGAAATGTGCAATACCTCGAAAACTATTCACTTAAGGGCCCATGTTTATTAGGCTTTTTTTGCGTATTGTAGTCTGTACAGTTCACCTTTAAATTATTGACCATATATATATATATATATGTATTATGGCTGACCGGGGTTCAAGCCCCTGACTGCTGAATACGGTGCTGTTTCTTGTATTATGTCTATCTTGTGAACTCCTGTGACCGTTTGGTCGTCCCGGAGTACAAACAGAAAATTTATTTTATTTTATTTTATTTATGGATATTCAAACTTATCAAGAATCCCATCTGCACTTCAACATCTTCAAATTAATCTAACGGTTCATAATTTTAACATAACATTACCTAATGGGAATATAAGGTTCTCCCCCGCTCCACCCCTTAACCTCTATTCCATTTCTAAATAAAAGTATAATAATAATATCACATGGATGTTTCTTCCACAACGTTAACTTAGTATTCATGCAACCGTGTCCAGCAGGAAAAATCATAACCAGGCCCTTAAAGTCTGTTATAGCCAATGAACACTTTATTGTGTTACAATAATGTCGATAAAAGCCATTTAATGGAGACGCCTGCGATGTTAATTCTGGCCCCAAAAAGGCAAAGACCTCTTTTATCTGAACCACTTTAATAGGTCGATTATTCGGATGACACGTTTCATAATTGGGTTGCGAAAATCACGTGGAACAAATGAAATACTTATTTGCACCACATGAAACCTTCTCTTTTGAAAACTACAGATACCTTTAATTTATAATCTGACTTCTTTTTTCAATTAATTGTATTTTTATTGCCTTGGTAATATTAGCTAGCGAGCTGTTAGCACACCAGAGCAGCAGCTCTTTGTACATCTGAAAGTGAATGGTAAAATTCGGAATTTTACTGTACTTAATTTGGAACTGTAAATTTAAACAATTTACTGAAAGTTCTGATAGAGTTCAATTTTACTAATCTAAGTCTGCTGTGACCTTAATTCCATCAGGGGTTATTTAGGCCAAATCTAGTGTTACAAGGTTAACTCCGCAAGTAGATCATCCATCAGATGGTGCTGAAGCAATTCGAAATTGAATGGTAAGAGATCTCTTAATGCTTCCTCAGCATATATTCAGGGGGCGCTGCAAGCAGTAGTCCTTGAACTGATATATGCTTGGCCACGGTTTCGTTGAAGTTAGGAAGCGTGACTTCCTCAGAAAACGAAGCAAATGTTCCATATTTTATGAGCCGATGTTACCCCCTCCCATTATCTGGCTCAATTTGCAATCTGAAACATGCTAACAGCGGTGATTCATAAGCACGCGAGGTACACCACAATATTGATGCCACGCCTCTCCAACAGTTTGCGGTGTGTGTTTGATACCGAATTCACTTTTCACTGATTTCCCCCCAACACGCTATCAGCAGGTTAGCCACGTTGTCTGGTTAAGCCTTTCATGATCACTATTAGTATTCGAAGTACATAAATATAACCTCGTTATTCTGCGTGAAACATGGTAGAATACAATAAAATGTCACTGGGTTTCGGACTCTGTGTAATGTTTCACCTTACGTTATATGTAAAGTGTGGCCCAGAGGATGATTTGGGCAAAAATAGGCAAATAAACGAAGAAAGGTATTCTGGTTGTAATAACCACGTTCACTCCTAATTTAAAATTCTCGTTTTCAGGGGATAAATGCGTATTATTCTTTGACAATTTGGGAGTTAAAAGCGGCTTCTAGAATGTAACATATGTGTGCGCATTGCACAGAATATTTAAGAAAAAATTATATCATTTGTGACCTCTGTACAATACCGAGAAATTGGAATTGCACTCGAGAAAAGGCGCTCTGGCCCAGTGAGGGTTTTCTCCATGGTCCTTGCTGACTTTCGACCCGTCTGATGATGTAAAACCAAATGTCTTCTGGTTGGTAAACAAGAAGATACTTGGTTAGAGTAGGAGAAAGGAGTTATGGGGCTATTTATTTTTGAAACAAATAGCTAAGACTTAAACATATCTGTACATAATGGCTGTTGCATGTATTCTAGTGTCGATTTTCCTTGTTTACCAAAAAAAAATCAAGCTACTCGAGGGGCAGACCATCCACCAGTCATAAAAATTCTTCCCATTATGATGGAAGTTGGACGAAGTCGTTTTTTTAAGGCTTGGAAGAGCAGTTATCTTAACCACTGGCCACTCGAGAGGGTGCTAGTATGGCGACCAGGTATAAAGAAAATAGGGCACGGTAGTTTTTTTAGGGTCTCTGGTGAAGCCCATTTTTTTTTATTAGAATGGGTTGGTTAAAATTATAAAAATAGAAGAAGTTTATTTATGCAGAAACTAGAGGAAAAGAAAAATGAGGATATTGTTTTCTTTATTTTTTTAAATTCCTTCTGTCAAAATTATCAAGGTTCCTTGTGGTTTCGTAAACCTTTTACTTCTTTGATTTTCTTAATTTCTGTGTGAAACACCCGATTATTGCGCGTACACTCAATTTGTTGTAGCCATGAATTGTCCTGCATCATATTGTCATACCACGATTACCCAGTTGACATAATTAGTCTTTATGCAACCCAGCTTTACAGGGTTTCTTGAAGACTCCATTCCTTGTGAATTTCCTCTACATCAATACAGAAAATATCAAAATTTTCTGTATTGATGTAGCCAGAACTTTCGAGAGCTACGTGCAGCAATCTCGTATAAAAAATTATTAATTCAGAACTAGGCATCACTGTTATCAGACAGTTTTTGTTTTGCTTGTTTGAACAGCATATAAGTGGGCAAAGATGTCAAACCATGTTTCTTTATCAGTGAAGTTGCTTTTTTATCAAAAAATAAAATTATTAGCTGAAGTTTCACATTAAAGAAACTCTTATTCCACCACTTAAAGTTATACAACCTGCTATGTATATATACACTCGGTGATCACTGAATTATGACCACCCCCATCCGTAATAGACTATGCTGCATAGCTCACAGTATAAAAAGTCTAACAGCCTCGTACCCTAGAGAGTGGTAAAGAGCAAGGTGCAAGTCAAAGTGATAAAGTAAACAGTTAAGTTTTCACGGGGTTTCAGAATGGCATGGTTTTGTGATTAGGGTGTACAACGAATGGTGTCGAACAGATCAAATCACCTCCTGCAGACAGAACTATAAAGGATTACGCAAGGTGGATATTCGTTGTAAGCGAAAGGTGTTGCACGGACTCAACGGCAGGTCATCATGCGACAGTTGACATAGCAATACAATATGGGGGATTGCAAGAACAGTATTCCAAATGACGATGCGCCGCACACTCAGACGTATGGGGTTCCACAGCAGACGACCCAAGGGACACCCTCTCCTAACTAGCTATCATCATCGACGGCAAATGCTGTGGTGTCAGCAACACGCTGTTTGGACACTGTAAACGAGTGTGCTGGTCGGATGAGCGCAGATACCTTGGGCAACATACTGACGGATGCCTTCGTGTGTGGTGCAAACTACACGAGTCCATGGGCCCATCATGCACGGTGACCACTGTCGAGGCAGGTGGCGGTGGTTGATTAATATGGGTCACGTTTATCTTTACACTTCAAACTTTACATAATATTTGCCTGTCCGTAAGTTCTACTTTCTTCAGTTTAGGGTTGCGTTCTTTATGAAACACGCTGTAGAAACGCCCTTGGTTCTTTGTGTAAGGACCAGGATATCGTTGCCTTACTAGAGAAGAAGGGTTGGTATACTGTGGTGTTGAACAAATGGGACTGTATTCAGAAGACTTTGTCTTTGTTGTAGGATCAGCAGATTTATGACATATTGAGGATTCTCCCATTAAAATTCGTAAGAAATTAAAATCCAAGATAAATGAATTAGTTTATGCATAGTTTCTGACAGGAAGTTGCAGTCATTGATCTGATAACTGATTTCATTTATCGCATCACATTCCCAGGGTTGTGTTATACTGGGGAGTCACATCGGAGGCGTGGCGATCGCATCTCGGAGGATGAGGCTATTCGTCAGACCTTCGCCAGCTCTGATGTTGTTCAGCATTATTGGTGTCAGCAGCACGTTAATCCACGTCCCAATATTGAAATTTTGGACCGTGCACATGATTTTTGTTATGGTTGGAAGCGCTTCATATAGTTGTGGCGGGTTCCAACATTAATCGCAGTCGTGGAACCCGCATACACTCTATTATGGAAGCAGTTATTTTCCCGCATGAAAAAGATGGTTGGCATATAACGTGGCAAATGTACTCGTCCTACTTCTGCAGATTCTGACGGCTAATGATTTGTACCTCCCCCCCCCCCCTATATTTTTAACCGTTCCCGATCGGCATTGTTTGTTGTAGCGCATGATATATGTTGCCTTACTACTTTTATTCTAAGTTGATAAAGGGGCACATCGCTCCGAAAGCTTCTTAATATATATTTTGATTTTGTTCTCATCCCTTTCAGCATTTATCTGTATATATATTTTGTCACTATTCTTAATAAGATTCCATGCATTGTATTTAAGTATGTTCGAATGGATTGTTTTCGATGTAAACTGAGGCAAGTAAGGCTATCAGAATATCATATGCACTATCTTCCAGCACATAATGGACAAACACATAAATGGATAAACCTCATCTGCTTCTTCCGTATGGGTGTACTAATGCTGTTCTTCAACAAGAACACCTACTAGCTCATTTGTTGTTACAAAACACCCATAAAAGGTCCAAATTAGATTCAAACCTGGGTTTCGGGTCGATAATCGCAGGATCAACACATAATTCTTCCCAAACTGTTTTCATGCGGATAGTGCTTGAGAAATGGAGAATTGCGATGCTAATGCAAATACCACAAAAGAATTAGGCAATACTGGCGCGGTATAAATGTTCAGGATGTAACAGAAGACAGTTGCTTTCATGGTTTCATCAAAGCTACTTGATAAGCGAAGCCACAAAACACGGCGCCTCCGTAGCCAGGTGGGCAGGAGCAGCAGTGCATAGCATACGCTTCTTGATTAGACCGGGGTTCGAGCCCGTGCCCACCAAATATGGAGGATGCGGAAAGGTCAGGGAATGACCACCGCATATCTCCCGAGCAATATGGCCTTAGTTGCTAATGCTCCAAACAACAACATAACATAACATAACATAACCACAAAACAGTCCTGTAAACCAGACTACAACCGCACTATCACCACTGAACTTCGTTGTAGTAATACAACAGGGGTGAAATCGTTCTGGGGCATACACAAAATCGCTGAAGATCATTAATGGTGGCCCGCAAACTTGAGATAAATGGTCTCGTTGCTTTCTGTCTTCCGCTGCCGTACAATGTTTCCAACAGTTGATTTTGAGTAGTCCGCTGTTTCTGCTATCTGACTAACGGACATGCTGTCAGAGAATTTAGGGCAACTCCTGAAAAGTAAGAGTTCATTACTTTTTAGGGATGCATGTTGGGGGATAGCGTATGTAAACTGTGTATGTTCTAGATCGATTTCGGAGTTATATGGCTTTATTTCTGTGAGAGGTCGGTTTCCATCCAGGCAACTTGATCATAAAAAATGCCCAATGGGCAACAAGAATCTCCCATAAGTAGTGAATCCCCCGGGGTTTACTGCTTGGCCCATTCTTGTTTTCAACATTTATTAATGAGATTGATGAGGACATACCAAAATTAGGCAAGTGGGCTAAGAAGTGGAGATTGAAATTTAACATTGATATATGCAAGGTATTTCATACGAGTACCTGGAATCCCAGATTAACGTAACAGCTGTGTGATATCACACTGAGGGCAGTGGAGAATTAAAAAGCCCTGTTGTTCAGTCAGATGTGAAGTTTTCTGAGCAGTACGGACAGGCTGCCAATACAATTCTTGGAGTTTTGTCAATGATATACATGGGGTTTGCTGGCAGGAATAAAGAGGTAATTGGCCCATTGTGCAAGGCCGCATCTTGAGTACTGCATACAGGTCTGGAGGTCTCATTTTAGAAAGGATGTCATCGTGCTGGAACAGTTGCCGAGAAGAGCAACAAGATTGGTGAGAAGGCAATCTACTAATACTAACGCGGCTCCTGTTTGCCTACAGTTATGAGGGGTCAATTATGACTTGAGTACTTGATGTATGGATCGCACTTGTTTATAAAATACATCTGTATGAAGCGAGCCCATGAAGTTATGAAACTGATTTCATCTTCTACATGGTGATTGGATGTCGCCCGAGGAAACATGTTTCTTCGTTCGTTAACACAATCATATCCAAATCTGGCGGTCTTCACTCTCGCAGATAACATGGTACGCATTTTGGCTGAAGAAACTTTAAACATAAGTTTAATAACAGCAGGATCTGTTGTGCTATTACTGATTATTACATTCTCCATGACGCCACTTCAATTTTAAGTTTTTATTGTAGCTTTATAAGATTAATGTTTATATTTTATGCAAAGAACAAATCTTTTCCACCACGTTTCAATTTGAAATGTAGCGAGCAACTGACCTATTTCCTATCGTTGATTTTTAAACTTCTTAATCTTAAAACTTCCTGGACTAGAAATGGCAGATAATCGATGTGACCCTGAATTCCCCAAGATCATTGATTTTGTTCTTATCTGATGTCCGACTTCCTTCACTTATATCGGTGATAAGCCCAGTCATGAGCTAATTTGGTCTCTTTTATCTCCTGTAGTAATTCAACCATATTTTGCTCGACAGCTCTTTCTAATAGGTGGAACGCCATTATTATTTAATTCTCCTGGGATCTCGGCATATTTATTTAGCATCATATAGCAAACATGCTAGTCGTGACATTTGATAAAGCAGAAATATCTGTGTTTAGTATCTCAGACAAATGAGTTTTAGAGAGTAGGTTAAATGCAATTCTATTGTCGGATGATAAGTTGTCATAGTGATGAAGAAAAAATCGAACTTTTCATGAAAGGAGTTCAACACATCAATGATTGTTATTAAGCAGTAAATTATCGAAATCTGAAAGCATCAACAGTTCATTGAAATATAAATAATAATACTTACATCTTGTACCTTGTCTTTCCGATGGGAACAGCCAGTGTGGCAGACGGAGCATCCCGAATATCCCGTTCTGGTCCTGGTCGATTGCCGAGGAGTTGGATTCACTGTGTTCGTCTTCAGCTGGTCATTAAGCACCCTCGGTTTGACGTACGTAATACGATAAGGACCCTTGTTAATTCCAATTTTTTGCTTCGGGGGTTTAGTAGGAGTACACCCCATGGTTTCTGAGGGACTCACATAATCTTTTCACTTTGATGCGTTCATGAAATTCTGAATTCAATTTGGCGCATACCTGTTTTGTATAAAATTCAAAATCGATCGCAATAAAATTCCGGAAGCGGATTATTACGTCACTGTTGAGTAGATCTGCGTGCACGTTTGTTGTCAACAGTCAGCTTGGCTGCTTTAACAACCATTGGTTCGTGACGTGACTTAATCATCCAGTTACAACAATTAGGCAGCTTTTCATGCATACTAATGAGTGTGCCGTTGAATTCTTGGACGATTGTGACGTAATAATGCACGCTCGTGCGAAATAATTTATAAAACTCGCTTTATCTAATTTTAAACAACTGGGATCAGAATCAATTGGATTCGGGGGCTTTTAAATGGCTCCGCTTGTATAAGAAATTAGGATCTTCAGAATGGATCTGCAGTTAGAAAGTAGCGCTTACGTCCTGACAGCTGATCATGCGTCCCGCGAAGAAAGAGAACACTGTCATTGTCCTCCCCATTCCCAGAACTGCCTTCGCCGAGCGCACTTCTTGTCTAATAAGATTACGACTTTATTTGCACACTCCAGAGCAGAAAACTGAACACAGCGTGAACGCTCCCAATGGGGGATCACGAACGACAGCACACACACGTGTAGAACCTGCGCATTATGACATTAAACGGTGGTGTTTGTTAGTCACGTTTCACAAATGACAGGCGAGCGGAGACGTGGGGTGTTCGTTTCGTGCAAACATTTTCGTGTGGCTCATTGTCATGGGAAATGGGTCACCGGGTTTCCTCCGTCTCTATAGTAACGTTCTTTCCCTTCACGGGTGTGGCTCTCAGTCACGCAACTCCGTCTTCTGCCGTATAATTAGCCACAAAGTGCTTCGAGACGTCCGCTAGCCGTGGAGCGAGGTGAATGCGGTATTTTGCTCTTCTAATTGCAATTCATATTTCCGATCTTAACTGCCTTTGCTTGTTTGAGGAAATGGTCACCATTACTTTCCAAACTTTTAGCCTTTGGCACGATAACAGTGAAAAGCGGAGATGAATACGTAGACACGTTACTAAGGAGTTACTTAGTAGCGGTACTGGGTCGCCGACGACTTTTGAACGATGGTGTCTGGACAGAAGATCAGAAAGATCCACGAGTTCCATTTCGTGGCTCTCGATCGTTTTGCATAGCAAATCAGAGAGCAGCGCCCAGACGTTTCGTGCTTGGAGTGATGAATCACCCCTTTCAATTGGTGAAATGTCACATTCCGGACATGGTGACAGCTTAGACAAACATCGTACCCCCGATCAGCACATACTGTGATAAAATGAAGTACACTTGCGATGTACTTTAATCTGATAAACGTCGAATGACATCAAAAGCACTGTGGGATGAAATGCCTTTCCCTTTCCTTAGCGTCATGTGGTACATGACGGTTATCACGTGTCCAACGACTGGTTCTTAAGTTTTATTATGTCATTTATACTACAGGTCGATTCTTAAGTAGGTTTTCCTTTATATTCATGTGGGTCTGAGTCGTGTCGAAAATATATGGAGAACAAAAAGAAATACTCAAAGAAAATGTCATATTCCTATTAATTAAAATTCCAGCAATTATTATTATTGTTTTACATATCACGTAGGCTATTAAGTGTATTTTAGCTGAAGCACTGAATATATTGAAGGAGCTGAACAGCTAGTTCTTTGATTCCGGCGATCTTCCAGGATGGATTAAGGCTTCGGTTTTCGCAACGCTCTCTTCTGTTGCAGCAGTTGCTAGACGTCCTAAGATTACTTCACTGGATTAGTTACCTGTAATCATGCAGCGAGGTTCTTCCACATTTGAATTGTTTATACCAATATCCTGGGCAGTCTTTCCTTAAACAGCGACCATTTCTTCATGAATTGTTTGGGTGTTTTTCCTTGCAGAAAAAGGAACCGAATCAATAATCTATATTCCATTTTATCTGTTGGGACACTTAACTCCGTTCAGCATTGCAAAGAAAAAATAAATTATCAGAACGAAACTAAAATTTGTAGGGTTTCGATAGAGATTTGAAGATATCAAAAAAAATCCATCTTTTTCATCACAGATACTTATGGATGAATACACATCTTTTTTGAATCGGTCTCGTACATTGCAGAAATATATCACTAAAACCTCATAAAACTTATCAGTTTATTAAAAATTATATTTGTTTTTCATTGTGATTTTCTTAACTTTATTTTCATGGGAGATTTAGCAACGAAACTTTATTCTCAACAGATGTCTCTGGACATCTGTTTCAGACTAAGAGTGTTTACAACACTGACCAACGCCTTGTTTATTATTTCAATTTCATTTTGGGATGTGGAGAGCAGTTTGATTTATAAGGTCTTCATTCATTTGAAGATACAGATGACGATTTATTTTTAATAGTGTGTTATGGCCTTAATGTACACTGAAAGGAAAAAATTCTTTCATGGGATTAGTGGTTCCTGGGAAACATGACGCTGACAGCCCTCTCGCTAGTGGACGAACCCACCGCATGGTAGGTATATAGGTACACTGCATTCACGTAGACGATAATTCGATGTCAGTAGGGATAAATGTCATGAGTTAACCGACTTTGAAAGAACCTTTGATAGTGGGTGCCCGACGCATGGGTCACTCTATCATGGAGGTGGCACAGAAATTGCACAATTCCCGTTCGACAATAACAAGAGTGTATCGGAAATACTCCATTTCTGGAATAACAGCTGATGGTGGAGAAAGGTGGTGAATGAACGTGGCCGTCGACATCTGTCTCGCATTTTTTCAGTTAACCGGAAAGCGACAGTGGCACAAATCACCTCCGATTTCAACGAGGGAGGTGCCAGAAACATCTCCATCAACACCATCAGGCGGTCATGAGCCGCAGTAAGTTATGGGAGCCGCCGATCCACCAAAGTCCTATTACTAACACCATGACACAGGACTTTACGCCCCAATCGGGCGAAAGAACATTGGCACTGGACATTGGATGATTGGAGACGGGTCTCCTGTTCCGATGAGCCCCATTTCCATTTATTTCGAGCGGACGGGAGGGTGCGTATCTGGCGGAAACAGCACGAAGCTATGCACCTGTCATGTCAACAAGAAACTATTCAGGCAGGTAGACAATCGGTAATGGTCTGGGTCGTGTTGAACTGGCACACTTTGGGACCTCTGGTACGTCTAGACGCATTTCTGAATGGTCCAGGTTACGTGTCCATTCTTGCAAACCATCTGCATCCCTTCATGGTCATTATGCACCCAGAGGGCAATGGACTCTTCCAGCTGGGCAATACGCCTCCCCACAGAGCCGTGGTGATTAGAACATGGTTCGAAGAGCATTCCGCAGATTTTACCACCATGGAATGGCCTCCCCGTTCACCGGACATGAACTCTATGGAGCATCTTTGGGATGCTGTGGAAAGGTCCGTTCGAGTTTTAGATCCTACTCTCAGGAATGCGACAGAATTATGGACAGGAGTGCAGCAAGCATGGATGGAAATACTTGTGGAACGCTTTTGTGAACTAGTGGACTCAGGGCCTCGCCTGTGACTTCCCTTATCCGTACGAAAGTTGGGACTACCCGTTACTAGGTAAGCATCTTGTGATTTCTGTCGACTCAGTGTACATACTAGATGTTGAAATGATTAAAGCCTATGGAGAAACTATTCGTTTGGATTGATTTTTCATTCAACAGCTAGTAGTCTGGTGAATTCTACGTGTATTTCAGTAGGTGTGCATTGTATTCAGTGCCCCCCCCCCTACTGCCAGCTATCGGGATTAACGCTCTTCGTATTCCAGTGTTTTTCAGCTAGAAGTTGACTAGTCATTTTGTGTGAAAATCTCTTCCTTTAGCTTGTAGTTGACGTTTTATGTACGACTTTAAGCGTGGAATTTTTTGGTTAAGAGAGTGCACTTTTAACTAAAACAATTTGAATTTTGCCAAACGCAATTTATCAATTTGTATCTTGTAGAAGGACTCTTTTGAATTAGATTAAACCCAAACTGACCGCACAAATTAAGATCAAAAATTCTGTACAAAAAATGTAGCCCATCATTAATGGAAGACCAGTCTCTTATCAACAGTTTTCTAGAACGAGACAGACTGTTGAAAACGTCAACTTAGAAATTACATTCAACATATTCATGTGACAAATTAAAGCATAATATGGTTAAACCTTTCTGAAAATTACACTGCCTTTCAAAGCATTCGGATACTACATCTGAATGATGCGGATAGGGGAGGAACAGGTTTAAAAATGGGCTGGAAACATAGACTAATCTGTAGCAACTGATTATTCTGATGACGAGGGTAGGGTGTTCCAAAAGGGACATAATCGTTGGTTGCTGTATAAGTAATTGGTTGTACGTGTTGCAAAGGCTTTCATCTTTCGAAGAATCTGAGCCTTTCAGAGTCAATGGCAGATATGATAAGATGGAAGGCTGAAAACTGGATTGTAAGAATAATAAAAATTAAGAATCTTCGAAAGCTTAAGAGTTGGTTTTACCATCCCAGAAGAAATCCTAGAAATATTAGATTCATTCCGAGTGTCTGATATCGTAGCTCAAATGTCAAAAAAGGTCTGTCAATAAGTGCGTGCGCTGAAAACAGGAAGCTTCATCGAGTAACGTAATATTGGTCTAGTGAGTTTCCACTATACAAAATAGAAATTGCACTATCTTATTATCGCAGTTAAAATATTTTCCGCAGAATCGGTGCACCCATTCAAACCTCCCACCCGTTTATTTCTTTGATTAAAATACAGCTCTCCTGGCAAAGTTTTTACTGATATTCATACGCCTTTAGTGTCTGTATCAGATATCATACGAGAAAGTCACATCAAGTCCATAATTTCGCCATATCAGACCTTCAACGCTTTAAAAGTACATTAATCCTTTTTATATAATATCGGTGTTTAAATACACCATAGATAACTCTTAATAAACTACAAAGTAGTTGTGGTAGGCATCATTTGCTCTTTCTCATATTGTGCTCTGCCTTCACGACGAGTTGCCATGATATTGCACTACTTCGAATAAGTAACTCTTCACTAATAGAGAAGGCTATTGTTACTTATTCTCAGTTGAGTACCACCACCCAGACAGCACTGTTTCACGGCTATTGGCCGATCATCAGTGGGTGGGCAGGTACCCTGGTAATGCAGACATGACGACCCAGTTGTGAAGTTAATCACACAATATGAGAGATGCCAAGAGGTGTAGATGTCAATATTTAAAATAAATAAATGCACAAGGCATAATACTTTAAGAGTTTGGTATCTATATAATATCGGTGTTTAAATACACCATAGATAACTCTTAATAAACTACAAAGTAGTTGTGGTAGGCATCATTTGCTCTTTCTCATATTGTGCTCTGCCTTCACGACGAGTTGCCATGATATTGCACTACTTCGAATAAGTAACTCTTCACTAATAGAGAAGGCTATTGTTACTTATTCTCAGTTGAGTACCACCACCCAGACAGCACTGTTTCACGGCTATTGGCCGATCATCAGTGGGTGGGCAGGTACCCTGGTAATGCAGACATGACGACCCAGTTGTGAAGTTAATCACACAATATGAGAGATGCCAAGAGGTGTAGATGTCAATATTTAAAATAAATAAATGCACAAGGCATAATACTTTAAGAGTTTGGTATCTATATAATATCGGTGTTTAAATACACCATAGATAACTCTTAATAAACTACAAAGTAGTTGTGGTAGGCATCAACCACTGATGATCGGCCAATAGCCGTGAAACAGTGCTGTCTGGGTGGTGGTACTCAACTGAGAATAAGTAACAATAGCCTTCTCTATTAGTGAAGAGTTACTTATTCGAAGTAGTGCAATATCATGGCAACTCGTCGTGAAGGCAGAGCACAATATGAGAAAGAGCAAATGATGCCTACCACAACTACTTTGTAGTTTATTAAGAGTTATCTATGGTGTATTTAAACACCGATATTATATAGATACCAAACTCTTAAAGTATTATGCCTTGTGCATTTATTTATTTTAAATATTGACATCTACACCTCTTGGCATCTCTCATATTGTGTGATTAACTTCACAACTGGGTCGTCATGTCTGCATTACCAGGGTACCTGCCCACCCACTGATGATCGGCCAATAGCCGTGAAACAGTGCTGTCTGGGTGGTGGTACTCAACTGAGAATAAGTAACAATAGCCTTCTCTATTAGTGAAGAGTTACTTATTCGAAGTAGTGCAATATCATGGCAACTCGTCGTGAAGGCAGAGCACAATATGAGAAAGAGCAAATGATGCCTACCACAACTACTTTGTAGTTTATTAAGAGTTATCTATGGTGTATTTAAACACCGATATTATATAGATACCAAACTCTTAAAGTATTATGCCTTGTGCATTTATTTATTTTAAATATTAATCCTTTTATACGCAGTTTAACAGATTTTTTTTTTTAAATTATTACTCTTAACAGGGCGGTTGAGCTAGTTCCTTTTTATTTATCGTCCTACACACACACTGGCCAAAAAAAATTGAGTATGAAAACTGCATAGGCTGTTCGACTGCAGTAATGTGAAGCAGAATGGGGAAAAATCGAGATGTATCACACTTTTAAGGTCTTATCGTGGGTGCACGTTTAGCAGGAAACACGATTCAAGAAAATAAAGACAATTGGTTTCTCAAAAACATCCATCTCAAATGTTTTTAAAGACTGGAAAGACAGCGGTTATTCCCCGTCTCAAAGGCGTGGATGTGGCAGAAAAATAATACTTCAAGAGCGAAGCCGTCATACTGTAAAGAGGGCTAGTCGAGAAAATAACATCTGAATTCAATCAAGCCCAGAACTGCCATATTTCAACCCGTACCATGGGCAGGAAATTGAAGAAATTGGGTATTGGTAGTCTCCTGCCTGTTCTAAAGCCACTTGTTTCAGAGAAAAACAGAAAAATTTGCTTGCAATGATGCCGATAACGTCGTGATTGGGCCCTATTGGAACAATGGCAGAACGTCATGTGGTCAGATGAATCACAATACCCTTTGTTTTGCCCCGATGGCATGCAAAGAATGCGGCGAAAGCCTCACAAAGCGATGGACCCTGCTTTCCTTGTGAAGACAGTCCAATCGTGTGGAGTTGGTATAATGCATGGGAAATGCTTTGTTGGCTTGAACTGGGTAAGTTGATAACGGTGGAAGGTCGAATATCATTCAGGAAGTAGCTGAATTTTGTATCAGATGTTTCACTTTTATCCAAAAAGTGGTGGCCACTTTATGGACGACAATGCAACAGCGCATCGTGGAAGAATGGTTCGGAGCACATAACACGGATTTACACCATCTTTCCTTGCTCCGCATTCACCCGATCTCAATCTTATTGAGAATGTTTGGGATATGCTAAAGAGAGACGTTGAGCAACAAAGTCCTCTTCCTTCAAATTTGTCAAAGCTACACGATATTTTTCTGTAAGGATGGTTACATTAGACAGAAACGCACTAAAACTTCTTATAAAATCCATGCTGTGCTGCATACTTTCTTATTCGAAACAAAGGCGATGCGATTCGATACTGAATAACGGTACTTTTTTTTTTTGACTAATGTTACCAAACAGTATGTGTACACTGTTAATGTACTAAAACATGAGCTCTAATGTCCTAACTTTCCATCAGAAAGTTTGGAAAAAAATTGATCTTACACAAATGTGAGAAATGTTCCTCGTTAGCTTGCACTTGAAAGAATTTATTTTTCTAAGAAACACGTACATACCAAAATGAACAGGCTATCAGTTCAAGTATTCCTCCTGTACACTGATTCTTTTGTTTCATCTGTATTGGTGCAAGAATTAGGCTGATCCACTTCGGGACAAAGAGCTCAACGGTTCTTTCTCCCGGACACTCGGGGTTTTCTTCCAGCAAACCCCAATTTTAAGACATGTTATATACGACGCAATATAGCCTAAGCTGCTGGTGCGCCTAAAGATATCCTACAGTCCTACAATAGTTGTCATGAGCATAATGATGCCTTGCGGTCTTCTGTAAAATTGTTACACTTTCATACTCACTCGTAGATGATGGAGTCTCCACACCATTATCAAAATTCCATGGTATACTGTGCAGAGTACTAAAAGTAAGTGCTAGGGGCAAGAACTAAGAGCAGTGTTTCTACTACCGATCATTAAACCCCAATTACAAACCTGTTAGTGGATTTCTCCGAACGTGGACCACGAAAAGATGCCTTTAAAATATTTAATGATTAAAATATATATTAATACTATTTTTTAATATATCGGCTGAGCATAAAATAACTTCCCGAGATGATTAGGTTTTCTAAAGATTGGTATCATCAAATTATTATGAAACACGCGAATAGTCCATGAAGTTCAAATTTTACTTGATCTTGGGGGGATAGGTAGGGTGGATGCACTTATAAACAGAGAGATCTTCACGAGAAATCCAATGAATATTGTCCACTACTTAATCACTCTGAAATAACTATAATAATTGGAGTTCATGCGTTCTTATCATTTAATATTACAAAAAATTATTTTACTGTTCTGGAATGCCTTAAACCCTATGGAGAGGATAGAAAAAAAAAGTTCTAGTGCATACTTCTTTAAAGAACTCAAAAATATGAAAGGCTGGAAAGTGCGCATGAGACTCCTGTAAGTGTAACCCCAAAACTCCTGAAGAATTTATTGAGTAAACTGTTCAAGAATTACCTGATCATCAAGTTTAGGCATTGCGATGTTAGTATGTTGCTCAATGAATTGGTATTCCTCAGACAATTATTTTAAACGCCATCAGACAAATATTGCATCCATAGAATATTTTACCTGATCGATCAATAATTCAGAATGATAATGGAAGTAAGATGGATTCTGCTAATATTTGTTATCAAGATTACCTGAAACCTACACTGGCTAGCTGAAGTCTATATTCGGATAAGACTTTAGTGAACTGTCCACACCCACAGTGGCATCATTTGGACAAAGCAGAATTCTTGCTTAACTTGAAATTGCTTACCATGATAAAAAAAATAATAATAATAAGAAGAAGCTAATGATGGTGGCTTACATATAGATTTTTGATTGGTTCATATTTCTTTTAGGAATAAGTTAATCGGTTATTTAAAACTGTTGCCGTAACTGGGGAAAGATATTCTGGGACGTTGTAAGGCGCTGGATTGCCCGTCAACATCTTCTTCATAACACAGACGCAAGAACCACAATCAGATATCTGGAAACCATTGTGTATCCTACCTTTCTGTATGCCTCTGAAATATGGGCATCCGCAGTACCTTCTCTCATGAAGCCCATCTTCGCCAGTGAATACTGGATATTGAAGTGGGCAACCCACAAACATCGACTCCCCCCTCAGCAGAGGACCACCAGCATGGCCGACCACCTCCAAATCCCGCGGCTGCCTCAAATAATCAGCATGAGGAGAACTGCGACCACAGTCAAAATGCTGGTTGGCAAAATCAACTCCCCCGACTTCTGGGATATATGCCAGTGGCATGTTCCACTTCCGTCCTTACGAGCCACCCCTCTTCTTCAGCTACAACGGAACAGGCTGAAGATCAGTGACAGATTCCTACCCGGACAAGTACTTCCTACAGTACAGGCCCTGCTAATGATCGGAGTTGACCTGCAGAAATTCGCTTCTGATCTCAATTACAGGCGTTCGTTGGCCGAACTTGTTCCCCTTTTGTTTGGCCCCTGATGTCGACTCATACTGAAAACTCCATCTGCTATCTCCTATGAGGTGCATAACGGCACGTCGCAGGCAAATCGACGAACTGTCTCACAAGAAAATGCAATACCGAACAATAATGTGGCACTGTGAAATTTTCTGACTTGTGTGAATATGCTTAAATATGTGCTTTGTACATATGAACGTGCACATACCTTGGTGCACTGTCTGCCTCACAACTATGTACATACTCATATCTATTGAATGACTAATGCTACGTTTTTAATCGTTATGTAATATTTTATACTGCACAAATTTTTATACTGTACATATTTTTATATTACCCTATATCATTGTCAAGCCCCTGGCCTCCTGGCTGTGGCGGGCACATTATTGTATCTTTACTGTACAATAAAGATTTTCTTCTTCTCACATTGTGCTGGGTGAAGTAAGTGAATGGGTACCATCCACAGAATCATACCAAGGAGTGCAGTTTCATCTATATGGAAATTTAACTAATCTGAGCTCCTTCATAATGCGTTTAATAATTTTGTTTGTCGACGGTCATTAATAATTGAATGAAGGTTGCCATATCTGAAACGTGAAATGAGGCTATGGATACGTCACTCCAATTCATAAATTGGAGCGAAATATCAATACCTGTTGATAAATATTCGGGAAGGTATTTTGTGCGCATTTCGTACTTAATGACTAATATACACCGATGAGCCAAAACATTATGCCCAGCGAGTCGTTACGCAAATCGAAGCAGCTTCAGGTGAACTACAGCACGTGCGCTGGTCGGCACACGGTATAAAAAAAACACCTGATACCGAGCTCCGTTATTCAGTGTTACTCTTGTTCTTCAGATGGGAAAGGCAGCAGACTAAAGCGAGTTTGGCAAAGGCCAAATTGTAATGGTCAGTCGAATGGATCAAAGCATATAGGAAATGGCACGGCTGGTGGGATACTCACGGTCAGCCGTGGTTAATACCTACCGAAAGTGGTCCGAGGAGGGGAACCCACGAACCGCCGGCGAGGTGTTGGAAGACCACGGCTCATCGATGCTCGAGATCAGTGAAGGTTCTCTCGGATGGTACGTGGCAACAGAAGGGCGACTGTGGCGCAACTCGACGGTAATTAGAATGCTGGTGACGGGAGTAATGTGTCACAACACACAGGACACGGAACCCTGCTGAAAATGGGGGGTTGCGTTGCCGCAGGTCGCTCCGGGTGCCATGCTAACCACGGTCCATCGGCGACAGCGCCTACAATGGGCACGCGAGCATCGAAACTGGACCATGAGTGATTGAAAGAAGGTCGTTTGGTCTGATGAATCACGTTTCCTGTTGCACCATGTGGACGGCCGGCTACGTGTGCGTCGTTTACCTGGGGAAGTGATGGCGCCTGGATGCATCGTGAAGCAAAAACAAGCCGGTGGTTGCGGTGTTATGCTTTTGGCGATGTTGGGATACCCAGGGTCCAGTCATCTATGTACCTGGCAATCTGAGTCTACCACTTACCTAAACATCATCAAAAGTTATCATTCCTTGGGATCCAAGACGACCCCCACCTGTGTTTGTGGAGGATTAGAAAGCTGGGAGCACCTCATGTATGACTGCCAGCTCTATGCGCAACACCCTAATCACCAAGATCAGATACCTACCAAGAGGACTTGAATAACACCTCCTGGACACCAAAGATGAGTACCACCTAGCATTCACTGATTTTGCCCAGAAACTGTTTGCAAGACAAAGAGCCAACTACGCCATCGACCACAACTGACAACACTCCCAGGATAAATTCAATCCTGACTAATGCAACTGGATCAGGATAAATCTAAGCCCCAAGGCACTGTTTAAAAATATCAACAGTAACCAACGAGAAAAGCGTGGAACTAATCATTCATTCAACTCACCTTCAGCAAGTCCACCTCCTAAGCCTAGGCTTATATGTGGATTATGCTACTTCAGTGTTATTATCTTGAGCTGTTCTAAAAATGTTAATATAGTAATAATAAAATACTATTTAAAATTCAAACAACACAACACATCTTGGGAGAGCACTAATCCTCTTAGCCAAGAAGGATATAGTATTAGCTATCATCGTCTCACATATCCTAATTGGCAGTGTTACCGTCCCCAGCCAGGAGGAGGCGGGAACAACTATCTAGTCTTGCTCTCAGTTTAAAAACTAAACTCACAAACTTATTGAAGTACCATAGGAGAGCCCTATCCGTGAACATGATCCATAGATCTTGTTGTTCAAGTCTATCTAGACTTATCTCCAGTTCATGCCTTAGATCAACATATTGATCACAATGGAGCATAATATGGACACTAGTTTCTTGTAACCCACAAGAACATAAATCATTTTCCACAAGGCCCAACTCATAGAGTCTTTTTGCCAATCCATGTCCAGTGATAAGGAAAGTGGCATGTAGTCCAGATTCCTGCCAAGGATTTGCCCGCACATTTAATGTGTCAACTCTTGCTAAATACATATAGGTGATACGGCCTTTTTCGCTCGTGTCCCACCTCTGTTGCCATACACCCATCAGTTCATTTTTAATTCTTGCCTTTTCTTGTTTATAATCAGATCTTGAATATATCTTATTTAGATCTGGGCAAGAGGACACACCCAACACAGTTTTTCTGATGTTCTTTCTAGTGCAATATTGTAACGCCGACAAGATGGTCTGCAAATCAGCCGGAAATCGTCCAGCGAATACCTGCAGAGCATTTTTCGACACTGTTCTACAGGCTCGTGTTGTGCATAAGAGAGCGAACCTCCACGCCTGGAGCAAGTACTTCTTTTCAACAGTATTAGTTATTCGGTGCAACCAAGCCACAGAAGAATGTGATTATGGGGACAAATACACAATCACAAAGGAGATTCAGGCCTCTTCCTTTTATCCCCCAATCTGTTCTGATCATTCTTCTCAGCTTGGCGTATAGCACTCACACTTTATTTTTTAAGTACTTCATGTGCTCCAAAAACGCCATCCTCTCCCCTACACACACACCAAGGTACTTTACAGAGGTCACATACCTAATTGACATATCAAATGCTTTAACTACTGGATTTCTATTCATACTCAGGCGTCCCTTGAGCAGCATCTGTACAGTCTTTGTTTTTGAGATCTGTAACTTATACAATTTGTACCACTCCATCAGTTCCTCCATTATTTGAGAGGCACGCACCTCTAGTTGGGACCTTGCATTGCCATATACCAGGATTAACAAGTCATCGGCATATGCCACTACATTCACACCAACGTGATTTCTTCTCAAAAAATCATCCATAACTATTGTCCAGGCGTGAGGACAAATTACCGAGCCCTGTGGACAACCTCGTTTAACATTCCTTTTTATTTCAGTATATTTTGTCCTAACAATTATCTTTCTGTTTGAAAAATATTCTTTAAAAACTGAATACAATTTTTCAGAACATCCAATGGTTCTAATCCTGGAGAGGATTCCCTCCCACCAAAGCATGTCGAATGCGCCGTGAAAATCAGCAAAGATTCCAAGAACGTAACGCCCCTCATAGCTCTGAACGTATGTTGTCATCTGATAAATAGCGTCCTCTGTAGACTTACCTTTTTATAACCATACTGGTTATCAGAGGACATTTGATTCTCATCATATTTAATCATTAGTCGACTGATACACAGTCGTTCATAAGTTTTAGCTATTACAGACAACAATGCTATGGGACGATACGAACCCGCTTCACTTGGTAGTTTATCCGGACTTTTAATAATCAGTTTCAAAACGGCCACTCTCCACACCTCGGGGAACGAACCCATCTCCAAGCATTTATTAAACATCTTGACCATTAAATCGGGTCTTATATTAAAAACCCTTTTCATTATTTTAACTTCTATTAAGTTAGGACCAGGCGACCGGCCGTCAACCGCCTGTGTAACAGCATCTTGGACCTCTTCTATGGCAAAAATTTGTTCACATATATTGGAACGTTGAGTGGCATTGCCTCATATCATTTCCTTCTGTTCTTGGCTTAGTTCTTGTGTGTCCATATCAGGAAACAACTCATCCAGGATCACGTCCAGGGACCCACTCCATCCTAAAGTATCCATATTTCTTGTTCTGACAGTAAAATTTATGGAATTAAAAATATACTTTTCTGTAATTAATTTAAAAACAGTATTCCCGGGATCTCTCGAGCCTTTTTCTGTCACATACAACTTCCAAGAAGTCTGCTTTGAATCATTAATTGCTTTAACATAATTTTTACACAGATTCCGTCATTTGAGCGTCCCCCAACCTTCTATACCTTTGGAAACTTTTTCTGGCTTTTCTTAGTTCTTTCTTCATTTGTTGCAAGTTCCTATTCCACCACATTACAGGTCTGGTTACAAGCTTTTTCTTTTTCATTGATAATTTTGAAGCTCTATATAAACTATGTCCTGAAATTTACATACATATTCTTCAGGACTTAGTAAATCCCAGTTTATTTCATTTACTAATGATTGAAGGCTAGATCAAAACTTTCCCAATTAACTGTTTTGACAGAAAACCTTTCCGTTTCCTTTATTTGCCGTACTTTCTCTATCTGACTCAGTTCAAACAAAATACCATTATGATCAATTGTAGTCAAATAATCAACTACTTTCCAGTCATGTATCTTATCAAGAATTGACGTAGTACATACTGTAACATCTATATAGGATTTCCCATGTACAGAGCTATATGTTGGTATATGGCCAGGAGTATTGGCAACCACCATACCAGAGGTAGATAGGAAGTCCTCAAGGATCTCACCTCTATCATCAGATTCCGCACTACCCCATAATACAAATTTAGAGTTAGAGTCCATTCCAACAACTATATAGCAACCTTGAAGTACGTTCTTTATCTTCTCCAAGTAATTGATATAAGGATTTATATCAACCGAGTGCTGACAGTATAGTGAGATCATGTACACTCTACCAAATGCGCCAATGACTTCAGCAGATATCATGTTTTCGGTTGATGAAGTTGTGATCTTAGTAATCACAAGATCGTGTCTTCTCACTACTATCGCAACTTTCGGGCTTTTTCCGTCTGTCAAAATCCTATAATTACTTGGATATCCTCGTACGTTGCCCCCTACTTCATAGGGCTCCTGCAATAGACTTATTTCAATACCCTTCTTTTCCATTTCTAAGTGAATTTGAACCGCTACAGCCTTTGCTCGTTGTGCAATTTAGTTGTAGCACACATAGTTTTTTAGCCATAATTGATCTTATTTTTATATAATTCCAAAGCTCTTTTATACTCAAGGCAATCCTTATTAGTAGCAGTGTGATCACATTTTCTGCTTCTATTTTACAATTACAGCAGACTGGTCCCTCTGCCTTGTTTTTAGTCTCTGTATGCGTGTCCCTTCTGGGCACCATGTCCATGTCCACATACAGCTTCTCTTTTACAATATTTGGATACATGACCGAATCCTAAGCATTTGTAACACTGAGCCACAGAGAATATTTCTTTGTATTTATATGCCATCCAATCGGCATATAATCTTTCTTTCTGTCTTATTATATTCAGAAGCTTCGATCTAAACTCCAATATCCAATTTGACACATTACCATTTTTAACATTATTTATAGAGACAATTTCGACATTTTCATTGAATTCTTTCCTGGATACCCCATATTCTTTACAATTTTTTATCCAAACCCGCTCCAGAAAATCATCTTTCTGAATGTCCTTTTCAATGTCAAAAACCACCCTCCTAGGATGAACAACTTTTGGAATTACGTATTTTAATCCAACTTCTTGTATCTTTGAACATCCTCTAATTTTCTTAATGTCGTCCTCTTCCTCCGCCTCCAACACAATCCCGCAGTCTCTTATTGTTCTTATATTTTTTTTACTTTTACTTCTTTCAGAACTGGTCTAAGTTCTTTCAAGACTTCTGGTTTTACGTCTTAGCTTGTCTTGAATCTTTCACTTGCTGCTTTAATCAATACACACATTGATGGTTTCTTGGTTTATTTTACTGGTTCTTGAGCCACATAAGCGTAGCTTTTCTTTTCTTTTTCCTTTCCCTCTAGCTTTTCTTTTAATAACAAATTTTCTATGTGAACATCCATAGCCTTCATTTTCAAGATGTCCCACAGATCTAAAATTGTTTTCATAGCTGTTGTGGGAACTTTATTTTGCGTATCGTATAAGTAGTTTCTAAGCCTACCCCTTATTTCTTTGACATATTCCAATCCTTCGTACTTGGATCTTTCTTTGCTCCCATCAGTTTTTCTTTTCTTACGAGAATCAGTTTTCTTTACACTTTCCTGATTGTTCTTTTCAACACTATTACCAGCTCTTGCTTTCCTTTTCTTAGTTTCACTATGACTTTGTGAATTCTGTTGGGAAGTTGAGAGAGAGGAGGACCTAAGACGTGGAGGAGTCCTTAACAAGGTTCTTCCAGTAAAGACCTGCGTCTCTGACAGTTCTTGAACTTGCTTAAACGGAGCTTCTCCTGTTATCTCCATCTTTTCATCATCTGCAGCCTCAGATATTACTCCCACCAGTTCTTCTTCACTTGACGTTACATCTGATTCTTCAATACTTGCCATGTATACAATAAAAACAACTATTTACAATTTAAAAGTTAAGTCTCGACAGTGAGAAATAACAACTATTTACAATATGTACACGGCTCGAGAGTCCTGCACAATAAACACTGAATAAACACAGCTGCTGAATGAACTTACTAAAAGATCTCTGAAATCTATCAGAAACCAACTAAAACCGTCCACACCCAAGTTAAACGGGTTGTGGTCCCAGGAACAAAACTCAAGGGCACGAAAATGCTTTTTAACAAGCTCTCGAAAATCCCAAATCAAACAAAATCGATTTAGCCCGTCTAGCCAGCCGGGGAATTCTCCCCGACTGCCCACCCCAGACTACGAGGAAGTAGGGCTAGCTAAACTGGCTTTGGCAAACTATACAAGTAAAATAAACAAGAAAGCAAATTAACACAATTCACAATCAAATCTATATATCACTCGGATAACTCGCACTGTATGCACCCCAGAATAGCCTCTGGGACCGTGGAACTAATCAGGTGAAATCAAAAGGAAACTCCAGTGTCCTATCAAAGACGAGGACAATTCACAAAGCAGGCGAACAGCCTACTACTATAAACGCAACAAAAGAACAGATAAACACTCGGAGATTGCCCGCAAAGATGAGATCCCGACTAAAAACAAACCGGACTGAACCATAGGTACATCGACTGTGACAACGAAGGAGGAACAAGAAGTGAACTTAATAATGAATACCCACGAGGTACACGACTAGTCGCCTATAAGCACAAGCAGAACCTGAGGACATCCACATACCTGGAACAAAGGGATACTTGCTCTTGTTCCAGGACAAATACTGGATCGACAACTCGGACGGAGTTGTCGTGTGCGACACGCAGCCCAGCTGTCGACGCCACATGGCGATCTGAGCCGGGCAACCTAGCCCGACTCTCTTTAAATCCTGCGGTTGGAGGGCCCACCCCCTCCTTTCCTTCTGGTGAGGCATGTGCATGCCTCACTGATCTACTGGGGTCGCCTACTCTATTGTCCCCATACTTCTGCTTTACTCCCCCTAGTCTACAGTCTCCTGCCCCTCTATCTTTAAGCAAGCGTATGCCCCCACACCAAAACTTTAACAACTTTTTTACATCTAAGCGATGTTTTTCCACCCAATTGAAGACACGCACATATGTACATATTACACGCGCATATATATTTTATTTGTGCGTGTGTCTATGTATGTATATATATATATATATATATATATTTATATATATATTTAAGTCCTAGCCGCTGAAATCTCAGGAAATTAGGCGGCAGGACCAGCCAGAGAAAAAATAGTCTACTATGTTCCTGTTCTGCCTCCACGGGGCGTAAGTGGGGCAACGTTGGGCCTCAGCAGGGGTCTAGCGGCTAAATGACCAGATGACCAACGGTACACAACATAACACAAATTCAATACCCACACACTTTTAAATCTCTGGCTTTCCCAGCAAACTGGCACATCCACAAAGTAAGCAACGCAGAGATGGGGGAAACTCCTCGTACCGCTAGACATCAACACACTTTACCTAAACATCATTGCTGATCAGGTATACTCTTTCATGGCACCGGTCTTCCCCTCTGGCGGTGCTGTCTTTTAACAGGACAATGCGCCATGCCACACCGCCCAGATTGTTCGAGATTGATTCGCGGAACATGAGGAAGACTTCCAGGTATTGCCCTGGCCTCCAAATTCCCCAGACATCAATCCCATCGAGCATCTGTGATTTGTGTTGGAACAGCAACTCCGATCTGCGGCGTCTCAACCACGGTCCTTACAAGAGTTAAAGGATCTGCTGGTTACGTGTTGGTACCAGATACCACGAGACACATTTAGAAATCTTGTAGCGTCCATGCCTCGACAAGTACGAGCTGTTTTGGCTGCACGTGGAGGACCAACATCATATTTTGTAGGTGGTCATAATGTTTTGGCTCATAGGTGTATATAGGTAAATAACCCTTTATTTGTTTCTCATGTTTTTCTGAAGACTATTCATATAGTGTCTCCAGAATTTCTTGAATATTAGATTGATAGTGTGATTGAGGGAGAAAAACTGAAAAATGCATATTTTAAGAAGGCTTGTTTCAACCTTGACTCAGTCGTGAATTCGGACTTCGTTTTCGTTTAGGAATTACTTCTGTAAACGTAAATATCCAATGCCATTTGGACATTTTTAAGATGGTGATAAATATTTATGTTAGACTAAGCACTAAGTTCCAAGCGAATGCTGTCTTTAGCTGGAACACGCTTGTCATAGGCTAGAGGCGGAACTGAACACGAGGCAACCAAAATTTGACCAGCTCTAAGAGATCCAGAAAGTGGTAGAAGTCTATAGTAGATAAACCATAGGCTTCTGTATGATAGATAATGTAGTATGCAATCAAGTCACAAAGGGAGGTTGGGCAAACTAAAGTATATTTTCAGAGGTCTATGGCAAAGAATGTGAAGAAAGCAGGAAAGATTTTTCTACTTATATATTATCAGTAGAAGAAAGGTATTGAATCACATTGGTCCCCCTTGATGTCGATGGTTTAGCTGTTGATGATTTTTCTCTGGTTCTGACAAACTGAATAGCTATTTCGCATCCACATTTCACTCAAGAAGAGCTCTTTAAGGAGGGGAACGCCAGAAATTTATCAAAATCTAATAGGGAGCTGAATGACTTGTTAAAACTGAGAGAAAAGTGGAAGATAAATTGTTAAAGCTTAACATGTAAACGGCACCTGGAGTGGATGGGATCTATCCAATTATATTAAAGGAGACAGCAAAAGGAGGGAGTAACAAAAACCCTTAGCCATAAATAATCTTTGGATTCAGGGGAGGTCTCTGTACACTGAAGATGTGCGAATCTATCTCCACTTCACAAAGAGGAATCAAACGTGATATTAGGAGTTACAAACATATTAGCTTAAATTGTGTTCCAGGGAAAAGAATGGAATCACTGCTTACTGAAGCAATATAAGACCTCTAAACAGGAATGCAATTATACTGCATTCACAGCATGGAATTCTTAAGAGGACAATCTTGTCTGATTAGTCTGATTGGATACTACGATTTAGCAAAAAAAAGAAAGGAACTGGATACAAAAAATACTTTTGGAAAGTACAAAAAATACAAAAAAAATACTATATTTGGATTTAAGTAAAGCTTTTGATACTGTTGCACATAAATAATAATACTGTACAAATTGGGACAATGTGTCATTAAGGGAAATTTACTGCTCTAGATAAAGAGACGGTTAAGTGGGAGAAGAGTAGAGTGGTTATTAATGGACGCTGCTCTTCTTTGACTAATTTTTATTAGTGGAGTCCCCCAAGGTTCAATACTTAGTCAATTACTGTTTTGTGTATTTGATAATGGTATTGATGAAGGTATATCAGACTTAATTATTTTCAGATGATACAACAGTCAGCAGGATGGTTAATGACAGTAATCAGGGTAAGTTACTGCAATGAGACGTAGAAAAATTAAGCAGATGGGTTGGGAAATGACAGTTGAGTTTAACAAGGTACTGCATATGGGTAGCAGTAATCCCAGGTTAACGTACTAACTGTGTAGTATTACTCAGGATAGTGTAAAGTGAAAAAAAATCGGGCGGTGTTGTTGCAGTCAGATATGAAGTTGTGCAGTGCAGATAGGCTTCCAGTTCAGCTGATGGGGTTTTGTCAATGATATAGAGGAACTTTGCCAACAGGGGCAAGGAAGTGATTGTCCGATTGTACAAGTCAGTGGTTAGGCCGCATCTTGAGTACTGCATACAGGTGTGGAGGCCGTGGTTTAGAATGGGTGTGGAACTGCTGGAACGAGATTGCTGACGGAAACAAATAGGTTCTCTTACCATGAAAGGCTTCAGTTCTGCAAATTGCAACGCCTGTAAACCAGGCATCAACCAGCAGTGCGTAGCACACGTTTTTTTCTTGATTAGACCGGGGTTCGAACCCGTCACCACCAAATAAGGAAGATGCGGAAAGGTCAGGGGATGACCATCGCATATCCCGGAGCAATATGGCCTTAGTTGCTAATGCTCCTAAAAACCAAATAACAATAACCAGGCATCAACGAGGTGATCTGATTGAGGCGTTTAAGACTTTTAATGGATTGAGAAAGCTCGATGCTAGTGGCACCCTTCTTGCTCAACCTGAAAAGGCATAAATACAAATTGAGGAAAGATGGTTGCAGGACAGATTCGCGTACAGCCAGAGGTGGCTGATTGTTAGAATAAACTTCCACCTCTTGTTGGGGAAGTGGGTAGCTTGAATAAATTCAAGAAAAAACTAGATAAATTATTGGAGGGGATGGACAGGTAATGTGGGAAGGTTTTATTTTTTATTGGCTGATGCACTTATTAATCCACCTGTTTCTGATTGACCAGCTCAGATCAACATTGAACTCGTTCACTCTTTGCTGGAAGCAGATTGCAGAGTTATAAATCGAAAATTTGCTCAAAGACTCCATAAAACACATACCATTGTTATATTGGAAATGACTGCCTTAAAAGTTAAGTTAGTGGTTTCCACACGAACTTACTGATAATAATTGCTTTCAGCGATCTCCAGGAGAAGGCAATGTCCATGAACTATTTCTAGGACGTTGTTACACATGCGTATGAGTTAAACCGTGGTTCAAATCCTCATGACTGTAAAATGCGATAATGATTGTATTCATTGTCGAAATGATTATTTTTACTCTCCTCTAACTTATATGATCGTTTCGAAGAAAATGGGAATTTTCAGTTGTGGAGCATTAAAAATAGGAGATAACAATTAAAGGCATTCATCCATACGTTGGTTTAATCCAGGCTAAAAAATAAAAACATCGAAAGAAATCATTCTGAAAACAAAAAAAAACAGTATTTTTATTTTTGCATCGACTGTACACGTATTTTTAGTTATCCACATTACATCCAGCCTTTTTGTCTGGAAGTTTACAATTCCGTATAGTTTGTTTGCTAGTTTTTTTGAGAGGAGAACTTTATCCTAAATGCCTACTGTTTATAATCAAGCTAAGCACTGCTACAAAAAGGTCATTCTCATACATACACACACTGCGAAACTCTGATTATTCCTAAATAACAAATTGCTTCCATCGCTAATTTTTAAGAACACTCACACAGTTAAACTCTCTCTTGCCTATATATGTATATATGCGTATATAAATGCACGCGTGTGCATATACACACACACACATTATCCATATATAAATGGCCACGGTATATTTACAGGCTGTAACACATATAAGTTGTTTATGTAAACATCCACTTAGAGACGATAAGTATTTCTCAAATTAAATAATATAAAGTGATTTGCGGATCTATTTACAATATGTACAGAATGAAAACATCGATATTAGTATACAGTGCATATCTGCAAGCAGAAATCTTAATTAAACAGCTTAGTTCTTAAATCAGAAAGATAATTAGTGGCATTGGAATTATAGAAAAATACATCCTCTCTTCTTTAATTTTTTTCCTCAAAGAGCAGAGGGGTTTCCAGCTTAAATTAAAAAAAAGCTCATTAACTGCCCTCATCCTGAAAAATTATTTTCGCGAATTTACTTTAATGGAAGGGAGAATATTAATTTGGTGTACGCTGTTTCCATCTTAACGACTGTCTTATTCTCGATATCGGAATAATGTACGAGTCTCGGTGTGTCATGCAGGAGTGGATTGGAAAGTGAAGAAGGAGCATTGAAGGAGAATATTGGAGCATCAAAAAGAGTGGGAGTAAGGAGAAGTGAGAGTGTACTACAGAGAAATAGGAAGTGTACAAATATCCTTCATCTTCTCCGTACAGGAAGAGAAATAAATTAATTTCTCAGCAGCGAATTGAACTCAAATGAAGTGTTATTTGAAATTTTTATCTTATATGGACACAACAAACTAGTCATGACGTGTACTTTAATTAATACACTGATTATCGTTCAAATTATGAAACTAAGTTAATTTTTTGTAGAATGAGCCAAATTATGAACGTCATTTTCGGAGAAGAAGTGGGCTATTTGAAATCGAAGTTCATATGTTGTTTATATTTAAAATCTAGTGTCAGTGAAATCTAATTGCGAAATATAAAAAGTTTAAATTTTCTTTTTCTGTTTGCATCCTTCTTAAATGGAATTTTTTTTTTATCTTTGTGCCGTTTTTCTGAAACTTGTAAAGACAATTTAAGGCAACTCATAAAATAGGCTTAGTTTTAAGAATTGTGCCTTTATTCGTACGAAAAGAATTGCGATTTTTTTTCGCATTTTAAGGCATTTTCGTTGTACTAGTTTCGGCGCACACGGTGCACGAATAAAGCAGCACCAGCAAAGCACGATGTGCTAGATAATTTGTGAGAATCTTACTTCGAATCACTGCAGATTTTTCAGCCTATTCAAAAGAAAAACTTTTTGCATAAGCTGCGTTCCAGTATTAGACCAGTTAATCAAATTATGAGAAGGTCTAGCATTGTATACTCTCAGATTACAGCTTATTTTATTAATCATAGCGTACTGATAACTACAAGTAGAATGATATTACATGATAGGTAGTAGATTATATTGATTTATTTGTGTAAACTTGAAGGAAATTTTGGTGTAGAAAAACTTTCGCCCAAATAAAATGATTGACAAAGTCGCTATTATTCTTAGGAATTCCTTGAGCGATTTCGAGCACAAAACAGGCAGAACATTTCCCATTACAAATAACCACACATTATTTAAAGAAGGCATTTCTTATTTTTAAACTTAATTTCTGAATGATTCATATTCCTTGACTGTTTGGGCATTTAAACTTGACAAGTTGAAACAGCCTGGAATCTTAACATAGCTTTCGGGCAACCTGCAGTGTCCTTGAGAGGCACTTCAGCCCTTTAATACGCCTTGAACTATTTCATTTCGATAAAAAGAACTGACACGCCTAATTAAATAAGAGAGATTTCCATATTTTACATATTTCCATGTTAAATCCAGTTCCCAATTTTAATAGCATTCTTTTTTAATTAAACAGGACTTGTTCCTTACAGATTAGACTGTTACTCTTTCAACTGATACTTTCACGAAATAGTAGTCATATGTGATAACCATTAATATGAGAATTTGTTGTATTTTATTGCATGTGAGCCCTGTCAGTTATGTTCGCATTGAATTCGATATCCGAGACACCAAAATGCCTTTAAAAATAAGGTATTATATTCAAACTGGACACTTTTCACCTGTTTTGTTTATTCCCTAAGCTAGTCTTGATTACATAATGAACAGTTTGCATACACGGACTGATTTAATTCGCAGTATGTCAGCACCACCGTACACCCACTCAAGTTTCTGCGAACTACCGGTGGATGGAAGGAGAGTGTATATCCAAGAATATGCTCACACAGTTGCTGATTCTGATATATTGTTTGATTATTGTCTAAGTTATGTGACTGCTGCAGAGACAGAGAGAGAAATGTTCGAAGAAAACTGCAATTTTCAAGTGCCAAGCATTAAAGAAGTCTAGAATCCGTGGCTGATAACTCAAGGCCTCGATATCCAAAGACTTCTAACACTCCGGAGTAAGTTGCAAAGGGAGCTTCTGAATGAAGACAAGAGAATTGCACTCCATCAGCTCAACAGGATGCCAATGTCATACGAGCAACATTAATAAAACCCAAGTGAATATATGTAAGGAACTCCTAAAGCAGTGGAGCATTTCTTAATCGCATAGTGCCTGGTTTTGAGATATGGATCTGTCATTATGATCCAGAAACAAAATGATTCACATCTACATAACTTAATGCCACTTTGCAACTGCCAGACAATATGGCAGAACTTGCAATTACTCTTGTACATACACTTTCCTGCAGCCTACCGGGAGTTTGCCGAAACTTGAATGGTTGTACGGTGGCATTGCCATTACGCGAATTATGATCAGTCTGCGTAATTTCATACAGGAGTCTGTAATATCCCTAAGATGGAGCGACACCCCTAATAAGTTAAGCGACTTCATTTTTAAACATTAATAAGGAAGCTAAAAATTATTTTTGATAGATAGAAATCGTAAATGCAAGAAAGAACACTTTGGGTATCCTGACATTTGTAAGACCAACTAAATTAGTTGATTTAGAGGAAAAGAAAAAAGTATTTTTGTGCTATTTTTTAAGTAACTCGAGGCACTTCTTACGAATCATCTTGCTTTGGTATATTTAGCAAAAATAAAGCGGCTCCACGTACAAATGTTGACAAGAGTTTTAACCCTCGTGCAGAGAGAGAGAGACAGAGAGAGACTGAAAAAAGCCATTTTTACACCATTGCGTGATTTGCTGATATCAAAATTCTAGATTGTCGTCATCCCCATGCATATATGTGTTGTTGATGTGCCGTGATAATGGATATTACTAGCAGTCATAACGCCGAATATGAAATAGAAGTGAACAAATGCATTAGCTATTTTTCAGCCCTTAAAATATTCCCCCAAAAAGTAGTACTTTTCTTCCCCAGGAATTAATGCATCGAAGTGATTTTCATCTCACTTCAGACAGGAGTTGGTTGTCGACAATCAACGGGGAAAGGTCACATTACTTTGCACTGAACTACATTGATTTTCTAAAAAAAAGCTCTTGGTTATCTAACTTATCACTACATGTCGCCTATTGACAAAACTTTTGAAGAATATTTACAATCCGCTGTTCAAATATTCTCTTTTTTTGCCTTTTTCCTTCGTTTTGCTGGCCTCTAGGAAATATCAACTTTAAGGCCTTCGCTCTTTGAAAAATAAATGGATGGAAGCCGTTTTCAACATTTCTCCAATCTACTATCTTCCATCTTGAATTATGACGTTGTACACTTCACTGTTGTCTCCCGAAACTGAAAAACAGTCCTGAAGAAATTCCTCCATGGTGTTATGAAGGTGGAACCTGACGTTTGATAATTCGTGTCCCTCATCTGGATAGATCTAAAAAAAAATAAAAAATACATTTAACATCGCATTAATCAAGAAATGCTGGTGACCTAGTGTTTAGTGCAAAACCAGATTACTCCAGTTTCAGCAAATCATCTGATCCAAAACTGTTATGAAATATGCTATGAAAATTTCCCTATTAAGGATAAAAATTAATAAAAATTCAAGTAAAAATATTAAGGTTAAAGATGGGATCAAAAGTGGAAAAATCATTGAGCAAGTGTACGAATTCATAAATTTAAGAATTATCAGAATAGAATAAGAATCTCGATTATAAAGTACAGACGTGGATTTTTAAATAAATAGCAGTACAGTATACATCTCTATTACCCTGGTGGCAGCTTAGCTGGCATAATACATTGACATCTGCCACTTATTCCTGGTTGTTTTTCATCCCTCACAACATGCAAATCGGCTCATAAACACATTTGTTCAGGCAAATGAAATTACGAATATGAATGATAGCCCCAGTGCCATTGAAACAATTTTATTTTTATTAATATAGTTTCAATATTCTTTTTAAAAAATCCATATGCAACGTAGCACTTTTAATTTCACCCGTCTGGAGTCCGGGTTAGGTAACCCGTTAGAAGTCTTACTCAACTTGTCCACCTTGATCATATAGATATGCATTCCCTGTTTTTAGAAAGCTTGATACAAGTCTATAAGGGGTGTTTTATTTGGCCTGTTTAGATATTTGTTATTGAATACCTCTTCGCATTTGGATGCAAATCAATTTTCCAAAATAAACACATATTCTTCTCAAAGGAAAACCAACTGCATTCCATATTTTAACGAACTTTACCACTATAATATATTCTCCACTGCTCCTCAAATTCCAATTCTATTGCAGTGAAACTTCTTTCCGCCATCAATCTAAAGAAATCCCACTAAATATCTTCTCCTCTTCATTTCTCTTTCCACTCCACAGTTCTGGCAACAGACTGGAAGAAAATTCAACCTTAAAATATACAAAATGGTCTGTGTTTTGAAAGTTGAGTTTTCTTCTCAGTTTTCTGGGAGTATTTCATGTTAGGACAGTAACTTTAGCGCAAAAAATATCTTACTTATATGCTAGTGACCAGGAACTGTCCCAGGATTATCGAAAGGAAGTGAACTAAACCAGGGAATCATCAAGCTTTACTTATAACACTGCGGTAAAAAGATGACATAATTTTTCATATACTAGGGAAGGACCACTCCTGTCAATGACTAACATATTTCGATGAATTTATAAGTAAAGTTTGATTAATAATAAATATTAAAAATAAATGTCACTCACTTGTTGTCTAAAGGTGACCCCGGCGTCTGTTAATGCCATTGCGTACATCATGGTGTGTTGTATATGAACCACAGCTGAAACAGGAGGAGTCAAAATGAATTAGATGCAGTGTAAAATTCAGAGGTCATTGAGATTTTGTGGTTACTTGCGGGCTAAAAGGAAGAACGTGGTTTTCAGAGCTTTTTTGAATAATATCAAGTCGTAAACACTGAACGCAAGCTTTGTACTCCACAATTTTGAATCCCCAATCGCCCCAAGAAGCTGGATTGTCCTACTTACTAAACAAACTGTAGCCAAGTTGGTCTTTGCTTGGGTGAAGCATTCAGCGGCTGAAACCAGAGATCACATATTCTGTCCAGCAAGTAACCACAAGCTCTGGATCGACTCTGTTTCAAAATAATCTCTGAAAAACTTTTACTTTATTTCAAATTCCAACAGATATACGTATTTGTACCTCATATATTACACAACACAATATGGCCTTAGATATTAAATGCACTACAAAAATAATAGCGTATGTTAATCCTCACGTTCATATAAGAAAATTTTATCCCCACTTCCTTAAAATAATACCAGACTTTTAAGTCCTAACCTAAATGCACTATTATCTTTAGTGAATCAGTTTGCTTCATTATCACCATAAGATATAGAAAAATAAATTAATTCTTCCTCCATTTGAATCCGCTCAACTCTTTTTATAATTGACATATTACTGATCCAATCCACCAGAGGGACTGCAACCCTAAGTGCTTATTTTAACTTTTTCAAAGCATTTTACTCGGTCACAGCTGATCTTTTGCTATCGAAGGTCTGGGTTCAAATCCTCTGGGAACAGATGGAGTTTTTATGAGCTTTTTATCAACGCCACAAGATTAGTTGATCTCGAGCGATGGTAATATGTTTTTGTCTCCTGTAAACATACTCTGGTTTACACAGATTACATTGAGAGTTTACGGATATCGTCATGAAATTTTATGGATTGTTCGTAATAACAGGACTTACCATCTGCAGTGCCATGCACTAAAAGCAGCTTCTTTCCTAAAAGGTTTGCTGCCTTCCTTATGAGGTCTGACTTTTCGTAGCCGATGTAGTTATCATCTTGTCTTGGAGTCCGCATGTACCTTTCCGTGTAGGCTGAATCTGAAACGGAAAATCAGAAATCCTTACTTTCTTTGCAATTAGACTAGCGGGTACTTCCAAAATGTTACACCCATGCACACACAAGAACCATCTTTCAATACTTACTGTAGTACCACCAATTTGTTATTGGAGAAACTGAAATTCCGCACCGGAAGAGTTCGTTATCATCAGCCAGGGCCATTGCAGACAGGAATCCACCATAAGCCCACCCCCATGCG
The DNA here is from genome assembly GCF_048544385.1 of Mastigoproctus giganteus. Taxonomy (NCBI): domain Eukaryota; kingdom Metazoa; phylum Arthropoda; class Arachnida; order Uropygi; family Thelyphonidae; genus Mastigoproctus; species Mastigoproctus giganteus. The sequence continues at coordinate 209,059,460 of NC_143583.1, forward strand.
GCAATGTGATTAGGATCCACAAAGGGGAGGTCGTCCCTTAAATATCTAAAGAATAAGAAACACGCCATTTAGGTACGAATTCCTTGGTCTACCTTTTAAAAGTAGAAAGAGTGTTGAAATTGCTAACGATGCAGTTGCCGATAATTCACTGATACAATTATTTCTTCGTGCATTCTCGCTAATGAATATAAAACTCGAAAATACCTACCACTATCTTATCTCATTTCAACAACAGATGAAATGCATGCAATCAGAAATTAAGACCTACCTCGTTACAGTAAGTTGATCTTCGACATCCGCTGTGCCTAGTCTACGATATATTTCGTGTAGGAACTTATCTCCTTGATTGCCACTTCCACGGCCATCGATCAAAGCGTAGATAAAGTTGTACTTGCTAGCTAAATACGTTCCCCAGTGAATACTGAACTCATCCGTTATCAGCTGACTTCCTGGTTTTCCATCCCTGCAAGTATATTTCCCAAGATATAAAATAATGCGCATTCATTGAGTTAATTCCATATATAAGGAGACTTTTAAATACAAAATACTGCCATTAATTAATTGACAGATATGTCGATATTTTGGAAATCTCTGAATCAGAATAATTTAGTAAGGGTGGCTCAGTTTGCAGTGAAAATTATTTTTACACCAAATTGTAGTTTTTCATATTATTACGACAGTTCACTTAAAGTGACAAATGCTTTTTGAAAGAAACCGTTCCTTCCATTGTCCTCTAGAGAGCTGTATTGTCTGTTATGTTCAGGACATTAAGCCAACGTCTGTGACTTATTTTAATTATTGCGTTAATTAGCAAAGCATTTGCAGATTTATTGGATGATTGTTTTCTACAGCAGCATGTTCGAGAGGCAACTAGAAAGAGTGTATTACTCTTCATCTGATTATCAGCAGTGATCATTCGTGTATTAAGAATTTGCATATAAAGGAACCACTAGGTGGCAGTGATCACCGTGTGCTGAAGTGGGATTTACTCAAAGAGGTAACTACCATCTGGGGTAAAGGGAAGGGTTTTTGCTTTCTTAAAGGCGACTACGATGGTCTGAGACAGTATTTAAATTCTATACAGTGGGACCAACTGATGATGTTACCAACAGCAAATTGAAAATGGGAAGCATTCAAAGAACTTATCTTGGAAGCTACTAGGCTTTACATACCAACTAAGAAATATTGTTCAAGGTTTAGGCCTAAATGGATGTCAGATGAACTAATTAGACATGTGACAGAGAAGAAAAATGGATGGGATACATATAAATTAATATGATAGATATAAGCTGGTCTGTAACCAAGTTACGAAGGAGGTTAGGCAGGCGAAGGCAGATTACGAGAAATCCTTGGCAAGGGATGCAAAGAAAAACAGCAAAGAGTTCTTTACTTATGTAAACTCTAGAAGGAAGGGGATGAATCAGATTGGTCCACTTGATATCGATGGGTCAACTGTTGATGATCCTGCTCAGGTGGCTAACAAACTAAATGAGTATTTTGCATCTACATTCACACATGAGAAGTTATTCAGGAAGGGGAATGCCAGAGGTTAAGTAAACTCTGGCAGTGAGCTAGATTATTTTGTAATAACGAAGAGGAAACCGGAGGAGAAATTGTTAAAGATAAACATGGGTTTGTCAAGGGGAAGTCTTATCTGACCCGTTTGATCAGATACTAAGATGTGGTCACAAAGGAACCGAATGTCAAAAATAATTTTGGTATCATATACTTGGATTTCAGGAAACTTTTGATACTGATGCACATGGAAGACTGCTGTACAAATTGGAGAGGTATGGCATTAAGGGCAAGTTGCTACAATGGATAAAATTATGGTTGAGTGAGAGAAGACACAGTGGTAATCAATGGGTACTGCTCTCCGTGGACTAATGTTATTAGTGGAGTCCCGCAGGGTTCAGTGTTGGGTCCATTATTGTTTTCAGTATTCATTAATGATATTGATGATGGTATGTCAGGCTTAATGTCCAAGTTTGCAGACGATACGACGGTCGGCAGGGTTGTTAATGACACTATGCTGCTGCAACAGGATCTAGAAAAGTTGAGCAGATAGTCTGAGAGGTGGCAACTGAGGTTTAACATTGATAACTGTAACGTACTCCATATGGGAAGCAGTAACCCCCGAGTAACGTATCAACTGTGTTTAAGAAATCTTTATCAACAACGTATAAAGGTTGGATTGCACTACAATGATTTTTTTTTCAGTTGAACGAGATAAAAGTGAGCGCTGTGCTCACTTTTATCTCGTTCAACTGAAACTTTATGCTTTATACGAGTACAAAGTGTACTCGTATAAAGCATAAAGACATTGTTTGTTTGGGGATTTATTAGGCGCATCGTCATCAGTGGTCCATAGTGTGCCGCGATTCTCTTCCACCCTATTCAGTAGACCAGTGATCCTATAATTCTGATTTAATACAGTAAATTATGATATTTTATGACGACTCAATAGTATATTAATCCCTTTCCATAATAATTTTCCATATACACTAAGCTGCCAAAAATCATGGAACAGTTATCACATACTGTATATATGAAAAAGTGCTTCATGTGTATTTGAAGAAGAAAGCTGGAGATATTGTGCTCCACTCTCACAAAGCTTTCATGAGCTCTGTGTAAGAAGACAGCCCTCTTGACCTTTTCCTAATTCCACATTTCAGTTCTTCCCAAAGTATTTTGTTTCAAATATTTCAGCATACCTAAGCACGCCATCAGACTAGAAGAGCGTATCTACAGGAAAGATTTCCGTTGATTCATAGGTCCAGAATCTTATCGCCTTGCAACTTACCCATGCATAATTTGTTTGTTTGTTTGTTTTTATTTATTATATTATCAAATATTGTGGGCTGCAGCTCTTCCGTGATAATTCATGGAATACAGCTCTCCATACAGCTTTCTATCGTGGAAACTATTTCTTCAACACGTTAGTGTCTCTTGTAAATGTTGAATTCCAGGATAATCACTGTACAATTTAAGATCATCTTTACAGGCCAAAATATTCAAAGTAACTATTTCGGGCATTCGAAATGGTGTCCCATGACGTTTATTAGAATTGTGTAATGTAATCAATTATGTAATTTGTAATAATACCTATTATCCTTAAATACCACGTGAGCCTTAACATCAATTTAAAAAAAGGAAAACTCCAAATAGAAATTTTAAATTCTTCGACAATTTGTAGGAGAGTAATATATGCTTACATATTTAGCACCAAGGGATATCTGATAATCTCTTCATCGTGAAGATCAGGGGGTAGCAGAAGCCTCACATTAGCACCTGAGAATTGATTTAAAATATCTTTTATTTAGATAATTAAAATGTGATTAATATATGATTAAATTCATTTTATATAATTTCATAACTGATATGAAATTTTAATTCACTTAAAGATATAAAATAGCAAATATCGCAACCTCTAGGAGAATTTTCTAAACGTTTAATTTTATAATTCTCTAAAAATATATTTTACTTTATAATATTTATAAAAAAATTTACTTTAAAAATATTTTATTAAAATTAGTGACAACTCGAAATATTTTGCTTCTGATTATATTAATAAATTAAAAATTGTTTCTTTAACTATATTAAAATTAGATAGGTTAATTACATTTCAATCTGACATTCGTGCTAATATTCAGTTTTTCAAAACATAATTGATATTTTGTAGTTATAAATGCTGACACTAGATGGCAGCATCGTCAGATTTAGATTTTTTTTTTTTTTTATGTGAACCCCAAACACGAGAGGTATTAGAGCCTATAGTATTTAGTACCGTGCTTGGGTTGGAGGTTGAGAAGATGAAAGAAGATATTTGTTGACATTGGACTTGAACTTCTGTAGATTGTAATTTTCAGGAAATACGTATGAAGGAAGGTTGTTCCAGAAAACGGCAGTTGAATGAATAAATGAGGAAGATGAAAAGTTGGTTCTGTGGGTTTGAAGTTGGACAGTAAATGGATGTTGGCTGGTGGCGGCACGTGTTCGGACTGTTTTGAAAGAGAGAGCGGGAATTATAGAAGCCAATTCAGAAGAACAGTGCCCATGGAAGTATCTGTAGAAGAGGCATGCAGCAGAAACAGGGCGTCTATGAGACAGCGAGTGGAGAGACTCTGTTAGAGATGAATCATTAATTAACCTAACTGCCCTCTTCTGAATGGAATCAAGACGCCTGAGAGAGAGGTTTTGGGGGCACCACCCCAGATGTGGGAACAATATTCCACGGCAGGGCGGATCTGTGATTTATACTGAGTGAGCAGCTGTTTGGAAGAAAAATAACGGCGAGAGCGAAAGAGAAAACCAAGTTTTTTAGATGCAGAGGAAGCAATATTTGTAATGTACTTGTGCCAAGAGAGAGAGATTAGAAGTCAGGGTAATCCCCAAAAGAGATAAATCATTTTGCCTAGAAATCGGAGTGTCACTAAAGACAAGCATAGGTGCACAACAATCCTTTTTGCGAGATATAAGACAAGACTGAGTTTTAGAAGGGTTGAAATCAACTACGTTATCTTTGCCCCACTGGAGAATTACCTGAAGATCGGCATTTAAGGAATTAGTAGCAGATTTTCGAGAAGTTGAAGCTGATTGAGCAGAACAAGGTTTCTCAAAGTGGAAAGTGGAATGCAATGTGCTATCATCGGCAAAACTATCGATAGGATTGCCAGTCAATGGAAGAAGGTCATTAATATACAAGAGGAAAAGAGTGGGAGAAAGAACTGAACCTTGGGGAACACCGGCATTAGTGGAGAAGTTAGAAGACAGATAGCCATCTACCATCACCCTCAGTGAGCGATCAGAGAGAAAACTGGATAACCAATTACTAAAAACAGTTGGAAAACCATAAGATGGAAGCTTGTTTAGAAGACCTTTATGCCAAACATGATCAAAAGCCTTTGAGATGTCAAGAGCAACTACTTGTGTTTCACCGAACTTTTCCATTGAATTAGTCCATAAAAGGGTAACATAAACCAGAATATCACCAGTGGATCGACACTGACGGAATCCATACTGGCCATCGTTGATCAGACGGAAGGTTTCTAGGAAGTTTAAGAGTTGGCGGTTAATTGATTTCGCCATTACTTTAGAAACAGTAGAAGTAATTGCAATGAGACGATAATTGGATGGGAGGGAGGAATAAGAAAGTGAAAAAAGGCGGCAAAGAATAGTGAGTTCGGGAGCACAGGTTTTGAGAACAAGTGGAGAAATACCATCAGGACCTGGAGCTTTCTTAGCATCAAGATTCATCAAAATCCTTCTGACATCCTTTTGACGGAAGACCACAGGAGGCATTGAATGGAGCGTGTTGGGAGGTGTTTCACCAAGATCATTAATACATGAGCTGGAAGAAAAATGTGATGCTAGCAGGTCAGCTTTATCCTTGGCTGAAGTGACAACAGAACCATCTGGTTTGGACAGAGGTGGGAGCAGAGATGGGCAAAAGTTGCGGCCAATAGCTTTGGCAAGAAACCAGAATGCTCGGCTACCATTAGGGCAAGAAGCAAGTTTTCTACTCTTAGCCGGTTCAAACTCTAGTTTGGACTGATTAATAACTGCTTTACAATTGTTGCGAGCTTTGGTGTAGGCAGAAAATGACACTGAAGAATTAGAAACAAGCCAATTACGATATGCAACATTCTTCTATTGAACACACTTAGCACATTTATTGGAAAACCAAGGTTTAGATAAAGGACGAGATTTTAAAATATGGATAAAGGATTCCATTTCTGCAAGAATAATTTCACTGACACGATCTGAGCAAACGTTGACATCAGAAGTTTTGAAACAGTAATCCGACCAAGGAAAAGAAGAAAAGAAATCTCGCAGGTAATCGCATTTTGCATTCTTGTAATGCCAAACAACACGAGGTTGGGAATAGCCATGAGATAAAGGTTCCATTGGAGAAGAGACAATCACCAAGTTGTTATCTGAAGTGCCTAAAGGACCTCTCACTTCGACCGTGTACTTAGAAGGGTTGTTTGTGAGAAAAAGATCAAGCGTGTTGACTGTATGATTAGGATTGTCCGGTATTCTTGTAGGTAAATGAACAATCTGTGCCAGGTCATTAGTAATTGCAAAAGCCTCAGCATCTCGACCAGCTGGGTCGGTGTGACTAGAAAACGGAAGCCAGCTGGAGTTGTGAACATTAAAATCACCAAGATATGTTTTTATTGATGATATTTTTTATTGATTTTCTTTAGATGATTTTTTATTGATGATTTACTTTAGATGATTTTCTTTTTTTAATTTTTTAGATGACAGCTTTTTAATTTTTCAAAACATAATTGGTATTTCCGTAGTTATAAAGTCAGACACTAGATGGCAGCATCGTGCATATACTATTTCATTCATATATTAACATGATTTACACAGTTGCAAAACTAAACAGTAGATGGCGCTACTGTCGATCTTCTGTTTTATATCCGTGGAGGCTGTGTGAAGCTTAGAATTGCCTGGATGGGAAAAGATGCCTTCTTGATCTCCCTCCTTATCCTCCAGTAATGTACAACTTGAAAGATCGTATTCCGCTTAAGAAAATGAGTCAAAGTGACACCTTTTGCATTAAGATAAGAGCATGGATTTGAGTTGTTGCATTTTAAGACGTTTGATGAATTTTATCACTTATACACTTGTGATTTTGAGAAACATTCACCTCCACACTGAGCTTTCAGTCTTTTAAAATTACAATAAATAAATTGCTTTATTAATCATCTCAGACCCTTGAAGGTTGAGGTATTCTTCTTCGGGTTCAGTGTTCAATTTGAACGTAGACCAACATTTTTCAGCCAACTCTGTCTCTTACTTTGTGAAATAGTTCTTGGTCGTATGACCTTTTGTCCATTCTTTGATGTTATTAAGCCACTTTTTTCATTGTCTTCCTTTTGCCTTTAATCTTCCCTTGCAGGATTAGTCTCTGCAGGTCATATTGTGGGTATAATGTGCCCGAGGGTGGCAGTCTTTCTCTGGTTCAGGTATAACAACAATAATTTCAAAAAGAACTAAGTAAACCAGCCATAATATACTTACAATTCACAGACAAATTCACACACAAAAAACATAAATACAACTTTTATGTTAATTAACCTTTGACATTAAAGTTTTTGCAGTCTACCTGAACATGTTTTCAGTATGGAGCAGTAACCACTCAAGACTACACTGCAGCCATCTTGAATTCTTATCTATGACACCATCTAGATTTTATTTCTCCTACATAAATAGAAAACTTTAAAACGCCCTACAAATAAAAGTCGATGGGTGGTGTAGAAACCTGTAGACGTGGCGAAATAAGTGACTTTGTAATGTGATGGTCTTGTCATCCTCATCATCGAGAATACTTAGCATTCGAAAAGTCAGTAATATTGTGGGCGCTTCATCAAATAGAATCAAAGGAATGCCATAATTTTTAAAAGCACGTGTTATAAGCAATTTAGCCAATGTTCTTTGGAGAACCTCCAAGTTTAGGCTACTAGGGAAGGAGATGTGGACCAACAAGGAGGTTACTATTATTCTGAACCAGACACATTGATTAAGATAAGCAGATAATACGCATAGTCCAGAAGAACGTGGATTCTTCGTACGGATTGTGCATGTGATGGGCCCTCATGGGTAGAACAGTGGGTAGAATCGATGCCCTCCCACCACCGGGTGGGAAAGATCTGAGTTCGAGTCCCATCGATGACGTGAAGAATTTTTATGGGCCTTTTTTACAGCGTGGCTAAGTTATTCGGCCTCAGGCGAGGGTAGCATAGGTTTTTTCTCCAGAAACTCAGGTTTTTCGTCCAGAAAACAGAAAATCTACCCCAGAACACTTGAAATTTACAGATAATATATATGGAGCAATATGATCTTAGTCGCTGATGCTCCATCACATCTGTCGTTGTTGTAATATGATTTTCAGATTTCCATTTTTCATAAATTAAGTTTCATCTGTTTGCAACAGCCGAACTAATAAAAACACAAATACTAGAAAGCAGTAAGGAATATATCTTATATTCCTTACTGATTCTGCTTAGATCAAATATGCCATTGAAGGTAGCAAGTGGATATAATTACCGTCCTTCCATAAGGCTTGAATCCCTTCAGTGACATGAGAATTCTTTTATGGACTTGTTTCTCAACATGGCTGAATCAGTGGGTCTCAGGAGAAGGTTGCATGGTCTTTCTCCTGAAGCTGTGATTTTCATCCAGCAAACAGGAACCTGACCATATCATTACAGAGACAAACATACTGTCACCTCATAATCTCAGTTGCTTTGGCGCTTAACACACACACAAGGCAAATAAAACCTAACACTACTAAAACTCCATCTGCAGATCTAAATGCAAACATAAAAAATAAACAATCGCTGTCACTTAAACTAACATATATCAAGTGCATGCGCTGATTTAAGAAAAACAAAAGGAAATGTTTGCTTTAAGTAACAGCACTTACGGTAGCCATGGTCCAAAGGAACCTGAAATGACCTCATTTGCGGAAGAGCCCTTGCCTCTACCAAGTTTTTGAGGTCATCGTTAGTATCCAGGACTTTGACTGCAATCAAATAAATGGTATCAGATAATTATTATTAAATCCTTTATTGGGTTTCACTAAACATTAACATAAAAATAATAACAGGAAGGTGATTTTAATATGTGGAATGCAAAGACTATTGAGTGGAAGTTGCAAGAGTTACAATGCAATGAGATTATACACAAACGGATACAAGAAATTAATGAAATGGCGAACTTCCTTTGTCATCAAGAGCTTGAGCGTCAGAGGAAAGAAGGGCTTCCATTTAAAACAAGGAGTATTGTCAATTTGATTTTAAAAAAAAGGTCGAAATCCAGTTGTTGAACCAGACTAAGCATCTAAATCGGGATGAACCTGTCTGAGAGATGTAGTTGATATTTTCGTGGCATATGGACCGGGGAACCCTTAGGCCATAGATGGGGATCCTCCAATGACAGAGGTTTCATCACTGGAGAACTCAATAGTACCAACAAGAAGTTTCACAGTAACTGTTATCCTGATATTTCTTATTATGGTTGGCAGACTTGGAATTTTGATTGTGGTTGCAAGACAGAAGGTGCCACAATTAGTGGGGGACTACAGCTCTTCACCGCTGGACTCTATATAGAACGGTTGAGTAAATGATGGTGTTAATGTAACGCATTGGGCAAAGGGCTTGTGGATGAATTAATAGCTTCGCTTGCTGGGTCTTCATTGACCTGGCGTTATCATTTTCATTCTCCAATAAAAAATATTGTAGGTTAAAAATACACATTTGTTTAAATGGTTTAAGCAGATTTAGGGCTGATAACAGTCCCACGATCTTTCCGTCTACTTAGGAGTGGTACTGTATACGTTAACAACCTTCGCATATTAGAAGAAACACTGCGTCAAATCTTATCAAATATGGTGGAAAAAGTGTGAGATTACATTTGGGAGTGAGGATAATTTCAACATTTATTGCAATCTGTTATATTTATAATAATAATAGAAATAAATTGAAAATATACTATGGGTTTCGTGTCTTTTGAATCACCATGAACATAAAAGATAAAGTGGGAGCATGTGTTCAATAATTCCAAACTCTGATAAGGCTTGTAAATAATGAATGGTTGAAGATGGTATTTGTTGAACTGGGAACATTACTGGATGGTCTTAGACATTACAGAAATGAATAGCATAATATCGCATACCCACCTAATTGATTTTTATAGGACGATCTCAGTTCAATCCTGGGAATGCCAGGACCTAAACATTCCAGTATGTAAAATCTGTTATCTGGACTAAAGATGACGTTGTAGTACTGGTATTCTTCTGACAGATCGCACGTTATACAATGAATTTTTCTCGGTACAGGGGCTTCCATATCGGTAACTGTGAACAAGTGCTGAGTGCTTGGTTTGCCCTCTATAGCTGACAAATAATACCTGAAAATAGAGCGAAGTCATTAAATAAGTGTTTAACTGGGAAATGTGATTATAAAACTAAGTGCAGATGTCAAAATGTTTTAGAATTCTTTGACCATCAACAGTGATCGTGCAAATTTGAATGATTGGAGCATGCGTGAAACTGTTCAACTGCTATTCAGAATTCGTTTTTTTTTTGTTTTTTTTTTTTTTTGGTAGTTGTTGGCGCATCGGCTTCTGTGGCCATATTGCACCTCCCAAGGTTTTTGCTGTACTTTGATCCAAGCCCGAGGCGAGAATCGAACCCGCGACCTTTGGGTTGCCGGGCAGGTACTTTACCCACTCGGCTAGCCCGGTCGGCTCAGAATTCGTAAATGTTTTGAACAGAACTTCATTATGGATGGCAGTTTTCTGTGGAAAATTTTATTAACATCATTCTTCACAAGAACCAGCCCGAAATTTTATATCTGTACTACCAACTTGCGTGAAATTGGTGGGACACCTTAACTGTATTTGGCGTCTTGCCAACAGAGTGTGTTTTCTGGGCAAATAGTGGATTGCATGTTATTCCTAATTCGCAATGTGCCCAACAAGGGCAGTCCTCCTTTTCAGCAAATCCTATACTTTGCAAATTAAGAATCAAAAATTGTACCTAAAGTAACTTAAGCCATGAGGCAACATTGTTTCATGAACGTAGACAGTGTGTTCTAAGGCCAGGTTGTTTGCTGTTGAAAATTCTTCATGAAACTATTATGATGAAAAGCAATCCTGAGAGAAATGTTTCTGTCAATTTTATTTATTTTATTTTATTTTTTTGTTTTTAACGCATGAATAAATAAAGCAGAAGCGATACCTCTTATTACAAACGAAATATGTGCATTAGCCTACAATAAATCTTTATTTGTCCTACCAAATTTAAAATATAGGTGTACATTGGTAAGTGACAAATTCCCTTCACGGCAGACAATGCCAGGGGATAATACCTTATTAGAAGTAGGAAAATGTGGTAACAAGCCATAAGAGGAATATAACGATCTAAGAGTTGAATTGGTATCTCGGGTGAAAATCTCAATGTTATGGCAGAATGCTGCGAGACGATTTTACTTGATAAACAGAATTTCTTGAACTTCCAGGCCTCTACAACTGCTATATTTGTTAGACGGAAGACCCTTCTACAGCTGGAAGCCTTGGATTGGCAATGTGGTATGGTAGTGTTCTGCGCAATCGTTCTGAATGGCTTTGCTTTGATGGATGCATGAGTCTTCTATATCCATTGCAACTCCAGTTCCTTGTGCTGCTGGCTTCATAACCGGAGTTCCTGGTACTGAAAGATTCTGAGCAGATTTAACTCTTTGCGTTGGAGTTTGGACTTTCTCTGATATTCAATTATATTTATTTAATTTTTTATGTAATTTGATTATTTTCAATTTTTTCATATGTATCTGTTTTGGTGGTGGTAGTCTTTCCCTCCCTGTACTTGGGCAAAGAGGAGAGGAAGTATATTAGAGTACTGCTAAATTATGTGTAAATGACGGGGTTGCCATAGGTTGGCTGGGACCGCTTTAATTAACAAATGAAAATAATAATATTAACAAGCCATAATTATTTTATAAATCGAGATGGTTTTGTTTTTTTAAATGGCATTTGACCGACATTCTCGTTGCTTACTTACACAAGGTGGTAGGGTTGGTAATGGCACACGATCTTCGCCACGTCGTAGGGTCCATTCGTGAGGAAGACACTTCTTTTCCTCTAAGAGAAAAATAAAATAGATAATCAGTAAGATCTACCAGCTGGCAAAAAAAACTCTCTGAAAGAGGAGTAGCTTAATAAGAAATAAAAGTTACAATGTTCTTTTAATGTTAATGAGTTAAGGGCATTCAAAACCATTTGGTTCTAGCATTTATTTTGGTTTAACTTACCTTCACAGTAACCATTGCAATGTGACGGAAGTGACCCGTCTTCCCATTGGCCACTGGCAGTCTAAGGAAATAATAACGCTTATCATGAGAGAACAAAGGTTGTTGGAACATTTCTACCCAGCCACCAGCAGGAGAACTCTCCTCGATGCTCTGAAAATGGTAACATACTAATTAAGCATTCCACCCAATCAAATAATCAGAAAATAGAACAGGACATGAGAGTTTACAGAAAAGTAACTTCGACATTGTAAATCTAGTTTGTACACATAATTCCACGCTACTTTGAAGATGTTAAAATAGAATATTCATGCTTCGGGCAAAGGAACAGCGAATGTTATTTTTTTATCGGTTGCTAAGTAACGAGCTTCCTTGAAAATTAAATCAATGCCGACCTTCGAGAAGAAATCAGAACTCTCGAAAATTAAACTGAATTAAAACTTTTGAAATTGAATGTTGGGTTTTTATGTGTGCCGCATCTTAAATATTTTTTGTATTTTGTTCACGCTTCCCGCAATCGTTAAACGAATTTTTCAGGAGCATCCCTAATATTCAGGATGTTTTTAGAGTTGCATAATCCATACAATTGCATATCTTATCTTCGGTTACTCGAGGGAAAGCCGCATATAATTTGGAACATGCAGATCGGAAAACTGAGATGGCAGCACACAGAGTATGCATGCGAAGTCTCTCCTGCAGTTAAAAAAACGCGGAAATGTAAATCATAGATCACACTTTGCTGCAAAAGAAGTGGTTCCAAGTAACTATGGATATGTCAGAAATCAAACTAAGAAGAAACTCACATTTTTTCGGTTCTTATTTTCTGTACAGAAACAGTCAAAAACCAGCGATGTCTGGAAATATTTGAGAGCGTCGTACACCAGATCGCATGCGCTACACTTCGGACTTCAGAGGATAGTTAAAAACAAGGCCTTCAGAGGATAGTTAAAAACAAGGTTTGATGGCTGCAGATAATCGTCTTCTTGTGGAGTTTTAGTACTGATTGCTAGAGCTGGATGATGCAGAACCAACCCTGTTGAGCCGATTCTTTGGACTGATGAAGCCCACGATAAATTTACATCTTTACGGTCCGAAAACAATCCCCAATATCCATTAAGGTTACCATCAGATTTCTTGGGAATTAACTTCTGCGATAGTATCGTTGGACCGTATTTCCTACCTGATCATTGGTCCTCTAAAGCCCACCATCATTCCTTAATTTTTTATGTAATTTGATTATTTTCAATTTTTTCATATGTATCTGTTTTGGTGGTGGTAGTCTTTCCCTCCCTGTACTTGGGCAAAGAGGAGAGGAAGTATATTAGAGTACTGCTAAATTATGTGTAAATGACGGGGTTGCCATAGGTTGGCTGGGACCGCCAACCTATGGCAACCTAAAATTTCCTTCAGGTTGCAAATTGCAACCTGAAGGAAATTTTACCACCGCTGATTGAAGATGTGCTGTTGATTGTTCTGTATGGACTCAGCTTTCAACGTGATGGGCACCTTTTCTCCATTCAGAAGTTCACTGATTGCTGGATATGAAATCCCCAATAAGTTGGAAAGTATGGTAGTGATGTACCAAGGCAGTTTGGTTTCCTGATCTTAATCCTCTACATTTTAACTTTGAATACATTCGAAGCAGCCAATGTATGTTTCTATACCTCATAATTTGTAATAACTCGCAAAATTACCTGCAACCTTCTTAACCATTGAGAGAGACATCATATTGCGACGCTTCCAGGTCGTAGACATGTCGCTATCTGCGTGTTGTGCAAGCTGCTCAGATGTAGTAGTATTTATCTTCTTCTTTATCCTGTGCTCCACCCTTACAATCCTTTTTGTTTGTAATACAGGGTAGTTTGAAATATTGTTACTGGTGCAGTGTAGTCCCTCAGCGTTCAGTGCTGGGTACATTGTTGTTTTCGATATTTATCAATGATAATTATGAACAATCAAGCTTAATATCTAATTTTTCAGATGGTACAAAGGTTGGCAGGTTGGTTAACGACAGTAATGAAGGTATGCTGCGGCAACAAGATCCAGAAAAATAAGGCAGATGGGCTGAGAAATGGTAATTGAAGTTTAACATTGAAAAATGCAAAGTACTGCGTGTGGGTATCAGTAATCCCAGATTAACGTCAACCGTTTGGTACTCCACTCAGGGTACTGGAAAATAAAAAGGATCTGGGAGTAATTGTGCAGTCTGATATGAAGTTCTATGAAGCACTGCAGAGAAGCTGCCAAGAGAGCTCATGGGTTTTGTCAATGATGTACAGAACGTTTTCCAGCAGGGATAAGGAGGTGATTATCCCCTTGTGTATGGCAACGGTTAGGCCAAATCTTGAGTTCTGCATACAGGTCTGGAGGCCTCAATTTAGGAAGGGTGTAACGCTGCTAGAACGGGTGCAGAGAAAGGCAGTGAGACTGGTGAGGGGAAGAAAAGGGTACTCTTACCGGGAAAAGCTTCAGTTCTGCAAATTGCAACATCTGGAGAGTAGGTACCTGTGAGGCGATGTGATTGAGCTGTTTAAGGCTTTGATTAGATTTAACAAGTTTAATGCTGATGGAATTCGTCCTCTTCTCATACTAGGCACATGAGGGGGCATAAATTCAAATTTAGGGAATATAGTTGCAGAATATATCGCGGAAATTAGCCTTCTGCCGCGTGTAGTTTATTGTCTGGTGTTGTGGAAGAGCTAGACAAATTGTTAGATAGAATGAACAAGTATATGGGGCATGTTGTTTTTTTGCATCATTTGCCACTCTAATATACAATCAAAGCTCGTTGTAGCGATCCCAGGGATTGAGACAAACGATCGTTATATTGAAATCATGGTTCATAAAATCAAGAAAAAAAAAACGTTTGAACATTTAAATAATTTATACTGCAGTGTTAAATAAATGAAGATTGCTAATATTACGCATGTAGTGTAAGTATTGCATATAGGTAGGTATGTAGAGTATCTATATGCATGTGTGCATAGTTATGCATATATCAAGACCTTAACGACATCCCCCCCGTTTTGTAACGCTGCTAGTCCACCGGTATCAATTTTACCACAGTGAAGTTAACTAAATCTATAAATTTTATTCTGTCTATAAAGTTGAAAACTCGCAATATCCGCCAACAGAAGAGTTTTCTTTGATTTTCCAACTTCAAATTTCAGAAATGTCCATTAATTTATCGCGTAGTCAGAAAAATGTACGATCAAGCCTGTTCAAATTATACTCGGTAAACCTGTATCAAAAAAACTTCGCAGTCATCTCGCCTTGTGTGCAAAAGAAGGAAAAAAAACATGCGCCGCGAATAACGGATTGTTTTCCTGAAATTTTTATTGTTACAAAATATTGCGTTCCGATATTTTGTAACAATAAAAAAATATTGTTATGTTTTGTATTGTTACAAATGCTACGAATAACGGTTTGTTGTTTGAAATTTGCTTTATTATAAAATATTGAAATTACTTTTTTCGCGTTATTTGTATTGTTACGAAATATTTCATTGTTTGAAATTTTCAAACAATCGTAGAGCCTGCCATGTTTTTTTTCTTTTGCGCACAAAGTAAGATGGCTGCGAAGTTTTTTCGACAACTATCAATAGAGACATTTTCTTGAAATTTTGTTAGAAAACCAAACATATATCCAGAAAACAAGCTGTATCGATTTTTTTCCCAAAAGGAGTTACAATAACGCAGATTATCAGTTTTTACAGTTTCCAATGTAACTTCCAATAGATGAATTTCCTTGAAATCTTGTTTATAGATCCAATACAAATTGAAGAAAGGAAGCAGGCTCTTTCTGTTTTTCAAAAACAATTCTGTGAAATTCTTTCGCCTGTGTTTCTTGGCATAAGAAAGAATTCTTGGCGATCTAAGTCTGTGATCCATTCTTCACATATTTTTGATGACATCCAAGCCTTGTGGTTGCTCCATACGTAGTCGGCAGTGTCTCCTAACCTTTAAGACATCGGGGCTTCTGGACTTTTTCGGTGCTTAACAAAGGGAGTTTCTCTGTGCCAGACGTGTTCTCAGCTAGGAGAATAGTAATCCAGTGTTTTGCCTTTTTCCTCCATTGCATTTCCTACATTTAAATGTAACCGTTTTATCAGGTAGCATCTTAAAAACAAGAGTCCAGTATGGTCAGCTTTGAAAATATCGCTGTGGTCGGATGTCAACAGAACATTTCTTAAACGATTCTCTATTCATTCTGTCGAAACTTGAAGATGAGTCTTAAATTTTCTTGAACCATCTATCGGAATACTTGAAGAATCGTTTGCGCACTTAGTTGTTAAAAGATTTTCATTGATATTTTTTGCACGCACGATCATTAACCATTCTAAGAGTACCTTTTCAAAGTCTGGATACTTCGCCTTTCGTGCGATAATCTAACCTAGTTCAGCAAATTTCTCTAAACTTTCAAGCTTCGGTTGTTTTTTTTTAGCTTTAATATTAGTGCTGTTTCATTTTGAAATGCAAATATTATGATATGAAAAGAAAAATAAAACAAGGTAGAGTGGTGGACACTTTGAAATAGTTCGACAAATCTTTCCAAAAGACCCAAATATCAAAATAAATTTTTGAAACTCCGTCCACTAGAATTGGAGTTGTTACATGCAGACGGACGTACAGATACGGTGAACACAGTTAGCATATTATGTATTGTTACTTGATATTTAATAATGAAGTAAAATTGGTTATTAATGATCATAAATTTTAACTATAAATAATTCTCTTTTCCATTACTTTTTAAATTACTTTTGAATCAGATGATGTGGATAATTGTTCATAACTTTGGCATCTTTCGATGTCTTACGAACGAAATTAATAAATAATTGGATTCCATTAAGGCAATAAGAAAGAATAGCAACAGAATACCAATCTTTTCTATTAACACGATATTCGTATTTTCATTGGAGAGAAAAGTTTTAAGCATTTGGCACGCTAATCATAAAAACGAAATGCGCTCTCTCTCTCTCTCTCTCTCTCTCTCTCTCTCTCTCTCTCTCTCTCTCTCTCTCTCTCTCTCTCTCTCTCTCTCTCTCGTCTGTTTAACTTTACCTTTTCACACATCCAGTTGCTAGAAGCCCGACATATGCTGACGATCGATGAATTCTGCATTCTTCGTACCCATGTCACACAAAGGGAGTGGCTGTCTATCCAACTAACGGAAGTAATATAATACTCTCTAGAAAGAGAAAAAGAAAAGTCAGTGTTTTTTTTTTTTTAATTAATCCTCGGTAATTCGATGAGGTTGGCAAATAGTTTTAATTGGTATCAGCTAACTTTCTTCGTGTTATTTAAGAATGGACAGACTTTTCGCTGTTTTTATTTCTTATCAAACTAAAGGTGTAGAGCAGACCTCGCTGTGCTGTTTGTAAATTGCTTGATTTATGGTCGGTTTGTTAGATGTAAAACCGAATTTCCGTTCGGAAAAATCCATGTAATACCTTTTTTCAATCAACACAAAATTTACCCAAATTAGATAAATTTAGAACCCTTGGAGAAGTCTCCAAATGGCGAAATTCAATTACCGTATTTTCCGGAATATAAGACGAACCTAGAATTTAGAAGATATATTTTGGTAAAAAAAAATATTTCATTGCCTAAAGCAGAAGCAAAAAATTCAAGCGCTTACTTAACAAAATACCAGTATAAAACGAATTCATCCAGCATAAAATAAACAAAATTTTGTTACTCTCGCACCGATGCTATGATCTTTCACTTTCTTCAATAAGGGCGTCATCTTATGACCGTCAAGGAAATATTGCTGATTCTATTTTTCTTAAAAGATTTCGGATTTTTAGAAGAAGCAGGGTTTCGTTGATCTTTTCTTGGAAATAAAGTGAGTTCCTACAAAGCATGCATAAATCTGCACTCGCATATTCTAGGTAAGAACGAGAGTCTGATCTAAGAAATTTTTTTATTTTTTCGCTGAATGCGCCTAATATGTCATTGGACGATAAAGCACAAGGGAATTTTGGACAACATTTTCCAGAAGAAAAGTGCGTTTTATAGTCGGGAAAATACGGTAATTAACTAATGAAATTACCACACGAATTTCTTTATTTAATCAAAACGTGATCTAAAGTTAAGTCCGATAGGGACTTAATGGATTATATAGTTTGTTCATTATAGATTAACACGTCTCCAACACAGATACTGTATATTCCCATGGTATGTAAGTGGAATAAGATGTTGTTATCCATTTACCGGCAATCCATTGATCAAAGGGTGTATGTGTGCCCAGATAACGACGACAATAAGAAGCAGATGATGTGCCTCCTTCTTCTGCGACCCATCACGATATTTTCTAAATCCATCGAATATGGATTTGGAAAATATCGTGATGGGTCGCAGAAGAAGGAGGCAGTTTTATTGTGGTATTTGAGGATATGTTTTCTGTATGCGTTTACTAGTGCATGACGCGTTTTTCCCGAGAAGAACATGCGTTTAATACAATCCTTGAATAGAATATTTAGAAGGTATAATATTTACTGTGAATCCTCCGTGATATTACGATGGTCTCTCCACTTTTTTACTCGTTTGAAATGGTTTGGGTTCAGATCTCATTGATAAATAGAAGAATTTCTAAAGAGCACTTCAATCGGACTGTAGTTAGGTGATCTCAGTTGGAGGGAGTACATGTTTTCCACTGTGAATTAATAGGATTTTTCAATCCACACAACATGCACGTTGGACCCTTGAACACACCTCTACAGACCTAATACATAAAGGACAGTATGGTCTCAGTCGTTGATGCATCTAAAAATCCAACAACAATGTTATTTATTGTCTTGAAATTAAGAAAATTTCAAGACAAAGTCTTCCTTCTTTAGAATATATTTGTATTTTATTTTCTAAGAAATATATACAAAAGACACACTTCTGAACCTACTTCGATTTCTTGTTGTGCCACTGCGTTCACTTGCAAATTAACTCACTGAACCTTATAAGTTTCAGTGTGAGTTATTTTGCAAATAAACCTCAGAGAAATGAGGATTCTTTCAGTCTTGTCACATCCCAATTGACATTTGCATCTACTTGAAACCATGTGACTTTCATATCAAAAAAAGAACCATGATGAAACTGCCATATTTCCAAAAATTCCTCAATCCTTCACGTAGTTTAAAGCTTCTGCCCTCCATCTCATGGAATATACTGCAAAACTATGGCAAAACTATGGAACTGGCAACCAACTTCATCAGTAGCTGGAATGTGACTATTTCGACATCAAAAACTATCTGCCTCACACCCTGTGTCTACCTCACATCAGGACGGTGTTGCGCAGATGGACATCGGAATTAAACCATATCGAAAATCTGCTCTCAAATTTCTGCCAGATGCTCTGGTCTGCAGCTGATCTCCATACTAAAAATGCAGACTAACATCAACACATGAATTTTGTCCTCGTGGACAAAATTTAGTAGAATCGCCGTCCTCCCCACACGGGGTGGAAAAGACCTGAGTTCGAATCCCGTCGATGACGTGAGGAGCTTTTATGGTACTTTTTCACCACGTGGCTGAGTTAGTCGGTCTCAGGCGATGGTAGCGTGATTTTTTCCAACAAAAATCTACTACAGAACACACAATTTATAGACAGTATACACGGAGCGTTGTTGTTGTACTAAAACCTCTTTTAACAACAACCTAAATTTTATTAAACCATGGTAAAGAAAAAGTGAAAAGTCCGCTGAATTCTACCTACTGAGGTGAGTGTCGCACACACTTAACCGCTCTCCTCCAAACAAGAGAACTGCAGTGGCTACAGAATCAAATTCCTCATGTCTCTGCAGTCCTTAGTTTAAAAAAGCGTCCTATTTTCACGAAAGAAATGCAACCGTTATTCGAGAAGCAAAAATCTGAAATAATTCTTCTAAAGAATCGACCAACCTAAGTGATTGGAATCACCCTCACCAATTGAACATCTTTCAGAGATTTCCACTGACTCATATGCTGTCCATTGTGAAATCGATCGATTGAAGGCTGTTCATATTCATGAGAGCCAAAAAAATAGGGATAGAAAATCCTGCATGGTAATTTTGCCCTGTGAATTACAAGGAACCAACTTCTAGATATAATCTCTCCTTCTCTCTTTTTTCTTGACTGGCTTTTTGGCTATAATGTCGTCATACAAGCATCATACCTTGCAAAGAGCTGTTGCACACCCAAACCAGTACAAAGTTGGTTTGGGTGTGCAACTTTTTCGGTTGAAAAAAGACCCAAAATTTTGGCACTCTAGCATTCAGAAAGTGAGATGGGAAACGGTCGTACGTGCACGGGCAAGAATAGGACATACTCATCTGACCCACCCCATCTACTCACGGGTGATGATCTCCATCAGCGTTCAGCACATCTAACAGTCAAGCATATTCTTATCTATATTCGTATCAGCGATGAGGCAGACATTAATGAAATTTTCTGCTTTCTGAAAAAGAATATATCATCGATTCTGAATAGGTTTCTAAAATGAAACTGAAATGCCTTCAATTCTGAATTATTTCCTAACACATTTCCACGGACAAGCGCTCTGTAGCCAGTGCAGCTTATGCGCCAAGGTGTACATACACTGGCTAAAAACATATGAATCTTTGTATTAAGACAGTCAGAGACGGAATTAAATGCAAAGAAATTTGTGACGCGGATGATGACGTGTTACCACGTTGAGTATAAAGACTCCATAGCTGCTCGACTGTAATAATCTGAAGACAGAATGAGAAAAACGAGTGATCTATTAGACTTTGAAAAAGGCTTATCGGAAGTGCACATTTAGCAGAAACCACAATTCATGAAACGAAAGATATAACAGGTTTGTAAAAAGCATCGATCTCAAAGGTTTTTAATGAGTAGAAAGCAGCGGTTCTTCCACGTTCTCAAAGGCGTGAAAGTGGCAGAAAAATAATACTTCAAGAACTAAGCCGTCATACTCTAAGGAAGACTGTAAGGAAAAATAGGGCATCCAGTGCAGCAAATAACATCATAATTCAACCAAGCCCAGAACCGCCCTATTTCAACCCGTACCATGCGCAAGGAATTGAAAACTTTGGTATTGGTAGTCGCTTGCTGATTAGGAAGCCGCTTGTTTCAGAGAAATACAGAAAAATCCGCTTTTAGTGGTGCCGAGAATGTCGTGATTAGACAGTGGAACAATGAAAGAAAGTAATTTGATCAGACGAAACACTATGCACTTGTTTTGCGCTGATGGTAGGTAGAGAGTGTGGCGAGAACCCCACGAAGCGCTGCACCCTGCTTGCAGTGTTAACACAATCCAAGCTTCTGGAGGTGATATCATAGTAGGGATTATTTTATTGGCAAGGACTTGACTCGTTGATACCACTAGAAAGTCGAATGTTATCCAGGGAATACCTGAATGTTGCCAGATCTACTACACCCTGCAATGTTCCACTTTTATCCCGAAGATGATAGCCACTTTATGGATGAAAATGCAAAAACGATTCTGAAAACAAGACATTGATTACCACCATCTACCCTAGCCGCCACATTCATATGAGCTCAATCCTATTGAGAATGTGTGTGGGAAAGCTGGCAGCTATTGGGCAACGAGGTCCTCTTCCTTTAAATTAGTCGCAGCTGCGAGATATTTTGCTGGAAGAATGGTTACAATTGGACTTAAACCCCCTATAGAATCCATGCCGCGCAACAAACTTGCTGTTATTAAAAACAAAGGCGGCTGGATTCAATGCTGAAAAAAAGGTTCCTATTTTTGGGAAGTGTGTGTGTAACTTCTTAATATAACATAATTTTACTTTTATATACCATCCCCTGTGAACCCCGGCAATTTTGAGAGGAAATTTGTACAGTAAAGATGATAATTATTATTTTTTATCGACAGGAAAGAACGGAACAAATGAATTTTGAACTCTGTTATACTTACAAGTCTTGATAGGTCCTTGGAGGTTGAACAAGCTGTGGAACGGGTATTTTATTTGTAAGGTCCAGAGTCCATAAACTCACTGATGGGTTGGTTGTGCCAGACTTGAAATAAAAATATAATAAACAATGAAATAATATAAAAAAATTAACGCCGTTTGCTATACTATAATTTCTTGAATTAACAACTGCTCAAACTTAATATTATTAAACCTAAACTAATCCTACAATATATTAGTTAAAACTATAACTAATCCTACAAAGTATCAGTTAACTAAAAATTATAACAGTTTAAGTTAATTTAAACTTCCATGTTTCAAAATTTTAATCTAATTCTAAAATAATTGAAGTTTTTCATCACTAGCTAAAGATTTCACCCGAAATTATCAAGACTTAACTTCCTACAAATTGTCTTCAAATATTCTTCATATAACTAATCCTGAAGCGCATTTTACGCCTTATCTTACCCCATTCTATCTTACCTTAGGATATTTCTGTTCTTCTACCAGAGGATACTGATTGCTGATATCTGCTAGCATTCCATAGCGCAGCATGTAAACCGACTCCACTTCCGAATCGTTGAACATCATAAAACATAGTTTAGTTCCGTCTGATGACCACCAGATGGCGTTGTTTTTATCAAGAATCTCTTCTGAAATGTGAAGCGAATTAATTTTGTATTGCATGAGCCATATTTGTGAATTCGCGAATATAAAATTGAATGGCACAAGAGAACTCTGCTTTTAACACTCCTGTCGCAGTCATCAATAAGCGACTTACAAAAGGTCTCGTGCTAGTTGTTTATCTGCGTTTTACATATAAACAAGCAAATTATGTAAAGTAATTAATTGTTTATGTTCGTTTACGTATCCGTTAGAAAGGAAGAAATAGTAGTTTATACCTTCGTAAAGCCAGTCTGGAACTCCATTGAAAACGATGCCTTCAACCCCTGAGGATGTAAGGGGCACAGGATCTGATGTTGCACTAACTTGAGGGATATAATACAGGTTGTTTTTAAAAACATACACCTAAGCAAAGAGAAGATGAGGTTTGGTTAGCGATTCTCCTGAATTAATTGTACTCAGTCTATTACAAAGAGTGCACCACCCTTCTTAAAAATAATTCGAGTTTCTTTTCGAAATATTAAAATTAAACACATAGAAAGTATGCAGTAATTCAAAATTAGTTAAATATTAAAACTATAACTTTTTTCTGTTAAAAACAAAACGCAACGCAAAGCAATTTCATGTTTCCACCATCATGTTTCAGATGTGGAATCTATAAAGGACATTGCAATAATGAAATTCAATATGGCGACTATAATCCAATAGTGAAATAAATTCAATATGGCGTCTATCACTATAATACTGAAAAGAACTCGAAGCTTACCAGCTGAGCACCACTTGGACCCCACATTGCGTACTGTAGTTCATCGAAATGTGAATCCGATAGGAGAGGAAACACATACCTGAATATAAACATATCAGAAAATTACCTTACCATAAAGATATAATTCTTATGATTAAAGACAAAGACATCGAATAAATGATGCACAAAATACTTACTCGTTACTAATGTTAAAAATTCTGTATTTCGCTCGAAAGGAATGTTTCCATAACTGAAAACGAAAATAATATTTAGTTAGTGTTGGATTAGTTTAGGAGTACTTTTAAATTGGGTTAGTTATTGTCCAAATTATTTTATTACTTATAGAAATTTTATTTTAAAATATTAATCTACGTCAAGTGGCAAAAGCCTTATTTCTGTAAGTAACTAGAACAAAGGAAGAGCTTCGAAGATACTTCCATCTGATATTGCGAAGCATGAGATGGATCTCCTTCCTAAGGAGAAGAACGTTTCTCTTTATTTGAAATGCGAGCGTGTTTCAGAGATTCTCGCTGAATTGAAGAGGGGCGCCATTTCTTTAGAAGTTGCGGGGGGGACATTGAGATTTGTATCCAGCATTTCTGTCCTGTAACTAGAGAAGATGAACGACGATCCAGACATGACCGTTTAATCAAGAATGAGAAGGCTCGCTTTCATTTGAATGGTTATATAAGTAAACAGAATTTTAGATGGGCAGCAGAAAATCAAGGTCCAGATCACCTTCGTGAACAGCCACTTCAAAGTCAAATATTTTATGAAAATACTAATGGTTCAGCTGTCATAGCCCATACATATAGAGAAGATCTTCACCAAAATGGAATCAACTTAGGAAATTCTGGTTTCAACAGGACAGTGCTCCGTACATACCGAAAGACCTTTCATGGACACTTTAAAGGACATGTTTCCAGATGACTTTGTCTCATTTTGGTAAAATAAATCGCCTATCACGATTACCAGACTTATGTTTGCGATTTCTTTTTATAGGGTTTCTTAAAACCCAAGTCTATGATAACCATCCACGGATACTTGAGCAACTGACCCAAAACATTCGGGATGAAACTGGAAGAATACCACCAGAAACATTGCACAGAGCAATGGATGGTGTGAGCGTACAAGTAGAGAACTGTGTTGTCAATGATGGTGACCATTTAAGATGCATCATTTTCAAACATGGACGAGGGCAAAAGTCATTTCCTTTTTTTTTTTTTTTAAATGGACAGTTGTTTGTTCCTGAACCTGTATAATGAAAGCTACTTTTGAATGTTTATAAAACCAATTTTAATTCAACGTGTCGCTCATTTAGGGACATTTTATTATAAATAATTAAAATTATTTTAAAAATAGTACAGTGAGTGATCTTAAAATTAAATTAATTTAATTGAATTTAATTAATAACCAAATACTTACTTTTGTGGCATCAGTAGCTATGAGCAGATACCTTCTGTCAGCTGATATGCTGTAATCCTGGACACTGTATTGCCTCTGAGGCACAGGAAATGAAAACAGGTTGTTATAAACTAATAATCAAAATTTCTAATGAATTCTAGATAATATTTGACTACAATTATTTTAATTAAGACTTCATAGGTCTATAAATAAAAAAGGAATATTACTTAATATGTTATCATCCATTGGTTCAATCAAAACAGATTGGATTCGGTGATTATTCCTTTTTAATATAAAGATCTTATTGGTATTGCGAATTTTAATTAAGATATTGCAAAACAAAATAGATATTATATATTGAACATTACTCACGTATGTGATATTAGACATGACGGTTCTCCTGAGATTATTTTCCACGTTGTAAATGATAAGAGCGCCATCCGAATCTTGATAAAGGATTTCATTTTCTGGAATAATAAAAATAAAGAGATAAAAGTAGGTGAATAGTCTCTCGACTACTGAAAGAGCTTTTAATATCTCCACTACATTTTTACCAGCGTAAAATAATTATTATGCCTAATACTCAAAAGATTACTATTTAGTTATATTCGCCAGTAATTCAAGGGATTAGAATCTCAGCACCATTTGTCTTTTTTAGCTCAGAGTTCTGCCCACGCGAGTGCATTTGTTTACACGTGCACAGCCTTGATTGAAAACAGGTGAAATGCCTCGGATATTAGTGCACATGATTCGTGGAATGCTGTTTGCACAAGTTTCTGTTTTTAGACAATGTCGGATTGTGTTCTGAGACACTTTTATCGATCCACGTCTTGCTATGCGTTCTCCCATTTCTGCGCTGTGCTGGTATTCAGCGTAGTTTGCGAAACTGCTCGCCCACTTAGAGTAAATGTCAAAAATGAATCTGCACCCACTTGAGACCGAGTTAATTCCAGCGATTTTACACAAACTAAGAGAGGTAATAAACTCTCAGAACGAAATAACAGAAGCGAATAATTATTCATTTAATAATTTGTATTACAAAATATTCCAGCAGATAATCAAGACAGGAATTCTAAAGGTTCACGTGGAAGAGAAGGGGACACGTTTCTCATTATGTCTAAGCTAAAATGGAACAAGGAAATGTGTTAATTCTAATTCCGAAGAGGATAACGTTTTTTGCACCTACCTGATATCCAGGTACCGTTGAATTTGCGTGGATTAAACATCCCTGAAATGACCTCTTCCGCATTCAGTCTGGGATTTTTTACTCTGGGACCAGATTCAGCTAGAAATGTGATGGGAAAATTTAAATAACAATATTTCAGTTCGGTCAAAGAATAAATATTGAAGATTTATTCACAAATAACGATTGAATTGTTTTTTTATGCCGATAGTATGAGGAGGGAAAGATATCCCTTTGATGGTTTTAAATTGTATTTGTTGTAGCACATTTTATGTAATGCCGATTTTGTTTTGTGTGCTTCAACCTCGTGCATTAAATATAGCTAATAGTTAAAAATTGAATGCACTTAACTAACCTAGTATGCATTTACCAAGAGCTAACTACACCTTCATTTTAACCCAATCCATTCTACGAGAGTCGTTTGAAAATTTCGTGGCCTGAGTGTGAAGGATTTATTTCAGGGCTTTAATAATATGTTACTTTTCAACATAATTTTCCAGCAGATAATCATGGAATCCGTTTGGATTCCATATATTTTGCCACCGATGCTGCAATGCGTTGATTCCAGCTGTGAATAAAGTTTTCTCTCTTAGACCTCCAGGAATGCAGCCACAGTAGCAATGACACCACTGTTGGTGGGAAAATGGATGCTAGCCAGGAATTTTTTTTCAAATTAGGAAATAGATGAAAGTCCGATAGCGCTTAATCTGATGAATATGGGGGATAGGCGAAGATTTTAAAGTCGCACTCATGCAGGTACAGCGCAGCCATTGCAATGACAGACTTATGAGCAGGCGTGTTGTTCTGGAACACGACTACTTTGATAAGCTTTCCACGGCATTTGTCTTTGATGTTTTCGCACAACTGACTCACGAGGTCTATGTAACATGTCCCTATAACTGTCTGGCCTTTCTAAAGTAATCCATTAGCAACTCTATCGGCATCCGAAAAAAAAAAAAAAAAAAAATGCTATCACCTGGCCAACAGTAGGAATCGGCTTGGCTTTCTTTGAAGTAGAAAGGAGCTGTGTTTACACCGTTTGGATTGTTCCTTTGTCTCTCGCTGAAGTTATGGACTTATGTATCATCTATGGTCAGAAAACTTGCAAGGAAATTTGCTGTATCTGCTTTAAAACGATGCAATGTTCACTTGATTGACAACCCTTGTGCGTTTCTGATCTGCTGTCAACAACTTTGGGACCCATCATGGTGACACCTTTTTCATGGCAAGAACCTCTGTTATTATGCAGTACACACGTTAAAATGAGATACTTAAGAGGGAGGCCATGTGCTGAACTGTCACTCTTCGATGACACATCAGATCATGCACACCATCAACTAACTTCTGGGATGAAGGACATTGCACGTCTTCTACAAAGCGGGCAGTATCTTAAATTGTGCTGCACACTTCTTAAACATGGAATAGGACAGGGCTTCCTTCCCCAATGTTGTAACCATATCCTCATTAATTTTCCTTGGCGTTGGTCGCTGGTTTTCCAAATATTGGATGACTGTAAAGTGACTGATTTTGTCCATCTTTCCTCATTCACACAACTGTATTGACTTCAGGAGCTGTAAAGAATGTGGAGAATTGTTCCTACCTCTATACTTATCTTGTTAAATTCGTGCCTTCATTATGGTGTGTTTCCAAAAGTGTGGTAAACAGCTGTTCTTAAAATTCTCCTTAAAAACTCGAAGAAACCGGAAGATGAACCGTCTTCCTATCGACCCATTGCCCTTTTCCCGGTAATGGGTAACGCGATTGAGAAAGTAATAGTCAGTCGTCTTATTACTATTTACCCTGCTAAAGGATTGTCTTCCCAGGATCAATATGGCTTTACCAGAAGAGGATGGATTGAGGATGCCATAGCCCGACTTCTTACTATACAGGTGGAGACCAGCGCCAAATTTTACTTGACCTCTTTGTGGACTTCAAAGGGCATTAACCCTATGGTGGAAAAGGGTTTTGGAGAGGTTCCAGGAGGACCAAGTATCTACACCGATGTATAATATTGTCACTAGTTATTTTTCTGAACGTTCCATCACTGTCAGGTCCAGTACTCAGGAAGTTTCAAGACACGTAACCAGAGGGTGTCTACAGGGGTCAATTCTTGGCCCCTCTTGTTGGAATTTGGTTTTCGATTCTTGGCTGATTAGGAGATTCTATGCCACTGACATGATCATACGCAGACGATTCTATGGAGTCCGTGGAGATTCTAGGAAGAGCTTGGAGGAAGCTGAGGACGTAGCATTACAGGAGCTTTCCAACTAGTCGCGGATCGACAAACTTCAAGTCAACGTGTAAAACGCCGCATATGCTGTTAAAAGGTAAATTGGATGGAGATCGTCCTCCATTAATAAAATACAGAGAACAGTCTATTAAATATACATCTCCGGCCAAATATTTTGGTATTTATCTAGATGACTCTCTTAGCTTCTTGCATCATGTTAGATACATTAAGGGAAAATATAAGACGTTTCTAAGCAAGTTGAGACAGTTTAAGAGGCAAGAATGGGGGATTGAAAGGACATACGTTAATATTGTATTCAACTGCATCTTTTTGCTCATTGTAGTATATGGCGCAGGTGCTTGGGATATAGAGCCAATAAATCGGCTGTGATAAAGCAATTGTTACAGGCACAGAGGGGCTACCCTCCTGATGATGTCCCGGGCTTGTAGGACCACATCTACTTTGACCTTACAGGTTCTGCTCGGGAAACTTCCTATACAATGTGAGATTTAATGTCGATTCTTCAAGGACCATCTAAAGAAGAATATTCCAGTTGCATTGGATGACGTTCGTCTTGATTTAACTGTTCCCGTGGCAGCTGAGAAAAGGAGACTCTTATTTTTTTCGATAAATTTGCAAAGCGACTGGTCGGCTTCAGACCTAGGAAGTGTAATGGGTCATGGGAGCATCAATAGTAAGCTTTTCAAATTGGACCTTGATCCAACTACGCTACGCTTTGTGGTTGTGACGAAACTGTTGATCACATACTTTTTGATTGTTATTTTTATCATGACTATAGACTAGAACTACAACGCACTACAGATGTTTTAGCATGGGATAACAAATCAGATTTCGTTCAGTCTCAACCGGTTTTTAATGCATTAAATATATTTGCGACCCGTGCATTCAAGAGAAGAAAAGAATTTAGGTCTTTGATCTCTGGCTAAACCATGAAGTTTTTTTTTTTTTTGAGATTTTCTATTGTGAGATATTTCTTTTGTGACTGGACTATTTCTATTGTGCCAAGACACTTAAATTTTGGATAAGTTTTGCTTTACTGGACTTTCACCTGAATGGGACTTGACTGACTTCAGAACTTCTATTTCGACAGTACGGTTAGAACGGCTTGGGTGGCAGGATATACAAATTACTGGACATATTTTTCTGATGGGACTCTCAGTTGAATTCGATTTTACTGACTTTGGTTTGTTACTCTGATACAATTCATAGTGATAGAAGAATACTTACTGTATATCCATTGTGATAGGATTTATATGACATGTTTTGCTTGATTGTATTGACTGGACAGTGTTTATTTTTGTTTCTTGGACTGAACTGAGAGTGTCCAAGACTATACTGCCTGTATATGGTGTATACTGCTGTAAGTAACTTTAATGCCCTATGAATTGGAAGTATCCATGGGGCATGATTTTCTCTATAAGTTTTGGATTTTTCTTCTTGACAGAGATGATTAAATTATTGCTGTTGATCCTAAAGAAATAGAATGGGATTCCCATAGGAATTATCCTATGAATGGAGAAGCAAGTTCCACTTCTTCTTCTTTTTTCTTTACTCTTGCTTTGACGTCTTTTAACTTATAAGGCGGATCCCTCTGCCTGATCTCCCTCTTTGCTATCCTTTCTTCCCATAATCACAAACTTCTCCTTCTGTAACCCGCTCCTTCCTATTGTTTCTATTGGGGCTCTCTTGGGACAAAGTCCCAGGTTTTCCTAGCAAGTGATAGCAGATCCTGGCACGCCTCCACGTGGCAGTGATGAGATGGGACTTGGTGACTAGGTGTTGCCGCTTCCCAACTGCTAAGATGCCAGGCGCCGGTCATACAACACTACAACAGAACACTACACAAAACGTACACACAATACACTACATACACATGACCGGATATGGCGAAAGCCTCTTCGCAAGATGTACAAAAGCGGCTAATTGGGGGAACCTTGGGGTCAGCAACAACAACACTTGAATCCCCCTTGAATCCCCTTTAGGACCTGGAATTGAAAAAAGGACGTTATTGAAACTTGGTGAGCTTGAAGTTTTATACATTAAATACAAAAATTTATTTTCATCACTCTACCACTATGCTTTCATACTCAAGCCACGAAGTTTTCAAACGCCCCTCATAGATATGATAGACTATTGTAAATTTTATATATCAGTGAAAATCAGTGAGAATGCTGACAATTTGCGGCAATTTTATAATCCCAGTTAGGGCAGAAGAAACGCATGGAAATCATCAAAACCTAATTATGGAATTCAGGTTTTTACTGCAGATGAAAGATATTATCCTGTTATTTCCTCTCCCCACAAAAATTGATTTTTATAGTTGTAGATATATGTGGTTTATCGAAAACGTTACATACGCAATTATAAAGTCTTGTGAGTAAATCTCTAACTAGTCCACCTAGACCAGGCAGAAAATATTAGTGATGAGCGCATGAATCCGTGAAAGGCTATGTAACAGTAATATCATTAAGGACATCTCGAATTGTTTCATCCAGGAAACAAGAAATATGTATACATGCACGTAAGTTCAATGGAGATTTTAGCTAAACTTCTCTGTTAAAGAAGAAGGATTAATCAGATCAGATTTTAAGAGAACGGTGACAAAACGCTTCCTTGCAAATGTAGAGGTTCAGGTAGTGGAAAGCGGACATCTCTTTCCTCTCCCCTGACGTCTGCATTTCATTAATAATGGAAACGCTGCAATTACTATTCATGTCTTTTTCGCCCAAGTATGCCGAGTACGGAATTGGTGATGCGGCGAAAGCTCATTTCGTAGACACTAATTATGAACCTGCGACTTTATTTCACTGCATGAACCTTTAATGAGGTAGCATGCCACCCTCCTTGTTGTGTTGCTATCTTGTCCATCGAATAAAATAACTGGAATAACCGTAGACAAGGAAATGGGATAAATCGGGGACAAGTAATATTTATTCACGGAGTAAATTACCCCCCTTCTTGGACCGAGAGAGATCGGCTGTGCCATCGACGCCAGTAACTTCTAATTGCATCCAGTGACAATGACTGCCATCATCGAAGTAAATCTCAAGAAGATAGATTCCTTTAATTCCTCATTCTCATTTGCTGGAAATACTCTCCAAATAACCGTGATTCGTAAGGAAGAATCTGAATCGAGTGTGCTCGAACGATGATTAGTTTAATAATTAGATTCTATTTGAGCTGTAAAGGAGATCACTCTTCTGAGCAGAATTAAACAGAGGCTGGAACGTGACTTCTGAGAAAAATCCGGAATCTTATCTTTACAAGAAGGATAAACCAAATCGGCTTTTAATTAATTACTAATATAACATTAGTGAACGTAGTTTTTTAAAAGTGATAATCCTAAAATTTATTCTTCTAAATTGTCCCTTTCTTGTACCAAACCCGTTCATTGTATCACTTTAGCGCATATTTATGTCGAAATAAATGCATATTTGCCACACTTTTTACAGTTACCTGCTGAATTTGAACAATTTACCAGATAAAAACTATTTACTACAACCGAGTACTCTTACTTAAAAAAGTACTAACAAATGTAAGATATTATTTTGTTTCTTTCTCCTAAGTTTTTGAGATTAGAAGAAGGTTACTTTTTGGTTCAGAGCATTGGACTGGAAGAATTCCTCTTGAAGTGATCTTTAACAAATACAATTATACAAGATAATTGAAATGCACCGTACCCTTTCTACATTCTCAAATCTTTTATTTCTAAAAGCAGTATACAAATTGAATGATTAAAACTAACATTAATTTCGCTATAGTTATTGATTTCAAATATTTATAATCAGAGTAGAAGTGGAGCCATCCATGTCATTAATAATTCGAGAAGGGATTAGTGATGAAAATTAACGAATGAAAGTAAATTACTGGATCAGAATAATTCACTGAGAGCTTAACTGATATCATTATTGCTGAGTTGGATATTTTTAATGATGGGATCGAAGCCTTTCTAAGGTTACTGGTGTATTTTACCGACCTCTAGTTTAGAGGCATTTCTACAAGATAAAAGAATTCTTTTTTTTTTTTTCTTCGCTGCCCATCAAACCTTAATTGGTGAGACGTTTTTCATTTAAAGTGTTAAACTTGATCTTATTCCATCTAGAGTTAGCTGATCTTTTGATAAAACTTTACACCGAGATAATCAACGATATTAAATTACTCCGTGGGATATTCTTACCCTGTGATTTACTGTCTCTCTCTGAGGATTTATTCTCGAGGAATCATGGTTTCTTGTGGGAGGCATTATAACAGGATTCTAGAATACCAGCCACTGCTAATTAACTTATTTCACCGGTTTATAAGAGAGCGCTGCTTAGCAATCTGGATTTCTTTCTTTTCATTTTAAGGTTTTATTTCTCTAGCTGCGACAATGCTGGATGACAAAAATCGATCATTGCTGTTCACATGGCTAAGCACAAAACCTAAGTATGAAATAATGGAGGAAGAATTCGCGTATTAATTAACTCCACACTTTTTTGCTTGTCAGAAACAGTTGTCCGATCTCGTTTTACTTAAAACTTTTAATTGAGATTAAATTTCGATTTTATATTTGGGTAAAAACTGAAAACTAAACGTAATTTAAATGTCTAAAACTTTAAGTGTTGTTTTTAGGAACTATTTAACACCAATACAAAGTGAGATTAATTGAACCACGTGAACTGTTATAGACAAATTTTTGTTAAAACTACCATAGGATATACGTACAAAACAGCTGGCGAAGTTTCTGTATTTCGTACTGAATTCTGTCATCATACTATATATATATATATATATATATATATATATATATATATATATAAAGAATATTTTTTTTATTTTAATTTATAACTGCAGATCTCAAATTTGAATTGTTAATATATTTTATAAAGATCTCGGGATTCTCAGAATTAAATTGCAGTTATTTGCCTTAATTCTGTAAATACTTAAATTAACTTCGAAATTAATATAAGTTTTTATTAGTTTATTTACTGAGATATGCTTTACCACTTGGCATCGTAGCTCTGCAAGGAAACAACTTTTACAGGGGAAACATTACAGTTGCCTGAAAATATTCCTCTGAAAAGTTGCATGTGAAAACTATTAGCACAATCGATCGTTTTATTATACGCTACTTACCAGGAGTCAAAAGAACTACTGCAGCTACTATCAGCGAACAAACAGCGGCAATTACCAGAAGAGCAATTCCGATGCCTCTCCAGTTTTGTTCATCACCACCAGAACCAACGAAGTCCTGAAATTATTAGAAAACAGAACAAATTGAAACGTCAGAGCACGTGCAAACATTGATATTCGTAGTTTAGTGAATATTAAAGATTCGTGTATGAAATTTAAAAATTTCGGGGGAGGGGGAGATGTGTCCTCTAAATAACAGAAATTTTCTCTCCTGAAGTGTGATCGGCTAATCAGCATCAGTTATAAACTACTTCCGATGATCTGTGATCTTCACAAGACTCATTTAACTATTCCTCTGAATTATTAACTAAATACACATTGCCTACACCCAGATTATCTAAGGGCAGCATCGATTATTGCACCGTACGATTCTTTATATTAAATTATGCATTATTTTCCTTTATGTGAATTGTGATATCTTTAAGTGTTCTGCTTTTCCGAAAAAGCTGGTTCCTGAAAACCCCCTCCCACCCTCTGCAGGTAGCTGAAGTTGCTCTGGCAACAGTACCTTAACACTACTGTCGGTACACGCAGTAATTCCCAGAGGCGCTCTTTTTTACACGCGATAACGTTGGACTTCATTTTTCCTCTTCTCGCGTGCTGTAAGTTCGGGACACGCATTCACAGTTGTTCAATGGGTCTGTCATTTTCCCATCGCCAAAAATTGTTAATTTGTTTTAATGATTTTGAAAAGTCTTAATATCCCCGTCAAAGATTCTGTTGTAGCCTCATTCCATCTCATATCTGTAATTCTTTAGAGAGAAAAAACTGTATTGGGTCTGTTATCCAATTAACGAGAAACCACCTTGAAGTTCATACATCATCTCTGATATTATCATGAGCTGCAGAAAGTACATTCGAACTCATAATAATATTACATCGGACGTCGTCCATTATCTAATGAGATATATATTAAATAAAATTGCACCATATCTTCAGACATAGAAGTGAATCTGGCCCCGGGTGCCAAGCGATTGTGACTGAGCGATTTCTCTGTGCTATTACTTCGATTTCTCAAAAGTGATTTATAGTTATTTTGAGTTCTTCACGTTAATAAATCTATTCATTTAAAAACAGCTCTTGTTACAAAAACACTTGTACAGAGCAAGAAAGGAAAGGCACCTTTCGTTATTTCTTCTAGTTTACTACTAACCACTTACTACTTTTCGCTTGGTCACACCAGGCACTGCTCCTGCCTCCCCGTGGCGGGGCCGGTAACCTTGGCAGAAAAGTTCATCTGCCAGGGGCTAAGAGGAGCCAACATGGAACAAAGTATGTTTCCAACTCTAGAGCCGTCGAGCTGTCGGCCAAACACAGAAAATGACCATGATTCGTCGCAAGCAAAGAAGTTGAAAACCAATCCCTCGGCGACAGACTTACCTGCATTCTTAATCATGCACTCGCTATCTGACCAGCCTCTCAGTAAGCTATCCCCTTTTTTAATCCAAAAACACCTGGAAAGTATTGCAGGGTCTCCCAAGACGGTTAAGAGACTGCAATCAGGGGACTTACTTATTGAAACTATAAATGGCAAACACTCTGAAAAATTACTTAAAAAGATAACTTTCGCTGGTATTCCAGTGAAAGTAACTCCACATGCAACCCTAAATACATCAAAGGGTGTAATATCCAGTTGGGACCTGATGAATGTGACGGAGGAAGAAATTAAAGAAGAGCTTCAGGAACAAAATGTAATAGCTGTAAAAAGAATTATGATAAAAAAAGACAATATTCTCACACCTACCAGAAATATCATTCTTACATTCAACAGTCCAAGCCTACCCACATCAATAAAAGCTGGATATCTACTTTGCCGCACTCGTCCTTTCATACCCAATCCGTTGAGATGTTATAAATGCCAGAAGTATGGCCACTCTCAAACAACGTGCAGAAGCAACCCAGTTTGTCCCAACTGTGGATCCTCCGATCACATTCAAAGTGATTGTTCGGTGAAAGAAATGATCTGTCCCAACTGCAAAGGCAACCATCCGGCCTACTCTAAGACATGTGAGAGGTGGAAAACAGAGAAAAAAATTGTGAAATATAAAGTTGAAAACAGAGTTAGTTATCAGGAGGCTAGAAAATTAATTGCACCGAGTATACCTAACCGTACCTATGCCAATATTACAAAAAAATATCAAACCATTGCCACACAAACCGATGTTACCGTACCTTCAAACACTTCCATCTCTGACTGGGCTCGGGCTGTTCTCTCTCAGCAACAGTCCAGTGCCGTTAAGCACTCAGACCAAGCAAATAATACGCCTCTCACAATACCAGCAAAATCTCAATCTCCGCCAGTGAATGCCACTACAAATAGTAATAGTTCGTCTTCGAAAAAGAGTATCCAAGACAAATCGATGGAGGCAGAGTATCCATCCAAACAGGAAGATCCAATCCTGGAAATATTTGCTGAAGAAGAGATGGACACTGGTCGCCCTTCCTTTCCGAAAAGAGAAAAACCAAAGCCAGAACGCCATAAGACAGCCACGTCAGGTACAGCTTCTTCCTCTAAATTCAAATAATGTCTAATATCTTGCAATGGAATTGCAGAGGCTTTCGTGGAAACATTGATGACATCCGTTATTTAATTAATCGCTACTCTCCAGTTGGTTTCTGCCTGCAAGAAACCTATTTAACTCCTCAAATTTCCATTTCCATCAAAAACTACTCGATCTATAGACGCGATCGAAATACATCCAATTCTGCTAGAGGTGGTGTAGCAATTTTAATTAGTACAAGGATTCCAGCTAAACAAATTACTCTCCAAACCCAAATCGAAGCTGTCGCTGTGCGTCTGATTACTCAAACTGCATTAACTCTAGTCTCACTTTATCTCCCACCAAACCATGCTTACACTTATAATGATCTTAAAGAACTTTTACTGCAGCTACCCTCCCCTATCTGCCTGCTAGGGGACTTCAACGGCCACCACCCTTTATGGGGTTCATCTAAATTAGACAGACGCGGCCGACTGATTGAAACTTTACTGGAAAAAGAAAACCTCACTCTTCTTAACAGTGGCTCGCACACCCATATACAGTTACCCAATGGACAGACTTCTGCCATTGACCTATCGATTTGCTCCCCAATACTGTTTTCAGCTATGCAATGGTCCACCCTGGATGATCCCATGGGTAGTGATCACTTTCCAATT
This sequence comes from Mastigoproctus giganteus, assembly GCF_048544385.1. Taxonomy (NCBI): domain Eukaryota; kingdom Metazoa; phylum Arthropoda; class Arachnida; order Uropygi; family Thelyphonidae; genus Mastigoproctus; species Mastigoproctus giganteus. The sequence continues at coordinate 209,095,707 of NC_143583.1, forward strand.
GTTTGTAATCTGTTGACTACCCAACCACAATTACAACATCCCTGCAGGAAATGGAAATTCTCTAAAGCCAATTGGGCGAAATTTCAATCAGCAATCACTCTTGACAAAAAAACTATTCAACTACAGCCCATTGATGAAGTTACTGATTATATTACATCCCGCCTTTTAGTTGCAACTAAGTACTCAACTCCGTTATCAAATCCCCCATCCCGACGGCATTTCAACTACTGGTGGAACGAAGAGTGCACAAAAGCAAAGAAGGAAAAAAATAAAGCATTTAATTTATTCCGTCGATCTCCAACCACAGCTAATCTAATTAGCTACAAGAAACTAAGGGCAAAAGCGCGTTACATTCAAAAGCAGGCCAAGAAAGATTCTTGGACTAGGTTCGCATCAACTATCAATAGGAACACTGACTCCAGACTAATATGGAAAAAAATTAGGCAGCTTTCTGGGAAGTTTCCAACTGTTCCTTCCCCAATTCTCTCCTGCAATGGGCAAGAACTCTCTGCTCCTATAGATATAGCCAATGCCTTGGGCAAAACTTTTGCTGAAATATCGGCTGCATCAAACTACACTCCAAAATTCCAGAAAATTAAGACTGCCAAAGAACAGAGACCTATCAACTTTCGAACCTCACTGTCACTTCCATATAATCAGCCTCTGCAATATTGTGAACTTTTACAGGCCATCAGAACAACGCGAAACAGTGCCTCTGGGCCAGATGGCATATATTATGTCATGCTGCAGCATCTCGATGAGAAAAGCTTACAAATGATTCTAATCTTTTTTAACCGGATCTTCCTGGAAAATATTTATCCAACCTCTTGGCACCACGCTACAGTTTTGGCGTTTTTGAAACCTGGAAAAGATCCCTCCAGTTCTAATAGTTACAGACCAATATCTCTGTCAAGTTGCCTTGGTAAAATTCTTGAAAAAATGATCCATAGTCGACTCACTTGGATCATTGAAACTCAACATCTACTGAGTAATTGTCAACATGGCTTTCGTAAAAACAGGTCATCCCTAGATCTGATGATCAAGGCGGAATCTGAAATTCGCAATGCCTTTGTGAAAAACGAACACCTTGTCATGGCCTCCATTGATATAGAGAAGGCATTTGATACTACCTGGCGGTATGGCATTCTCAGTGACCTATAGGATCTTGGTCTACGAGGCAACCTACCCATATTTATTAGGAACTTCCTCAAGAGCCGATCTTTCCAGGTGAGATATAAAAATTCCCTTTCTGCTACATTCTCGCAGGAAGAAGGAGTACCACAAGGATCAGTTTTGAGTGCAACCTTGTTTGCCCTTAAAATTGATTCCATTACAAAAGTACTTCCAAATACTGCAGAGGCTTACCTTTACGCTGACGATCTCGCTATTTCTTGCCATTCTCAGAACATGAGATCTGTCGAAAGGCAATTGCAGATGTCCCTCAATAAAGTTCAAAAGTGGGCTGAGCTCAATGGATATCGTCTTTCCCCAGAGAAAACAGTTGCGATCCACTTTTGCTGTCAACGCAAATTGCATGCAGATCCTGAACTTCGGATTTCAAATTCCACCATTCCGATTGCCAGCAATATGAAATTCTTGGGACTAATCCTGGACAGTAAGCTCAACTTCTTAGATCATGTTAAATTAATACGTACTGCCTGTCTCAAAAAGATCAACATGCTAAGAGCTTTATCTGCCCTCTCTTGGGGAGCAGATCGTACAACTTTGCTGCTCTTATATAGAGCACTGATTAGATCCCGTTTAGACTATGGTTCTCAAGTTTATGATTCTACCCGAAGGAGTGTGCTACGCTGGCTGGATCCTATTCAACATAATGCATTGCGGATTGCAATTGGTGCATACAGGACATCTCCAACTCAGAGTCTATACATTGAAGCTAATGAGCCCCCTTTGCATCTTCGTAGAAAAATGTTACTACTTAAATATGCAGCCAAAATACAGACTTGCCCTTTGCATCCTATTCAGCCATACCTTTTTAATCAACCACTAGTTAATCTCTATAGAAATAAACCAAGTAAAATCCAACCGGCTGGCCTACGGCTCCTTGAAATATCGCAGAACTGGAATGTTCCTCTCTACAATATGCAACAGATAAAGAATTACTCTCATCCACCATGGACCACCTTTCCTCAACTGACCTCTGATACCTATTTTCTTCAATGGGGAAAGAATTGCCTGCCGGCAGTGACTGTGCAACAACTCCATGCTAGCCATATTCAAACTTATGCCGACTTCTTACCGATATATACGGATGGTTCCAAATCTCTGTCAACTGTTGGAGCAGCAGCAGTGTTTCCCTCTGCTATCATATCAGCTTCTCTTCCACCTGAGTATAGCAACTTTTCAGCAGAACTGTATGCAATACAGTTAGCTCTAGAAAATTTGAATTTACATCCATCTGCAAAATATATAGTTTATACTGACTCTCTCAGCTCAATCAAAGCAATGCAGAATACATCTCAAAAGAATCACCATATTGTAATGAAAATCAGGAGTTTGCTATTGCAGATTTATGATCGTCAACAACTAGTGAAGTTTTGCTGGATTCCAGCACATTCAGGCATAAAAGGGAATGAAGTGGCTGATACATCTGCCAAAAGTCCAAGTTCAGACCTAACTTCTGTCCCTATTCCAGCGCCCGATTATAATATCTTAATTCAAGCAGCATGCCATGCACAGTGGACAGAATTATGGCATAACCAAACGAATAACAAACTTTTCCAGCTGAAACAAAACCCAAAGTTCTGGCATTCCAGCAATCAGACAGTGCGGCGGGAAGAAGTGGTACTCACACGAATGAGAATAGGACACACCCATCTGACTCACCTCCATCTACTAATGGGCGATGATCCTCCTCAGTGTCCATACTGCTTAGAACATCTAACAGTCAAACACATTCTGATTGACTGTCCGCAGTATCAACAACATCGAGCTGCAATACTTCAAAATCTGGCTAATCGTTCAGAAACATTGACATTACATCATATCATTGGAGAGGACGCAAATGTTAACAAACTTTTCTGCTTTTTAAAACAAATCGGAGTGTATCATCTTTTATAAATAGGCTACAGAACTGAAACTAATTTAAACTGGATTATTTTTTAATATTCCTACGAATAGGCGCACTATAGCCATAGCAGCTAATGCGCCAATAAACACCCATACCACACACACAGAAGTGAATCTTTATCTTGGTAAATCTGTCTAAAATCTTCACTTAAACTAACACTTAAACTACTTTGAGAAAAATTACTTGTTTTGTGTTATCAATAATTTTCTTTCAGCTGTTTATGTATTATTTAAGCTAGTTCTCTCTAGCTTCTTCTCCTGAGATGCAATGAAATCTCTGTTGATTACGGAATGCGTTGATTTGCCCAATAATAGTTGATCTAATTGTACTTCCATAGTTGACGGTTGTAGGATTTTAGGCGCATCAGCCACATAGACCATACTGCGTCGTATATACACTCAGTGATCACTGAATTATGATCAAAGTGATAAAGTAGCTGTTATGGGACGTAGTAAAGATATCACGGAGTTCCAAATGGGTACGATTATAGAAGCTCGTGCGTCGGATGCTTCCATATCGGAAACATCTTGTCGGTCGCTCATGGCCCACTGTGGTTAAGGTGTACAAAGAATGGTGCCGAACGGCCAAAACCACCTCCCGCTGACAGAACTGTAAAAGATTACGTAGGATGCGAAAAAGACCCATAAAAATTCCTTATCTCATGGACGGGACCAATTTTTATGGAACTCAGTCTTTATCAGCTCTAAATATGTAACTGGATTCGTCTTGATTTAAAGTATCACTTCAGATCTTTCTTCTTTGCCTGTTAATTTTTTTATCCGAAATATATTCCATTTATTTTCTGTTTTTTACCTGTTTCCCCACCTTCTGTTTTAAATAACTTCTAGAAGTCGATTTTAGGTAGAATGTTTTTCCATAAAAACAACATCTAGAAATACCTTGTTATTTCGTACCAGAGCAGTGGCTGAAGGATTTTTTATTCTGAAAATAACCAAAAAGAACTCCGTAGCTTCTTAAAACAATTACAAATCGTTGCCCGGTGGTCAAAAAGAAAAACAGTGGGAGTAATTAAAGACCAGAAAGCTCATTTTGTCTCTGCCAGCACGTTCCCAGGTGTATAGCTGTACGTTTCCTCTCCTGCGCAGTGTCCTTGGAGCTTTTCGTGGCCATCGCATACCGAGAGATAAAATCTAATAGTTGTTTGTTATCTCGGAGTGTCATTGAGCAGGGTCGTATCACCGTACAGTATTATTAACGATCTCCTCTAGCTTCCATCTCTTCTATCCTAAATATTAGCAAGTTCAGATACGAAACATTCTTTCTGTGTCTTTGTTATCGAATATCATGGACTGGTACACGCGTGTCCAGGATCAGAGTTAACCTGAAACAAAAACATACTTCCTTTTTTTTAAACGTTCAAATATCAGCCAGTATGCAAATACACCTATAAACTAGCCAATACGCATGCGTAAAGACCTCCAGAATTAACATATAAATTATAAACGTTAAGCTCTATAAATATTAAGATGGCTCTTAGCAGTTAGAAGCACTCTACGCTCAGGAACCTAATTGATATTCATAAGAAAATCCGTGCTTAGCATAAGGAATGAGTGAGGTCTTAAAATTTGCGTTGAAAACGCGAGAATGGAAATAATAAAAACAGAATTCTTTAGGCAGTTTCAAGATGGTGCGGAATTTTCTGAATTTAAAAATATTAAATGCAAGGATCTGCGGTTTTAGAACACTGACATTATTCTTGCAATCTCTGCTAAATATTCTACATTTAGCATAAGCCTTAGAAATTTAGAATTTTCATAGTTTTCAGAGGCACAAATGAAAACTTATTCTTTTCTAAACTGCCTTGGATTACTAATCTGTAACGGATTTAAAATCTTTAATTCCATGATTTACTGTTAAGACGAGCAACCAGCTTACAAAAATCCGCAGTTCAAACTTAAAGCGTTAATACTGTGGCCAAGAACTCTTCATTATAATAAAACTTCCCCGGTTTTTCTTAATCAGTGTAGAATCTTCTGGTCCATTCATCTTTGAATTCCTTATTTTAATTTAGCTCTCCATTTGGAGATATTTTAAATAGCCCCACAGCTAGTTATAATTTTAGATTAATTTTCTCCTCCACTTTGTCTGAGATTCGTGGTATTCCAAAGTGTTCATGTCTCGCCTTTGGCAATTTCGCTATTTGGAACTTAAAAGGGCTTTGTTCATTGTCTGTGATGGAATGCGCCTTCTATAATTCATAATCTGTACCGGGAATTGCAGTCACGATAAAGTTCATTGTTATTCAAGTGGCGCGCGCAGAAGTCAAGTCGAAATTATTGGCACTATAAAAGGGATTTCGGAACTCAGATTGTAAGGCGCGTGCAATATATTTGGTTATCTTTGAGATGATAAAGCTTATTGTGGAATGAATTCATTACCCAGCATGACGATGTTGAATGAGCTGGTTAAGTAGTTCCGAAAACAATTATCGAGCAGCAAAATTATTTTCCTTTTTGTAGCAACCATTTATGGCAGTTAAAAAAGAGATGTTGGCTATTGTCCAAACCTCCAAGAGAAGACGATGGTATAATGCTGGATGTGGGAAATTAAGAAAAGTGAAATGTGAAAAGGTTGTGTATTAGATAAGATTTTTCTGGGTATTTATGAACATTAAATCTTTTCTTGCTTTTAAAAGAAGAGATTGAAATGTTTGATGATGCTTTTGAGAGTTCACTGATCAACAAGGGCCATACTTTTCATTGCGGCCCCATTTTCTAATGCTACAATGAATATTTTAATGATAGGTTGATGGTTGTAACAGTGAAGGAAGAACCACACGGAATGACATTAGTACAGGTGTGTATGCCAACAGGAAAAAAACATGTGGAAACAGGTAGTTTAACTGGACAATATATTGGTCCGGATCAGATATAAAAACAATATAATGAACTCTTATGCGTACTCACTCCGAGATATATATTCTGATCATGATATTGTTATAATGAATGTGGTATTAAAGTTCAAAAGGCTAAGAGGAGCTAAAAAAATAGATGATGGAACATGAAGAGGATAATATGGAGAAGTTAAAGGAAAGGAGATGTTATGGGAAAGGGATGATCAGATGGATAAACAAAGTGTAAACGAACAAATTTGAAGGGAGGAGGGGTTATGCTGTTAGTTAAGAAACACATAAAATCTAAGGAAGTGCATCCAGCTGACAAGGGTGGACAGTGTAATTATGGGTCAGTTTGGTGTGACATAAGAAATGGGAAAGCAAAAATGAGTAGGAGTGTGTTATAGGCCTAATAATTGTGATGAGTATAATAACAACTGTACAAAGATAGAGAGTGGGCCAGTAAATCGGAATGTCTTATAATGGGGGATTTTAACTTCCGAGATATTGAGTGAAACTTGTGGATTGGTCACTCGCGCACTAACAAGGCTTTTGCGGATGGATTTATTGGATGATTGTTTTCTACATCAGCATGTTCGGGAGGCAACCAGAGGAAGTAATACTCTTTGATCTGATTATCAGCAGTGATTATTCATGATTTAAGAATCTGCAGATAAAGAAACTACTAGGTGGCAGTGATCACAGTGTGCTGAAGTGGGGTTTACTCAAAGAGGTAACTACCATCAGAGGTAAAAGGAAGGGTTTTTGCTTTCGTAAAGACGACTACGGAGGTCTGAGACAGATTTTAATTCTATACAGTGGGACCAACTGATGATGTTACCAACGGCAAATTCTAAATTGGGAAGCATTCAAGGAAGTAATCTTGGAAGCTACTAGGCTTTTCATATCAACTAAGCAATACTGTTCAAGGTTTCGGCATAAATGGATGGCAGATGAACTAATGAGGCTTGTGGCAGAGAAGAAAAATGCATGGGATGCATATAAGTTATCAGGTGAGACAGAAGACTGTGGTAGATATAAGCCAGTCTGTAAATCATGTCACAACAGAAATTAGGCAAGCAAAAGCAGAGTATGAGAAATATTTGGCAAAGGATGCAAATAAAAACAAGAAAGACTTCTTTACTTAATTAAGCTCTAGAAGGAAGAGGATGAATCGGATTGGTCCACTTGACATTGATGGATCGATTGTTGATAAACCTGCCGAGGTAGCTTGCAAACTGAATGAGTATTTTGCATCGACATTCACACATGAGGAGATCTGTAGGGAAGTGGAGGACAGAAGCTTATCAAACTCTGGCAGGAAGCTAAATGATTTTGTAATAACTGAGAGCAAAGTGGAGGAGAAATTTTTGAAATTGAACATAAGAAAGGCATCTGGAATGGATGGGGTCTATCCAGTTATATTAAAGGAAGCAGCAGAGGAAGTAGGCAAATCCTTGGCCGTAATTATGAAAGTTTCCTTTGACTCAGGGAAGATCTCCAGTGGACTGGAGATGTGCAAATGTGTCCCCAATCACAAAGGGGGGGCTCAAAGGGTGACATGAGTAATTACAGATCTGTTAGTTTAACTTCTTTTCCAGGGAAATTAATTAATGGAGCCACTGGTTAAAGAAGCAAAGCAGGATAATCTAGACAACACTCAGTTATAGTTCAGACACAGCATGGGTTCGTTAAGTGGAAGTCTTGTCTGACAGATTTCATTGGATACTCTGATGCGGTTACAAATGAACTGGATGCAAAAAAATATTTTTAATATCATATACTTGTATTTTATGAAAGCATTTGATACTGGAAGACTACTGTACAAATTGGGGCAGTATGGCATTAAAAGAAAGTTGTTACAATGGATGAAAGGATGGTTGAGGGGGGGGGGGAGAAGACAGAGAGTGGTAATCAGTAGACACTGCTCTTCGTGGACTAATTTTATTACAGGAGTGCTCCAGAGTTCGATGTTCGGCTCATTGTTGTTTTGTATATTTATCAATGATATTGATGAAGGTATATCAGGCTTAATGTCCAAGTTTTCAGGTGATACAAAAGTTGGCGGTGTTGTTAATGGCAGTTTTATTTTTATATTGCAACAGGATCTAGAAAGGTTGTGCAGATGGGCTGAGAGGTGGCAACTGAAGTTTAACATTTACAAATGTAAAGTAGTGCATACGGGTAGCAATAACCCCAGAATAACGTACTAACTGTGTGGTACTAAACTCAGGATAGTAGAGAATGAAAAGGACCTGGGGGTAATTTTGCAGTCAGATATGAAGTTCTCTGAGCAATGCAGACAGTGAAAGAATAGCTCATGGTGTCTTGTCAATGATATGCACGAATTTTGCTAGCAGGGATAAGGATGTGACTGTTCCCTTGTATAAGCAGTGGTCAGGCCACCCCTTGAGTATTGCATACAGGTCCGGAGGCCTCATTTTAGTAAAGATAGAGCTGCTGGAACGAAAACAGAGAAGGGCAATGAGATTAATGAATGGAGGCTAAAGTTCTGCAAATTGCAGTGTCTGGAGACTAGGCACCCGAAAGGTAATCTAATTCAGGTGTATAAGGCCTTGAACAGTTTGAGCAGGCTCCATGCTGATGGGATTCTTCATCTTGCTCAGATTACTCACCTGAGGGGACATAAATTCAAATTGAGGAAAGACAATTGCATAATTGATGTACGGAAATTTGATTTTAGCTAGTGGGTGGTTGATATTTGAAAAAAACTTCCATCTGTTGTAGTGGAGGTCAACAACTTAAATAAGTTCAAGGCAGAACTAGAAAAACATTTTGAGTGAATGGATGGGTGAAATGGGGGGGGGTGGATTTGGCTGATGCTATATAAGCTTGCTTTCTTGCATCATATGCCTCTGCTATTGCTACTGCTAATAAATATGAGATATAAGAAGCCATGGGCGATAGAGGATATGGTGAGAGAACTGGAGGAAATGGAATGGTAAAAGAAAGTATAGAGATATTAATAAATAGACGGAGATGCGCAACAGATGAGGTGGGATGTGTGTTGTAGGAAATTAGAAGTATTACAGAGCTTGGGAAGATTTGAATCAATAGTCTTTAAATCCAATACACACAACAAGAGGGGTGGTGGGGAGGATGTGCGTGAAATATATGAGGGAGTTATACTGCTCTAACTAATGGCAGGAAGAGGATGATTTTGATAGATAATGAAAAAATGGAATAAAACAGCTTGGGGCCAGTCATAATGGAGCAAAGGTTATTGCACTGTTAAAAGAAATAAGGGACTAATGATATACTTGATGCAATTCCAACATAGTTCATAAAATTACTGGGGGAAGCGGGCTTAAGGGAATTAACAGAATGCTGTAGGTTAATGTTTGAGCAAGGGGAACCTCCACTCGTTAATATTCATAGCGTTATCTTTGCCGCATCCAAAATCAAAGTCACGCAGCGAAATATATATAATTTAGAATTATGGCTTTGATTTTGGATGCGGCAAAGATAACGCTATGAATATTAAATAAAATGATGATAAAAGGGATGGACGAAAACGTGTGAGAAAGCTTGATTGCAGGTAGGGAACAAGGGATTCAATAGGTTGAGAGAAAGACTTCTGGAAGGGGAAAAAAAGTATGCACATATTTTTATAGATTATGAGAAAGGTTTTGATCGAGTGGACTGGGTTAAATTATTGAATGTACTGAAAAAGATGGGAGTTGATTGCAAAGACAGACGTTCCCTGCTTTATTAACACTGCAAAAGAGAAGCTGAAATATCCCTTCCCGCTGGTGTTTCGTGAGCTGGTGTACTTTTGGACTATGAGCATACCAGCCTTCCAAGTCCTAGCCAGTCGCCTACCCCTCAACGTAGAGGTGATAAATAGTGGACTAAACCGACGCCTAAATAAAGAAATACAAACAGAAATCCTTGGGATTCATCAATTAGACATCAAAGATGAAAGTGAGAGAGAGAGAGAGAGAACGAACGAAAGCGCATTGCTGAAAACCTGCAGAATAAAGGAGATCTGGCAAAACTCCTGGGATGCCACCTCTAAGGGTGCAATAACCAAAAAAATTTTACCTGCAGTGATCTTCACTAACAAAGTGTCCTCCATAGTTCTCACCGGGACTGCAAATGACTTTCCTTCTCACGAGTCATGGCCCCTTCAATCACCAACTAACAGCACTTGGCGTTTACCGAAACCCAAACTGCGACTGGGGCAAACTGAAAACGTGGGACCACGTTATGTGTCTGCCCACTATATGAGGAATTTCAACTAATGACGATGACAAAAATTCAAGATTTCTACCGCCATCATGAACATGTTTTCCTTCAGGATGAATAACGCTACGCGGCTCTTCCAAGGTTCGCACACTCAGTCATTCAACTTAGGCGAACAAAACAAAGAAGAGATGCCTAGTCTGTCTACATCTGACCCTACCACCAACTTCTGGGTGCTTTAAGACTCTAGACCTCCTCTCACAACGGAACTCTATATTGGAAGCAACAACCCTTGACAACTAGTAGAATTGGCAGCTAATCTAGACTTTAATTATGTCATTGAGAAACACTGCCCACGGTATGCAAACTTCATTTGGGATAAAACCTCTATGCTGGCACAACACTGTGCAGGATCTCCCCCCCCTCTAGAAACCCATCCTGGGGTAGGATTCTTGCTGGCGCTGCTCGGCAGTGCGGGATTGCAACCCCCACCTGGGGTAAGATTTCATATGCTGGCACTCCTAAGTGCGGAATTCTCCACCCTGTGTGGGATACGGCATCTGCATACCACAATTGGGATAGGTTCTTCTTCTTACTACACTCCTCTAGAATGCAGGGTGATACTTCCTTGCAAAAACTCACAAGGGCAGGATTTCTTGCCGACACCTTTGAGTGTGGGATAACTATGCACCTGTTCACCATAGGGTGGATCAGGTGCTATTGGCACTCTCAAGTGTAGGATTACCATTCACATGTATATTGTAAAGCGGGTCAAGTGCCGCTGACACTTTCGGGTGTGGGGTGCCAAATGGTGCTCCACTTGCAGGGTTCTCTGCAACCACCATTAGTACCCCACTTTCGGTGTTCCACGCTACTCCACAACAAACGGACACTTTAATAGGATTGAGTTTGAGAAGCTCAATGGAAAATAGGGTTCTCTTTAGATCTACTAGGCACTGTCTGCGGCCAATGAAGGGGGCCTAATGCAAGTTTACGTACAATGGTTTTTCTGTTGCGTTTGGCTGTTAAGGCCTGATATTGTGCATATATGGCTTTCCCTTTCTTGCAGTTACATGATCCTCTCTCTCTCTCTCTCCTGGAATTTTAAACAAACAGGAATACGCTGAAATGGCATTGCCGAAACAATAAATATCCTGGCGATCTCCCTCCACAAGTCGTTGGCCCATGTCCACCTCTTCACCAAATATCCACCGCTGGCATTCAATCAAAAGTTATTTTTTGCCACCTTAGTTCAGTCCTGCAAAAGAAATGTCTTAAATACATTCTTTTGCTTAGCAGGAATGAAATTAAAAAAATATCATTTAAGCCTGTATTTCCTGAAGTAGCACATGAAAATTTATATATATAGCATATGTATCTCTAGTTTAGCACATACATTTTGTCTTAAATAGTTGCCTCGGATGCTGATGCGCTATATTTTTATTATTAAAATTAGAATTAAAACTAGTCCCTGAAAGGTACGCAGTTGAGAAGGGCGATTATTATTATTATTAAGATATGAGTTGTATTGAAGCAGTTTAATTAACCCCACTTATTTATTTTAAACATCATTTTGTTATTCTGTTTACAACTGAAAGCTATTTAACAGGCTTGACTTTCTTGATTCAAATCTGCTGAACTGAGACGCAGATTTCAAGTATGCTTCTTTCTTACGCATTTTGTTGCGTTATTATTGAAATTGATTTTTGTGAATGACCTGTTGCTGTCCATTATTTTATATACTGCTTACTATCGCATATATCTCAGCAAGTGATTTTAGGATGGTGAATATACTTAGCGTTTGCTGGAAACATTAGTCCTTCTTGGTTCTTGAGCAGCATTTCTCTTGGAATGTATTGTTTTGCTATATTTCTTGGAATATTCTTGGGTAGTCTGAAGTCGTCGTGTGTAGCACAGTTACTAGAGTCGCTGCTCTCCCCACACCGGGTGGAAAGGACCTGAGTTCAAATCCCACTAGCGACACGAGAAATTTTACTGGTCTTTTTCACGTAGTGAAAAAGACCACACACACATAATACAATACGGCGCAATATGATCTAAGTTGCTGATGCGCCTAAAACCGTACAACAGCCAACCATCCTTGGAGGTCTAATTTGTTCATTTGCATTCGTTGTGTCGATTATTTCGGTCATAATCTTCACCAGGACAGTGTGGACATCTTTGGGCTCATGACTCCATTGTGAAGTTGCAGTGTACTACAGATCTCGAGCTGGTGCGTGGATAAATTCCTACCCTAAGGCCACATTGCTCCGTGTATACTGTCTGGAAGTACATTTCTTCTTTGGTCGATTTTCTGTCTGCTTGACTAAAAACCCGAGTTTCCGGGAGAAAAATCCACTCTACCCTTGCCTGAGACCAACTTACCTAGCCATGTTATGAAAAAGGTCCAAACAAATTCCTCACACCATCGACAGGAATCGAACTCAGATCTTTTCCAAACGTCTGAGGGGAGGACGGAGATTCTACCAATTGTGCTAGCCATGAGGGCAAATCAACTACGCATGAATATCAAGCTCGAAGAGCAAAGTAAATAACTGTAAACTATGAACAAACAAAATAATTCTTGAATTATTTTGGTCTATACCGATTTATGTGGTGATTTACGATGCGATTCATTAGTTTTCAGTACCGTTCAAATGAAACGCACGGACTGATTGCTTCTGAGGTCCTCAGTCCCAGAATCTTGCATTCACATTCATACTCCTGAAGAATCGACGAGCATATTTAAAGATATGTCTGAGACATATTTGGGTAGGACGTGATCAGCTGTCAACAGAAGGTGTCCAAATATTATTAAGGGCAACGTATATGCAAATACTTCTATTGTAAATTACCTTTTCCCGCAGTGCACATCGCACCCAAAAAACAGAAAATTTTAAAGTTAATTCTGTAGCTGTAATATACGATCTTTGTACGGAATTTTTCTCCGCAGACCAGTGACTTCAGGCATTCGTTTCAATTAGAAACGTGACGGCAAATCTACTAATTTCTCTGGTGCTGCTTTCATTATTTTAATGAGCGTTTAAAAGAAGTAAAGCGCAGTTTGCTGGTTTGTTCATTTTATCGAACTGTGCAAAGTAGAATAAAAGAAATGGAGTATTCGGTGTTTCTCTAACGTTTCAAGAAATTCCAAAGCGAACTGATACCCACTGATTATATGATAAAAGCGGGTATTGTCCATATGAATTAGAAGAGAAACTGATCAATATAAAATATGCATTTCAAGTGGACATAGTGTGTTTTTTAGGTGGTTCCTGTGGTTCCCTACAAACCCGCTTTAAGTACTCTGTGATGCTTCACAACTTTGCAAAGCCAGTCGGTGTGGGTTATGTGAGAAGTGTGCTGTTCGACTGGTCACTTAGTTACCGGAAGGGACGATCACCAGAAAAGGACTTCACAGCATCCGTCCACCGCACGGGGAGTCGGACCAGGGATGGTAGAAAAACACCTGTCGGGCTGTTTGCACTCTTGCAATAGCGAGAATGAAGGGAGCCAGCAGAAAGGAGCATTTTATAGAAAAGATGAAGGTAGGGAAAGTATATAGAGGGCGCAGAGCAGAAGGCACCTCCAAGACGAAAATATTTGTACGGCTAGAGAAGGGCGTGGGGTGAGAAAGGAAAGAGAAAGTGCAAAAGCGTAAGTAGAAGTTCTGCCTACTGCGAGGAGTCATCTGGGAGGTTGGAATATCGGTTGAATTTGACTATGGAAGAGTTGATTCACTGGTGCTGGAGACTTGTCTGATGGAATGATCAGGGTGGTGCAGCGGGGCAGAGCAGACCGTCAGAAGGAGCTTCAAATCCAACCAGCGTGTTTCCTGGTTGGCTGAAAACAGTTGAGTATAAATAAATAAAATAAATTTTCTGTTTATACTCCGGGTCAGAGGAGTTCACAAATGGACAGAATACAGAAACAGCACCGTATTTAGCACTCACGGGCTTGAACCCCGGTCACTCAAGGCACGTGTACTTATGCATTCGCTCGCCTGATCACTCGGCTACGACGGCCATGATGGTGCTTTCAGATCAGTGCCGTTATTCCTACGAAGAAGAGGATGTCCGGTTGAGTATTCATTCAGTTCTGATTGTGGCCGGTGATAAGGGAAGAGCAGATGCGAGGAGAGGCAGAGTGGTCTCAGGACGTCCGGGTCTGGATGTCTCATTCGTAGGATCAGACGTGGAGAGAGAATACCAGTGCTTCTGAAAGACTGCAGAGGCATACCTGCGAAAAGTTAAAACGCTTCTTTTGATTTAACAGTTTAACTACACAACTCTCCAGTAAGGGTTAATTAGTTACATGTTACACGAGTGCATTACGTGGTGCCAGTCCTCCAGTTCTCCGCATTCACAAAGGACATCATTTATAAGCCCAAATCCTGAAGTCGCTTTTTGAATGACCAATGTCTTGTCAAAAGAAAGGTAGTATGCACGTTAGGGAAGAACTAGTCTAGTCGTTGTTTGTTGAGGTGGGAGACTCTAGATAGAAATAGTTGGTAGTACTGCCTTTGGTGGAATCATCCCAACGGATTTGCTAGAAGGAAACATGTTCCTGCCAAGTACGCCGGACTTCTTGTTTTTACAGTACTTTTTATCCCCAGGAATTCAGTTTCTTTGTTCTCTCTGATAGCATAGGAAATCCCTGTGATAGCATAGGAAATCCGCTTGAAGGTCAAGAAGGACACAGCCTCTCAATACTTGTAGTGCTGCTGTTGATGTGGTTCTACATGCCAGAGTGATTTTTAATAACATCAACCATTGCATCTGCAGGATTAGGTTGATAGGGCTGATACTGAACAATCGATGGAACCATATGGCAACACGGTATTTCCTGATCGGTACAAAGACATGTCAGGGAAAGTACTAGAGAAAAGAATATCCTAGACCTCATCATCACACATGAATCAGATGACATAACAGTAGAGGAACCAGTAGCAGCAAGTGATCACGGAGTCCTACGGTGGATGATGACGAGAGAGGTAGCAGAAGTAAAAGGCAAAGGAATGGGTTTTAATTTCAGAAAAGGAAATTACGATGCCTTAAGGTACTACATGGCCTCTATTAACTGGGTAGATATCGCGCAGAGAATGAATACAATTGAACTGTGGTACGCTTTTAAAACATTAATCACAGATGCTTTGAATGCGTATATACCATTAAAAAAATACTCCACGAGGAGGGTTCCAAGTTGGATGAATAGTGAAGTTACCACATTACTTGAGCAGAAAAAGGTGGCATGGAAAGGTTACAGAGCAATAAAAAGTACTGAAGCCTATAACAGCTACAAGGTGATGTGTAATAGAGCCACAGAAAAAGTTAGGATGACAAAGGCAGTTTATGAGAAATCACTAGCAAACAGAGCAAAGAGGGAGGGGATAAAGAATTCTTCACATATATAAATGCCAAGAAGAGCAGGACAAACCAGATCGGACCTTTACGTAAGGGAAAGGGGATAGTGTAATAAATACACCAGCTGCCGTTGCAGATGAACTTAACAGTTATTTTGCATCGATATTTACAAATGAAAAGCCTTTTGTGGCAAAGGGAAATTGTGGGAGCGAAGTTAAAAAATATGTAATTAATGATATTGAAATTTCGCAAGATTATTTAATGAAAAAACTTTCGAGCCTACAGACCAGTAAGGCTGCTGGAGTTGATGGAATATACCCTATAATCTTAAGAGAGGCGGCAAGCGAGTGCATTGAACCATTGAGGCTAATTATGCGAGCATCACTAGACTCTGGGGAGATTCCCTTGGATTGGAAAAGTGCAAATGTATCTCCCATACATAAGGGTGACTCTAAAAGTGAAGTTGGAAATTATCGACCTGTCAGTCTGACTTCAGTAGTAGGGAAAATCATGGAGGCAATGATCAAGGGTGGAATTCAGGATCATTTGGATCGAATTGAAATTCTCAAGGATACGCAGCATGGTTTTGGAAAGGGAAAATCATGTTTAACAAATCTGGTTCGCTATTTCGAAAGGGTCACTCACGAGCTGGATTTAGCGAATAATTTCGACATTGTTTATTTAGATTTCAGCAAAGCTTTTGACTCAGTCCCACATGAGCGGTTGCTTTATAAGCTGGAACAGGTTGGAATCACCGGGAAAATCCTTAGATGGATAGAAGGATGGTTTCAGGGCAGGAGGCAGAGGGTTGTGATAAATGGCTATTCCTCAGATTGGGTTGATGTAAGAAGTGGGGTTCCCCAAGGATCAGTATTAGGACCACTGTTGTTTTTAATTTTCATAAACGACATTGATGAAGGGATAGAGGGCGTGATGTCTAAATTTGCAGATGATATTAAAATTGGTAGAGTAGTTAATGATCACTGTCAAGCTGAGCTTCTTCAGAGAGACCTAGATAGACTTCAAGAATGGTCAGAAAAATGGCAGCTGTGCTTTAATCCAACAAAGTGTAAGGTATTACACCTGGGAAACAGTAATTCCAAAAAAACTTATTCACTTGGTGGAGTTCAACTAAACCCAGTACTGGAGGAAAGGGACTTGGGTGTTACGATATGGTCAGACATGAAATTCTCTGAGCATTGTAAACAGTTTGCAAGGAAGGCCCATGGTGTCCTATCGATGATCGATTGAACTTTTGCAAGTAGAGATAGGGACGTGATAATCCCATTATATAAGGCTTATGTTAGACCACACTTGGAATACTGTGTTCAAGTATGGAGACCGCACCTAAAGAAAGACATCGAGCTTCTTGAAAGGGTGCAAAGAAGGGTAACTCGCCTGGTGAGATCGGCAAAAGGGCGTCCTTATGAAGAAAGACTTCGAATATGTGGGTTGCAGAGTTTGGAAACTAGACACCTTAGAGGAGATTTGATTGAGGTGTTTAAGGCTCTGAGAGGCATCAGTAAAATGAATCAGGACGAAATTTTCAAGATTATAAATGATGCTAGAACTAGGGGACATAAATTCAAGTTACGGGGGGAGATGTTTAGATTGGACTGCAGGAAGTTTTATTTTAGCCAGCCAGTTATAAATTACTGGAATAAGTTGCCTTCATGGGTGGTAGAGGCCGACAGTTTGGGGAAATTCAAAGGTCATCTGGATAGTACTTTCGGGTAAGGGAAGCGCATAGGATGATAGGTTTAATTTCCTTTTTATTTATTTTTTATTTTATTTATTTTTATTTATTAATTATTATTATTTAGTTATTTATTTTGTTTATTTATTTATTTTTTGTTTTTATCATTGTTTTGTTCGGATTTTTTTTTTTTTTTTTTTTTTTTTGGCTGGTGCAGCATAAGCCATAGGCTTTCTTGCACCATGCGGCCATTACTAATACTAAGACAACTGAATAAAGAAGGTGAAGTGCACGTCCCTTAAGACCCCGGTCTTTGTGGATGAAGCGAGCATATTGATGTAATTTTTGGCCTTCTCTTTTATGGATTTAAATGTGGCATGAAGGTTCTCTGAGCATCTAGGGTAACACCACAAGATTTGAATGAACGTTGATTCTTAAGTGCCTGTCCTTGATAACGAATATTTGGTGGTCTGCTGATGTCAAGATGTCCTTTGAGAAGTAGGTTTTTATCTATAGAGATATCCAGCTAATTCTCTTCAGCCCAAACCGACAGGGCATTCAGGATGGTGTTGGCTCTGGTCCCAATAGCCGCACGAGTAGGACCCTCCATAACGATAACCAGGTCATCTGCATATGAAAGCATTTTTTTCTGGTATATATATCATTTTAATCTTTTGTTCTTACAACAGACTTGGCACATATTTTAACAACGGTAATTCGTCCAGAACAACAGTACCTTTAAGTATACAATCTAAGACATTGCCAGCAAAAACCATGATACTTGTTATATAGGTAGTAAATTACTACAGTAAAATGGGAAATAACCAATGTGTCCATTACGGAGTTTATTACCATCAAGTTAAGTTATGCGTATTTTATTCCTCCATTGAACTTGGCTAAAATGCATAGCCGTTTTTCACCTCTACCTTTGATTGAATCTCCCAGCATTTTAATAAAATTTAATTCTGGTTACAAATGATTTACGTGTGAAGCCATAGCAGTTGAATGTTTTCAGAAGAATTCATGATTTACAGTTTTTAACATGAAATTGTCAGCCAGTCTGTCACAAATATGGCAGTTAAATCAAATTAAATTTTCAATTCACATGCTGGGAACTAGGAAACTCTTCTTAAAACAATTTATCTTCAGGCATACATTGAACTAACTGAGAATATTTGCACGAAAGCCCAGAGCTGTTAGAACTGTTGGTTCTCCTAAATTTCTTATCAGTTTTATTATTGTTTTAAGTATTCAATGACAAACTATTGAAGGAAATAGTGTATATGAGAGCTGTGTGATATGGGAGAAGTCCCGCAAGAGCCATTCGTCCAGAATCATATTCCAAACAGCTGGCCCCAGAACAGAGCCCTGCGGGCGGGCAGCCTCTGGTGAGTTGGCGGGTGATACTATGAAATTTTGTTTTAATGGTAACTTTTCTGCTAGAAAAGTAGTCTGCAAGACATTTGAAGATGTTGAAAGAGCTGCCAGATACTCTGGCTCGCCGCAGATCACTGGCCACCAGACTGTCAAAAGCTCCCTTAAAATCTATAAAATGTGCTAGTAGTTAACGGGCATCAGAATTATCTGGTATTAAGTTGTGCATCAATAGTGGAGCACTGGAGTGGAGAGGCGAGTCCTTTGGTCTCACAGACAGAGTGGAGACGAGTGAGAAGTAATCTCTCAAACGCCTTTCCTAATATTGGTAATAGAGCAATTGGACGGTATGCTTTGGGCTGTACCAGTGGGACAGTTTGGAGCTTTGGGTAAAAGCCTGGGGTTTACATATTCCTAACGTGTAGGAAAGGAACCTTCATTAAGACACGTGTTGAATAGTTGTACTAGAACATCAGGTGCAGAAGACCAAAGGCGTTTCACAGACTGCCCCTTGATGAAGTCCAGTCAAGGAGTTTTTTTCATTTTATTTATGGCTAATGCAACCTCCTCTTCAGTGAAGAGCTCTTCTGTGGCAGAGGTCAAGTAGCGTTGATGACATTTTATCCTGTCAAAATCAGAATTTTCTTTGTAGATTATTACATCCAGAATCTTATTCGTTGTCTCCTCCCAGGAAAGCGTCTCAGAGGAGCTCTCAGAACGAGTGGAAGGATATCCGTGAACCCTACTTTGTTTCTTGTGAACTAAACCCCAAGGGTTTTTATTGCCTTTCATCTCCAACAGGACACGCCAGGAACTTTGTTTGGCATGATAAATTTTGTTCGTGTATTCCCTCCGCACTTCATTGTATCTTTCCTTGTACTGTTCTTTCCTTGTACTTTCCTTGTACTGTTGAGATGAGTGTATTCTTATTTTTCTTTGTAACTCTTTCTTTGCATGCTTGAGAGAGAAAAGAGATCTGTTAATTCCTCTGACCACGACAGAACTGATTTTGGATGTCGGATACATATTTTCATCGAGGCACGAGATTCAACGACGCCGCCTTCTGGCTATCATGTTCATTACTCTTATTGCCACGATCTTCATTGACAGCCAATGAATGTCCTGCCGCCATCTTGTGAAGATAATTTTATTCTGAATATTTCAATTAAAAAGTACCAGGTCTGTCTCCCTTTATAGGCTTGGGTAATATGTCGTCTCGACTTTTATCGTCATATTTCGGATAAAGTTTTTGAATTTTAGGTGAACTAAGTGTTACCGTTTAAATACTATGATTTTTAAATTTGAATTTGGTTTCATCAACCGCTTTTTTTCTCAATCGGAAAGTTGTTACCCGTTCTCGCTTTAGTCTAAAAACGACATCGATTTCATCAGCAATTCATGCGTTTAAAAGTTATGGAAACAAGTTTGTGATTGGAGAGGATCTTTGAAACGTGGAAGATCATCAGTAAGGGGTAACCCGATTTGCTTTTATGTTTCGGCTTGCATAAGTCAGTCGTCAACATTAATTAACTACTGGAAACTTCTAAAACTGAAACTACTTTATTTTCCTCATCAATTCTATTTTCACGAAAAACCTTTCCTCGTATTTCTTCATTATAATGGGTTTATTAAAAAGTGAAACCACTTTTTAATAAACTCATTAGAAAACAAACAATGACTTCCAAAATAAAACCTTCTCTTTCTTGTGCTGGTTTTCTTGTCTTCGTCACCTGGAAGTATGACTTCTGTAGAGTTAATCGATCAACGTCATTCTTCTACACCCTTCTTCCACGCATGGTGAAGTCCATTCTCCACAAGTGACGTTGAAAACGATCAGAGAAATGGTGACTCGGAAGTTGTAACTGTACAATGCATTGAAACTGCTATAAATAGATAAATGATTAATATTTTAACAAATGGTACTATGGACTGTCTCAAATACCACCCCCACCCCCCATTGCAGTTCTTTATGGGTACGAAAAAGCTCCTAACGAACATCATCCGCAATTCTTGATGTTTTATTAATATTCATGAAATATTAATTTTAGTTCGATTTCGTGTACTTTTTTTTCATGGCCACTGGCTTCGGTTTATAAACAGTGTTCATCCAGTTGAAAACGAGCGATCCAAAAAGGTTAAAGGTCAAATGGTTGTTAACTGAATCTGTTTCTAAAATTCTTCCAAGAAATTCTGTTTGTTATAAGTTTGTTTATTTAGATGGAGCAGAAAGAGTACAAAAAGGTGAGATAGACTGATAACGACATAGTGGGAGACGGTCTCTGAGGAGCTGAAAAACGATTGAATTTCAGAAAACGTTAAGACAGTATAATTATATGAAATTTAATCCCCGTTCTTGGGGTCGCATATAATTCCTTTTCTCTATTTTCTAAACCAGTCCGAACATGTCCTGAAACCAGTCAGCATCCATTTATTGTCTAACTTCAAACTCATGGAACCAACTTTTCTTCTTCCTCATTTGACCCTTCAACTTCCTTTTTCTGGAACGAACTTAATTCGCATGGATTTCTTGAAAATTATAATCTACAGAGATTCAAGTCTAATATCAACAAGTACCTTGCTTCTTCTTAACCATTAACCTCCATGTACTGAGTACTATAGGTTCTATTAAATCGTGTTGAGGGAAGGTTCATAAAAAAAGTCCATCTATCCAAGAAACATAAGAACAATAAAATATCGATTCACCTTTCTTATTAGAAAAAAATCGTACGCCTGATTATCTTAAAGGTCAGTTTTGTGAATGTTGTTTGAGTGAGATAATTCACGGCTAATATGAATATTTGCTGTTCTGGTCTGTCAGACTTTCCCCACACCTTTCAAACAACTACTAGAATAAAAACATTCTCCCATTAACTGAATATTCGTTTATCAGAGGCACCTCTCTCCAGCCCACATACCTCGAAACATCGAGACTGTACAGTGTTTTTACCAGGCATGGCGTTGCTGAAGAACCTGACTGCGTGTCAGAAAACATGTAGATTTTACAGATTGAATTAAAGATCGTAAAGTCTGCTCTTACGTGCTAATGCTTAGCGCACCCCACTCCTTGTTATGATAATGCATTAAGTTTCTGATTGCTTCTGACAGCTAAGCAAACATCTAATCAATTTAAAGAATGAATTTCTAATATAAGAATGCCTGCCGTGTTATTGATTCTGCCCATAAATGCTTAATATTTTTCTCTTTTCCATTTGCAAGCTACGATGAACTGGAAAAACACAGCAACGTGCATGTCAGCAAAACAATTATGGTTTTCCATTTGGTTCAACCAACTCCCCGGACGAAAATTAGTTGAGTGATCACGTATAGAACGTTTTATGTCTGATCTGCAACGTAGTTTTATTTTTTTCTGAAAACAAAGGTTGGATTTGTTAATCTCGCAAATGGTTTCATTGTTTTAATCCATGATAGCTACCTGTATCTGCATCTTTTAGTCATAAAGACCAGCCCTAAATATGAGGTTTTTATGCTTTCAAATCAGCTGAGTAAAATAAGAACTCTTGGTTTACTCTTGAACACTTCAGAGATGCTAAAAAATCGGATGATACTATTTATTTTTCAAACAGATGTGCAGCGAAAAATCATATTTGGACAACCAATAATGGTACCAAAACACTAGAGGGCCAAATAAGAAAATATTGTTCTTCTCAAGGGATAATTGTCTATGGTAAATTTCTTTGTTTACATTGCCTAACGTTAAACATCTTCCTTGAAAGAAAGCAGATTTACATCCAACTTAATCGGACCATTCTTTTCAAAGATGGCAATCAAAAACTCTAAATTGTACCAACAGGCAGAACAGTATCACATTCTGCTGACAACTCATAGCTTCTTTTGGAACTTCCGCATACAGTAATGATCCTCTCATCTGGGGTACTAGTCTGCTGGGGATACTGATGGGACAGGCAGTTATATTGGCTATATTAGAGTCATTAAGAGTAACAGATGCAGAAGCATCATGACGGATTAGAATACAGTTAGTCCAATATGTACAAAAAATATAGATACAGACAGGAAAAGGGGATTGAGTTATACTTCAGCTGAAGAAGCACACGGCTTCTGAAACAGTAGTGAGTCAGTCTGTGTGACAAAACACCTGGAAAACAAAAAATGAGGAGTATAGTGAACACCTGCACAGACAAATAGAGTGGACCAACAAATCAGAATGTCTTATCGGGGAAGATTTTAACTTCACAGATATTTATTAGAACTTGTGGGTTGGTAGTTCATTCAATAGCAGAACATTTCTGGATTTGCTAAAGACAGCTTTATACTAACATATTACAGAGAGCCAAGAAGAGAAAGCAATACAGTATACATATACACAGTCCAGGAAAAACATTAAGACCAGCTACTAGTAGCAGGTGTGTCCTTCTCTTTCCGACAGTATCACCTCCACAGGTGATACTGTCGGAAGAATAGCCATGTCGCCAGAATAGCGTCCCGTAGATCTACGATCGTCTGTGTTAGAGGATTCAAACGTCAGATCTGTCGATCCACTGAATCCCAGAGATGTTCTGTGGGATTTATATTTGGCGGCTAATGCTGCACCTGACACTTTCTTTTTCAGCGACCACTCTCGAACAATACCAGTAACGTGGCAGAGCCATTATCATGCTGTAACACACCTATACTATCCCGAAAGACATTCACTATGAAGGGGTGTACCCGGTCAGCCATAATGGACAGGTAGTTTTTAGCATTCAGAGTGCGGGCTAGGAGATATAAAGGCTCCAAGAGATTTCCAGGAAAACATCCTACATACCAAAACGCTTCCATAATCTGCCTGTCTCTGTTGGACCAGGATAATGGAGTGATTCCTCTCTGTAATTTGTCACCCTACCACCCATCTACCGTATACACAGCGCAGCAGGAAAAGACATTACTGCAATTCATCAGAAAAAGTAACTTTTTTCCCAGTCTTCAATGGTCCAGTGACGCAGTTCAGATGCAAACTTTAGGCATTGTTAACGATTGGTGCCCATAAGCATGGGTACCTTTACCGGGCACCTAATCCAGTGGCCCATACGGAGAAAGATTCGTTGGATCGTGGTCTTGGAACCACCGATGGTCAACCCGTGGCTCATTGTCAGCTGCTCCGCTGTTTCTATCTATCGGCTCGCCCAAGGCGAGGCAACCAAAGTTAACCACGACCATGGATGATCTGTCCACCATCCGAAAAATACAGTACTCCGCGAGAATCTCAGTTTCCATAATACTGTCACCCTTCAACCGGCAAAAAAGGGACAGTTGTTGGTACCTGACAGTCGTCCCTTTATCGAAGTTTTTCGGATCAAGTACTTCGTATGGATCGCATACCTCGAACTGGCAGTATTATATTTACCTGTTCTGACACCGCGACACGTTTTCCAGTAGGCAATGAGGTCTGGCTGATTGCAAAATCTCTTAGGGGGTAATGTTTTGATAAAACTGTTTTGACATATATATATAACAGAGTATACTTCCTCTAAAACGATATCATTTACATTAAAATTTCAAAAAAAAATAGATGGATTAAAAATTCGTTCATCATTTCAATAATGTTGACAATGGGAAAGTGTGGGAGCGAAGTTAAAAAATATGTAATTAATGATATTGAAATTTCGCAAGATTATTTAATGAAAAAACTTTCGAGCCTACAGGCCAGAAAGGCTCCTGGAGTTGATGGAATATACCATAATCTTAAGGGAGGCGACAAGTGAGTGCATTGAACCATTGAGGCTAATTATGCGAGCATCACTAGACTCTGGGGAGATTCCCTTAGATTGGAAAAGTGCCAATATATCTCCCATACATAAGGGTGGCTCTAAGAGTGAAGTGGGAAATTATCGACCTATCAGTCTGACTTCAGTAGTAGGGAAAATCATGTAGGTAATGATCAAGGGTGGAATTCAGGATCATTTGGATCGAAATGAAATTCTCAAGGATATTCAGCATGGTTTTGTAAAGGGAAAATCATGTTTAAGAAATCTGGTTCGCTATTTCGAAAGGGTCACTCACGAGCTAGATTTAGGGAATTATTTTGATTTCAGCAACGCTTTTGACTCAGTCCCACATGAGCGGTTGCTTTATAAGCTGGAACAGGTTGGAATCACTGGTAAAATCCTTAGATGGATAGCAGGATTGCTTCAGGGCAGGAAACAAAGGGTTGTTTGCTTTCAAAATGGCTGTTCCTCAGATTGGGTTGATGTAAGAAGTGGGGCTCCCCAAGGATCAGTATTAGGACCACTGTTGTTTTTAATTTTCATAAACGATATTGATGAAGGGATAGAGGGCGTGATGTCTAAATTTGCAGATGATGTTAAAATTAGTAGAGTAGTTAATGATCACTGTCAAGCTGAGCTTCTTCAGAGAGACCTAGATAGACTTCAGGAATGGTCAGAAAAATGGCAGCTGTGCTTTAATCCAACAAAGTGTAAGGTATTACACCTGGGAAACAGTAATCCCAAAATAATTTATTCACTTGGTGGAGTTCGACTAAACCCAGTACTGGAGGAAAGGGACTTGGGTGTTACGATACGGTCAGACATGAAATTTTTTGAGCGTTGTAACAGGTTGCAAGGAAGGCCCATGGTGTCCTATCAATGAACTATCGAACTTTTGCATGTAGAGATAGGGACATGATAATCCCATTATATAAGGCTTATGTTAGATCACACTTGGAATACTGTGTTCAAGTATGGAGACCGCACCTAAAGAAAGACATCGAGCTTCTTGAAAGGGTGCAAAGAAGGGTAACTCGACTGGTGAGATCGGCAAAAGGGCGTCCTTATGAAGAAAGACTTCGAATATGTGGGTTGCAGAGGTTGCAAACTAGACACCTTAGAGGAGATTTGATTGAGGTGTTTAAGGCTCTGAGAGGCATCAGTAAAATGAATCAGGACGAAATTTTCAAGATTATAAATGATGATAGAACTAGGGGACATAAATTCAAGTTACGGGGGGGGGAAATGTTTAGATTGGACTGCAGGAAGTTTTATTTTAGCCAGCGAGTTATAAATTACTGGAATAAGTTGCCTTCATGGGTGGTAGAGGCCGACAGTTTGGGGAAATTCAAAGGTCATCTGGATAGTACTTTCGGGTAAGGGAAGCGCATAGGATGATAGGATTAATTTCCTTTTTATTTTATTATTATTTTTTATTATTATGTTTTTTATCATTGTTTTATTCGGTTTTTTTTTTTTTTTTTTTTTTTTTGGCTGGTGCAGCATAAGCCATAGGCTTTCTTGCACCATGCGGCCATTACTAATATTAATAATGTGATAATTTTAAAATTCTTAAGATGTACCTTTTGTTCTAATTAAGGTATCCTATACGTTAGGCATAAGATACCAGAAGTAAAAGAAAGATCTAATTCTAAATTTAATCTTTAATTATAAGAAAATTAAATGCTGAATCCAGGTTAGAATTAAGATTAAGATATAGAATTCCAGATGTGGACTAAATGATAACTGATATGTGGCCAGAAGAGAAACTGTTACAGATAAAAGCGAACCTTGTATCGATGAAATTTCTCCAGTTATATCAGAAGTAGGATCGAAAGAAGTAATCAAACTATTAGTAGCTGTAATAATTAGAGCACTCTTGAATTTAAGCTATTTGTGGTCTCCACAGATTACAAAATCTTACCTGGTGTGTAATTATTAAGTACAGGCCAGTAAGATTTTACTTTCGTGTCACAAAATAATGGGGTCCACGGGTGTAACACAAGACTGTCTGAAAATAAGAAACCCTCCCACACATCCCCCGTCACTGGCCATCCCATTACCAGTAAACTGCATTGTACTTCTTAAGATAAATGCTGTTTATTTGTGCTGAAATAGTGGAGAAGTCTTTAGCGATACTTCATAGAATGAGAAGAAAAACGTTACTTAATTTTTTCTAACATAAATGAAGTGAACACAGATGAGGTCCAAATTTAGCAGAAAAGGTCTCGTATATTATACGGGTTCTCCTAAAATTGCTTTCCAAATTATCGATTGAGCAATTTTCTTTAAAAGCATCTCATTTCTTTTTCCACTTAACGGTTTCTTCAGAAGAAGCAGCGAAGGTTTATTTCCAACACGATGGAGGCACAGAATTACCATCGTACGAGGATGCTCGAAAATGGGCATTTTAGGGTACTCTGCAGAACTCTCTGTGGACTATCAAGTGGCACTTTCTTACTCTCCAGTCAAATTAAAAAAGACACTCGCTCAAATTTCTGTCAAGTCGATGACTCTGCTTCCACCACCACCATCCACTCGAGCGACTACATGTTGCTTCAAGTGGCTACTGGAAATCCTGAACCGCGATGAGGTGAATCGCTCGCTATTGGTCATCTTGTGTGACCTCAAGACGTGACCCCCGGGAGGCATTTTACGACGTACACGTCGATATCTCTTATAATTGGAAGCATTAGATGCTGGCAATTAAAAAGGCGCTGTCAGCCGTTTATCGCGAAGAAACGGAGGTCAGGAAGGGGCAAAAATTCTTCTACCAAAGGCGGGGATGAATTCGGAATACCGTCACGCACGCTACTTTCTCTCAGCGCTTTTGCAAGGCGGCAGCAACATCGAGAGGCGGGTTGGGAGACACGCGCCATCCCTTCAAGGCCACGTACAATCAATTGCGAAGATATTAGGGAGGAAAACCTGCGGTAACCTACCTTGTCATCCTCCTCCATGGTCTGGGATCTGTCCTTCATATTAACTCTCCGGTAACCTTGTCGGACAACCCTTTTCAGAGTCTCGGAAACCATCCGTTGACCTCTGGCGACAACAGTAGCACTAAAAGGGAGCGACTTGCAGCCGACATTACTCTCAATTCTGGGAGGTACCAACGGAATTTTTCTGGTTACCTGTTTCACGTGGTGAATGCTGGCTTCGGTGGCGTACAGGTAGGTCTCCGAGATCACGCTATGACGTATTTCCGTTTCCTCCAAAAACCGACGAAGAAAGTGGGCCGATTAAAGCCAAAAGTACAGATTCTCATTGGAAGATAAACTATAGGGGTTGTGGAATATGCCACGAAAATGCTGTAGAACGAATCGATAAAATGCGAAGTCTTTTCTCGATGCTGGTGGTGCCATCTGATGCGTTCTACTGCAACTGGGAACAGAATTCTTGTTAAGTCAGTTGTAAAAGCGATTATAATTACTGTACATTGCTGGTTAAATAGAAATGTTATAAGGAATATATAACAAAAACACGCTGACAAGACTCTGTCGTTAAAAAATGTTTATAGGCATATAAAAATGAATCAGAATTCGTGACTTTTGTGAAAAAAGCATGTTCCATCAAAATATTATAACACGTATTTCTTTTAGTCTTTCCATGCGAAATTCAGTACTGTAATACACTTCTCAATATATCATCCCTAGTATTGTTTTTCTCTCTCTCTCACACCGTGGCTGAGTTAGTCGGTTTCAGGCAAGATTTAGAGGTTCAGCCAGAAAAACTCCAGTTTTTTTCGGCCAAGCCATTGAAGCAGCAAGTCCGATCATAGAACACGTACACTGACACTCCCATAATTCTAGTATTTTGAAAGAAAGAAAAAAAGCAGAATACTTTATACGTTGGCATAATGGGAACTCTTCTCTGGGCATTAAGAAACAAATATTTAATTCCATGCGAGCAGTTCTCGATACTTCCGGTACAGTGGAGCCGAGATAAATATCTCTGTTTGTATCTAGATATATACGGAATCGAATCAACATGTGCTCTTAGGGGGCGAGGGAGAAGACAAAATAATGGAAACACCTGTAATAAGAATTATAGGTGTGCACTCATATGGTGTTAAGCCACCTTTTGCTCTTAAAACAGCTTGTATTTTATGTGGAATAGATTCATATAAATCTTGAACAGCCTTAAGAGGATTATTCTTCATGGAGGAATTTTCAATCTCCATGAGTGATGAAGGTGGAGGAAATTTGCTTCTCACTCTACTCTCCAAATATGCCCACAGTGGCTTAATGACGTTTTGCGTGTGTTGATTGTGCAGGCCATGGGAGATGCTTAGCCTCCGTTCTCAAACCAATATTGGACACATCTGGCTATGTATATTGGAGCATTCTCATCTTGAAACATGGCATCATTTTTGTGGGAAACAATGTTTCCCACGTTCATCTCATGGTGTATATTTCCACCATAAGACGAACTGGTCATTCAGAATATCAAATTAATCATTAGCATTAATTCGTGCGTTCGGGGTGACAGTTGTCGGGATGATGACAGGACCTAAAGAATACCAAAATACTGCTTCCGAAGCCATTGTTAATCCTCCCCCTCCATATTTAACGGTTGGCAGAAAACGAACTGGACGATGCGCTTCCTTTGGCATTCACCAATGCAAACTCTCCCTGATGTTGGAAGAAAAGTGAATGATGATTCGTCTGAAAATATGCGGTTTTTTTTTTTTCTTTTGCTTCTTACACTACTGCATCCTCTTTCTAATATCACCATCAGTAACAAATGCCAGTGCCTTTGAAACATCGGGAAAATTTAGAATACCTTCATAATGGCTAAGTAAAAACTTCCTTAAATCCTCAGGATTCTGGAACTACTTCAGATCACATGTCTGATAATTGCAGCATATTTGCAGAATGAAAACGCCAAAGAGAATTGAATCCCGTCATCGATGAGATTCCGACCTGATCTTTATTGTTGTTGTCCTTATTTACAAATATATATCGTGTTAGAACTGAGACTATTTTTATCTTGGAACATTATGTCAGTAGAAGTGTGTTCACGGACCGATTTTCATGTTATGCTTGCTGAAAATCTTGGAACAACTCACAAACATTAGCATTGGTAGAGGCACATGACGCAAGAAAGCAAGCTTATATAGCATCAGCCAAAAAAAACCCTTCCCATTTCATCCATCCATTCACTCCAAATGCTTGTTTAGTTCTGCCTTGAACTTAGTTGTCGACCTCCACTACGGCTGATAGAAGTTTCTTCCAACTATCACACACCAGCTGGCTAAAGGCAAATTTCCGCCCGCACATTTATTCGACAACTGTCTTTCCTCAATTTGAGTTTATGTCCCCTCAGGTGAGTAATCTGAGCAAGAGGAAGAATCCCATCAGCATTGAGCTTGCTCAAACCATTCAAGGCCTTATACACCCTAATTAGATAACCTCGCAGGCGCCTAGTCTCAAGACTCTGAAATTTGTAGAAATTAAGCCTTTCTTGGTAACAGAAATCCTTTGTTCCATTCAACAATCTCGTTGCCCTTCTCTGTACTCGTTCTAGCAGCTCTACATCCTTCCTAAAATGAGGCCTCCATACCTGCATACAGTAAGTACTCAAGGTGTGGTCTGACCATTTCCTTATCCTTGCTGGCAAAATTCCTGTATATCATTGATAAGACACTATGAGCTATTTTTTAAGTCTGTCTCCAAACGACGAAAACAATCTTCGGTCCTCCTCATATTGGCCAATTACTGCCCCCAATTGACGAGGCCTTCAAGAACTCCATTCTCCGATCGGATTCAAACTAATCTCTCTTCGAATGAGTGGTGTTTCATTTAGCAACATTTATGAACTGCTAACTGTACATGCTAATCAAAAATTACAGGTTTGAAAAAGGGATAGTTAATGAAACCAGATGAGAGTAGATCCTGTTTTGCGTCCTACAAAAGTAAATACCAGATTTTGCAAAATATATTCAATTACTTCGATGACATATGTTAGGTTCGATAAGTAATTTTATTGAAGTACGGTATATACAACAGTGCATCCATTTATAGGGGCCGACCGGTCTAGCCGGGTAGGTAAAGTACCTGTCTGGCAACCCAAAGGTCGCGGGTTCGAATCCCGCCTCGAGCTTGGAACAGAGTACTGCAAAAACCTTGGGAGGTGCATTATGGCCACAGAAGCCGATGCGCCAACAACTAACCATTTATATGGCATTAATAACGTCAAGAGGCAAGAGAAATTATCACCACGGGAGGTACAAATAATGAAGAAAATTAGCTGAGACAGAGATATAAAAATAATAATAGTGGGTCGATATGAAGCGTGTGAACCACAGATGTCTTTGGTTAATGCGCTTCATATCGACCTATTCAACGGACTGAATTCCCTGATGGCACGGTTATATGAAAATGTATACGGAAGTAAATGCTTTAAAGAATTTTTCAAAAGTTATAAAAAAACAACCCGAGATAATTTTCAAAAGGTATTTACTGGCTGTCTTACTTCTTAAAGTGCTTGAAGTTTATTACTTTTAAGTAATGAACCTCAGTACAGTTGGCAGTTCATAAATGTTGCTAAATGAAACACCATTCATTCGAATCCAGTCTTCGATGGGATCCATTTGAATCCCATCGAAGACTGGAGTTCTTGAAGTCCTTTTCAAAAGTGAGACAATGGCATGAATGAAACGGAAGTGTGTTTTTTGGTGGAAAGCGATTATGAGTGTGACCAAGCGATTCAAAGCTATTTCTGCAGTGTGTGCAAAGCGAATAGATTCTTTTTGGTTTTAAATACAGTTTTCCTTATTTAGTTATACAGCGTCGCTCTTTTCAACTACAAGAAGTAGGCAGACTTCCACAAGAGAAATTCGCCTTTCTGTTTCTTGTTAATAGTACTGACCAAATTAAATTCAGCCGCTCGGTTACCATTGTGGCAATGCTCCTGCCACCCCGTTTAAGGAGAGGAAACCTAGGTTGTTGTTATTTGGTTTTTAGGAGCATTAGCAACTAAGGCCATATTGCTCCACGGATATGCGGTGGTCATTCCCTGACTTTCTCGCATCCTTCGTATTTGGTGGTCACAGGCTCGAACCTTGGTCTAATCAAGAAGCGTGTGCTACGCACTGCTGCTCCTGCCTACCTGGCTACGGAGGCGCTAGGAAACCTAGAAAGAAAAGTCATCTTTTCGGGGTTAAAAGGCACATTCCCCTATAGGATCCAAACATGACCACTGATGAGATAGAACTCTCCAACTCGTGCAGTGGTAACCTACAAAAAATTGATGCTGTTTAAATAAAGAGTCCAATACATGTTTTATTGCACTCTACTCAAGAACAGTCTCTAGGTAGTCTATCGCCTTGTAAAATTAATAATTAGAAATACCTATAAAGTCTCATAGGATCTCCAAAAACAGGCAATCTGCTGAAATTTGGCGACTTTCTCATTAATGTCATTCACAACTGCTCCAAAAATCACATCCTTTGGAGATTATCTATTTCCTGTTATGCTAGTTTGCGTTAAACATCCTCTAGATGTGTGATAGCTGAGTGGTGTCTCATGAAAATCTTAGAAGAGCTGAAATGAATTACAAGAGCTGGGATTTTGTTGATATGTATTAAACGAGACGATGCTCTAGTTCCAACTAGGAATATAATCCTGACATTTGGTAGCCGAAACCTCCAGCATCCATCAAAGCTGGATAATCTCAACTGTCAAATAAAACTGTGCATTCCTGACCAAACATTCATGTATTAAATGCCAAAAATTTGGTCATTCCCGAAATGGCTACAGATGTTTAGCCACTTGTGCTTCTTTTGCGGTTCATGCGAACACATTCACGCGGACTGTAGAGCAAAGCAGCATAACTGATCAAATTACAGTGGCCCACACACTGCCTAATCCAGAGACTGTCTCCTCTAGAAAAACAAAAACAAAACAAAAAAAAAGAAATCGCAGCAACCTTGATGACATTTGGGATCTTCTTCTAACCAATTCGACTCATGGATGCGCTGCAATTGTAATCAGCTCGAGTGTATTCCTTCCCGACTGTTAATGCTACAAACAAATCTAAAAGCTGTGGCCGCTCGAATCTCCTTCCGTTTTGCCCTTAACATTGCCTCCTTATATATCTTCCTCCTAACTAAGACCTCCCTTACAGTGACCTTGACAGTCGTATCTCGGCTTCCGCGTCCTTTCTGCATGATGGCGAATTTTAATGCGCATCATCCTTCATGAGATGATAAGATAAACGAGGACAATTTTTATAAAAGTTATCCTTCTATCTTCGACGGAAACCAGTTGAGAATCAGGCCAGTTTCCTAGAATATCAACTTCATAGTTCTGTCTCTATAACCTCTTATTTTTTTTTAATTCTTGATTTTTATTTATTATTTTAATTTTTGTTTTTAAGTTTCATGCCCAGTTATCTCTAGTTTGCTATGGTTTATTATCTTTTGTTATATCTCTCTCACTCATCACCAACCTATTCTCATTTTTTTGTTGAGGACTACTCTTTGTGCTCTAATTCACGGCCTTTAACTTAGTCCTCTTTTTCCGCATTAAATTCCTACCTTTCGTTCCTTGTTTAAGCTATCCTCATCCCATTCCTCTGTTTTTGTGGTAAATGTATAGAGTTTTTGCCCTCCTAACAGTGAATTTCCTCGTCTCTGCTCCTCTTCTAAGACACCCCCCTGTTTCCCCCCTCTGTCTCTCTTAATAACATTTTGTGATGCTGAAATCTTTGTTGGTTTATACGCATTCTTTTGCGCTTTTGCAATTGACCTTACTCGTTCTCCCTATAAAATAAATCTTTGTTTCTCTCCCACCCTTACATCCTTCCTCCCTCTTTTCCAGTTCCCCGTTGCTGTTCATTTCTGGGCTCTTCATAACTTATATTTCAACCCTTCCCATCAGCCTTCCGTTGGGTGGCTTAGCCCCTTGCAACCGGCAAAAACTCGACTCCCAGTCTACGAATTTCATGCAATTTCATATTTGGGCCCTTTAGAAAGATTTGGTTGTTAAATATCATTAAAATCGGACCAATAGAAATCCGACAATTGTTATTCCTTTTCCTGTCCGTCCGCATGTAATAACTCGATTGTCAATAGGTGGATTTTCATGAAATGTTATATTTAAATCTTTTCTGTAATAAAAGTTAATTCAGTTTCTTTCATCTACTGATGAAATCTGATAAGTTGATGATCTAATCTTTGGTGATAATATATTTCTTATTACTGGTCTAATTCGCTCATCATCTGTCGGTAAGTTGCCCCGGAATTCCGCAAAATTTTGCTGTTTCCATATCGTCTTGTAAGTGGTGTATCTTCTGCGTGTTCTGCACAGTGAATTTTCTTCACTGTATCTGGAATGACAGCGATCAATCTGCTTATTGATTTCAGTAGCCTTCGGGCAATTTTCCAATCCCATCTTTGTGGCTGCGAGAAATACTATTCTCGCCAAACAGCGTTTCTTGCTTTGTTGGCCTAAATTCATGAAACTCATCGTCGACTCCTGATAATAATCAATCCAGTTATTCACATCGTCTAAGGATGGGAAAATGTTTAGAAAACAAAAATATGTGGAAGTCTTTCAGTATTGATCCATTCTGAAACTGTTTCTGCAATGAGCTAATATCGAATTTAATACTGTTCTGATTTCTAATAACAGATGGTCCATTAGTTGATATAAGATTAGCGTAAAATATAAATGCCAGCGCAAGATTTCTCGAGTTCAAAATCGTGTCAACATCCTCATTATAGAATTCAAAAGGAGAAATTGCATGCAGCATCAACTGAAGTGATTGGAAAAAAAGTCGTGGCGCTGAGAGTAATATCCAAGGGTCATCAACTGCATTTGGTATGATTCAGAAGTCTGACATCGTTTACAGGCGACATAAAAAAAGTAATCACGCCATAAGAAGTCATTTTATGTTCACAGAATAAAGCTCGACAGTCTTGTCTGTAACGATCGCTTATACGTATTGGCACATTCTCAAGGTAGTTGACAGCCCTGAAAATTGGGTCTTTCTGATAGAGAAAAAGAAACCCGAGTCTCGATCTCTTACTGAATAAAATATAATCCATAGTGAGGAATAAGGTTACTTCACATATGAACTTCTTTTAAAAATCTATTCCTTCTGCATGCGGAACAAATCGCATCAAAAATAAAATTGAATATTCGTATTTACAAATTTCAATGAAAACATAGCAAGAATTGCAACAAATTAAAGCAAATAGATATAAGAATCGAAAAGAATAAATACAAAAAAGGACGCGAGTTACGCCTGCTTATATTAGCATGTCAAGGCAATTCAGGCAACACCAGTGTACTGTACATGCGCCCGCACAGGTGGAAAGATCAAGTTCGAATCCCGTTAATGACGAGGAATGGAATTTTTATGGGCATTTTCACAATATGGCTGAGTTATTCAGGCTCAAGCGAAGGTTGCATGGTTGATCTCCTGGAAGATCGGGTTTTCGTTCACAAAACAGGAAAATCGACCACAGAATGTTAAACTTTCGCCGGACTACTTATTGTTGGACTGTTATAACTTATTATTGAGATTTCTTAAATCGTTCATCAACGTTGGAACTGTAACCTTGCCAGAATAACTCATCTGTAGTTTGCAATTATTAAATGAGCAGTTCTATGGCTTCAAATATAATCGTGCAAATGCAACGTATCCCTAAATGACTTAAGCAATACAACTCATTCGCCACAGCTTTTATAGAATAATGGCTTAATAAATTTTTACACACGCCTCTGTGATTCTCTTGAGCTCTTCTCGTATCGTTGGTGCAACGGAAGGATGTAGACACTATCTTCAAATCCTCCCCATAATCTTAAATTCCTGGATATGAAAATCCGATGATCTTGGAGACTGTTCCGTAGGGCTTTAATTACACAATCCAATAAAAAGAAGTTCATTCAGATTCGACACCATTTCATTAAGGAAGTGTGGTGAGGCTTTATCTCGTTAAATCACATTTCGGATGTTGGCCTACAGCTCCAGCATTAAGCAACCCTGCAGCATGTCAAAGTGCACAAACCCCGTTATTGTTGGGTCTGCAATGAAACGATCCATAAAACTTTCCTTTTGATATTGGGCCACTCCCAATATCCCCTACATAGATATTAACCTTGGGAGTGGCCCTTCCATGGTCAATTAACTCATGGTGGTAGAGAGGTTGACTTGCCTATATTTGCAAACTGTGCCTAGTCACTTATTTCGAGGTGCTCTGTCATTACTAAAGATCAATTTGTTCATAAGCGCATCATCATCAGCCACATTTTCGAGGAAGTCTCAGCAGAAGTCAACCTGTTTCACTTTGAACCACGTAAGAGTACAGCAACTCCAGATGAGCAAGGAATGACTGGAGATAAGAAAAGCATTAGACCTTTAATATTGTGAAGCTATATAACACGAATTATTATATTTACTTATCCACATGAGATTATTAGAGTTTGTGCTAACTATGTTAATAGAAACCATACAACTTTTTCCGGATGTTTACATGCTTTCATCCCGAATTATTTTTCCATTCAAAAACTCGAGTTCATCATTGGGGATGGGGGGGGAAACCAATAAGCAACCATACAGCACGAGTACGCTGATGCTTCATTGCCTTAGTTGCCTCCTACATTTTGCTGAGAAACCCAACCAGTTAACTGCCACCACAGTAATTTTGCGTTTAAAATAAATGCAGAGAACGTATTCTGCTCAGAAGTGTCGCTTTATTCAAGCCATTTTGGAAATCTGAAAGTAATGGCGATGAACTGAGAACCAGTCGTTCAACTTGGAAGAAAGTTTGACCGGTTGAAGAACTTAGTGGTGGTATTGTTCAAACTTGTGAATGTCAACTACAGAACAATGGTGGACGAATGAAAAGCAAACGTATTTTTTGAATTTTTGGTTTAAAACTTGTGGCTAC
Organism: Mastigoproctus giganteus; assembly: GCF_048544385.1. Taxonomy (NCBI): domain Eukaryota; kingdom Metazoa; phylum Arthropoda; class Arachnida; order Uropygi; family Thelyphonidae; genus Mastigoproctus; species Mastigoproctus giganteus. The sequence goes on from NC_143583.1 coordinate 209,131,916, forward strand.
TCTGAAATACTTCTTAATTTTAGGATGATATTCACTGGAATAAATATTGATCAAAAAAACCCGAGCACATACCAGGTTTGTGGATGAATCTTCTTCGAATTAGTTTCCTTACCATCGTATACACTAATTCCAGTGCTTCTGAAAATTCTGGAAGCAATCCTGATAAGTTTCTTTTGGAGTTAATAATAGTTTCTGTGTACCGTGCAGGTTTTGGAAACAATTGAAACATCGCAGGAGTATAAACCCGATGAGCCTGGCGGATAGGGAACACGAATGATGGAATGCTTCGAATTAAATCTTTCATAAATAAGTGGTTTTAGTCCTTCAGGGAATAATGTGTGGGTTAATCGTTAACATAAACGTTAAAGAGAAGTGGTCTAAAGCACAACCTTGGAGTGTACTGGTTAAAAAAATACCAGTTTGCTGTGGAAAGATAACCATTAAGTGATACTTAATAAAGACGGTCCGAGAAGTAATCCGACAGCCAATGAAGAATTTGATTCATCCAGCCGTAAGATGCAAACTTACGTTTTACTATTTCATGACTGATAGGGTCTAAAGGCCTTGATAAATCAGTGTTTACCACAGCCACACAGCAAACCCTGGCAATTTCCATCGAAACAAACTGCCTGAGGGTTGCCAGGTTTGCGGTCACCGATCCCCCTGGGTGGAACAATGAAGTTCAACGCCCAATAAAGGATTAAAGTACGATACTAATTTCGTATGAATAATATTATCGAAATTTTGGAAATGCTATTTAGAATAGCTATTGGGCGATAATTTTGAGTTTCAAATTTTGGTTTTTTTTTTTCGTGTAAAGTGTGATATAGGCAGTTTTGACGTGGTTAGGATAAAACTCATCAGTGAGTGATTTGTTTAGGAGAGAGGGTAAGCATCGCTTCCAAAAATTTAGGGGTAGGTCAACAGGACCAGGAGAGGAATTATAGTTATTACTGAGATTATTTGTATTAGAATTAATGAGGATGTGTTATTAGAAGTTGTTTGATCTGTCTTCGTAGTGAATTAAATTTTTCTCGATATAAGTTTGGGCTAAAAAGTTACGTGGTTTTTATGGACTTGTTCCGAGTCTGACGAGAACTATATAGAATTTTATGTTTGGTGATCCAGATTTGGGTACGTTTGCATCGATGATCTTTTAATTAAATTTTAAAAAAATTGTTTATGTCATCATTTATTAAAAGCAAGGTTCCAGTTCACCTGAGATCATTTATTGCTTAATTTAGGCCAATCGGCGTTTTGAAAGTTTCTGGATACCTTATGGATGTAAGTGTTAATTTTATCAACTGATATATTAAATATAATAGCTTTATGATTGGATAGAAACAAGCCATCTATTACATTTGTTTCTTATAGTTGAGAACACAGTCCAATTACAGTTCTTTTTAGTAGCGTGGCTTAATCTGTTGAGTGAGAGAGAAAGTTCATAAGATCTAATGCGGTATCTGCTAAATTATTTACAGTGTTGGTGTTACCAAAGTTTGGAAGGTTAAAATCTTCTAAAATGGTAAGAGTGGCTGAGAGTTTTAATGTAGATGTTAAATTCTGACGGTTATATTCCTATTCGTTAAAAACGAAATAAGTTATAGCAGGAGGTAAATGGACTAGAACAACTCAAATAATACAGATTCAATATAAACACCGTCTAAATTAACAAAACAACCGTAGTTTACTAGCTTAAAATTCTTGTGCCAACAGGAGGACTGAAGATACTACGGATTAATAAATCTTCAAATATATTAAGTAGTATTCTGGATCTTATGTATAGCTTAGCTTAGTATTCTGGTCGGCCAATTTTTAGAATAGCCGACCAAATTGTCGTGATCACAACTACAAAGCAACCTAAACGAAATGTGATTTGTATATTTGGTGTTCAACTTCGTGACATGTACGGGAATATTAAAGGCTTCCCTGAATTAGCTTGAAATTTATTCTACAGTGGTATTAGGATCCACCCTAGAGACAAACAGCTTACATTTAGGTTGTATAGATTTTAATTTATGCTTTGTTGTTGATTAATTATATTGTTTTTCACAGATGTAACATTTTTTGGAACTGGACAGATTAAGTGGGATTTTTGAGTCTTGATATGGCAATTGAGTTATTTGCGAACAAGTGGCTTTGTTTTCTGAGATATATTTAGAAACAGAAATCGGCATTGAAACAAGGGAGTTATTAGGAATGATTGACTTAGGAGGTGGGGAGGGAAAGTCACCGTGGGTTGAAGCGTACAATTTTAGGAGTGGTTACATTATTGTCTGCTTGATTTAAATGAATATTTGGGGAGTTGGTTGAATAGTATTAATAATAGTATTTTTAGACAGTGAGTCAATAATATTCTTAGATTTGTTAAAATTTAAGCTGTTTAATGTGTCTTTTCGTGCAACATTAATGGAAGTAGTAGATATCAGGGATATCAGGTGATAATTTTCCAGGTATATTATTAACAGATTGATATTTTATGATTTACTTATCACTACACATAAAATAAATTGAGTTTTTGAGTTTAAAAGGGTTCATCTGAGTCCTTTTTAAAATTATCATTTAAGGTGCGATAATTATTTTGCAAATCCTTCATAGTGATTGCTTGATAATCTAATCATTTAATATTCATTTAATTCAGATAATCATTTAAAATGATTTCAATTCCGAATACGATTCTAAGAAGGACGCAACTTTTCTTCAATGTGGCAAGACAAAAGTTGGAGGAGTAACTTGATCATAAATTTCCTGGGAAATAGTCGTTTAGTTCTTGAGTAGTAGTTTTCAGATTCATATCCTAATTCTTGTTGTTCGTTTTCCAAGAAAGAGGGTATTGATAGAGAATTTTTACAGTCAGGACATTTGTATCGAGACTTTTGCTTCCATATTCTACGAACTAATTATCCATTGCTATTAAGAGGTGAGTACCTGAACAGAACTTCAGTGCATGAACTTTAAAAATTCTTATAAGTTGATTCAATTAAATGGGGATGACTGAACTAAACTTCAACATAACACATTTACAAACATTATCACATTTTTTCTATCTAGTTCAAGTGAGAAGACAATTGAGAAAATTGGCCGTATGCTGTAATTCTTCTAATAAGGACTCTTATCCAAAATACTTCTCTCTCTCTCTGTCTCTCCCTCCAATTAATAAAGCCCAAGAAATATCTCAGTCTAGTACAAACCCCCCTTACCTTTAGGTGTGACCATAGAAATCTCTTTCGGCATTGCCCGTTTTACGAGTCGACACAATAGAACGCCTTTTGAGAAGAATTGGAAAGCCGGATTCTGAAACCCCCAAGAAGACTTTGTTGTTGGAACTCAATGCAGCTTTGAAAAAAGAATGAAGCACCACACCAGAGCCGTTTTTATCAGACGTCGGTGGTGATCCTTTCACAATATATTCGCACGATCACTAAAGCCGAAGGTTGCCCTGCCCAACCTGATATTAATTTTCGAAATAAATAAATGCTGTGTTCTGACATAGCATATGATTTATGTTTGTTTTATTGCATTAACCATAAAAAATTGGTCGATTTCAGAGATTAGAATACAGAACTAACACCCTCCATATTGAGGTTTAAATATTTTCATGTGTAATCGTATAATTGTAAAAATAATAATGAAATCCCTGTGTAAGATCTGAAAATCTTACAAAAATAAAATATTTTTTTTGACTTCTGAAGTTAGTTTTCCTTTTTGGATTCTTGCCGTTGGGAGAAATGTTAATAGCGTCAGTTCAATAAACAAGAATTATCCAGTAAGGATTGTAAAACTTAAAAGGTAGGAAGAACGAAAAACAGAAAAATTAGCTTCACATCCGTCAAAACAGAAAACTGACGGAAAATACTATAGCAAGCCCAGCAGGTGGTACGGCGCAACAAGTTTATGAGGGGTCACGCACCGGAAACGCATATGGCTAAACGCACACACAAGCCTCTAAAAATAGACGCGATGGTCTCCAGTGACACATTTGTGGTTTGTCTGTAGTGCTATGGAGACAAGCTGTGATGACCCAGAAGGAGTTGTTTTGATGCATTCGGCCTACATGAAAGAGCTCAACGGATGTTAACAGGTAGGAAATAAAAAAGGAGAGGGGTATTGTGAATCACGTGCCACAGGGCTGGCTGACCTGCCAACAAATGAAAGGATAAAAATGAATATAGGAAGGAGGAGATTGGTAGAACCACTGTAGGAAGGCGTGACAAACTCGGAAGAAAAATTGTGGATGGGGACGGACAGAAAAGAGAGTGGGTCAGTGTCAGTGAGTTGGGCAGTAAGATGAGAGTGAGAGAGTGTCAGTGAGTTGGGCAGTAAGATGAGAGTGAGTCAGTGTCAGTGAGTGGGGCAGTAAGATGAGAGTGGGTCAGTGTCAGTGAGTGGGGCAGTAAGATGAGAGTGAGAGAGTGTCAGTGAGTTGGGCAGTAAGATGAGAGTGAGTCAGTGTCAGTGAGTGGGGCAGTAAGATGAGAGTGGGTCAGTGTCAGTGAGTGGGGCAGTAAGATGAGAGTTGGAGAAGAAAAGAAAGGAATGAGCTTTTTAGATAGAGTAGCCGGTGGAGAAAGGTGGCTAAGTTCTAATGTGTAGTGAGTATGAGGGGTAGATAAGCTTTAAGTGAACAGTTAAGTCAGTGATCTAAATAGTTAGTGAGAGAAGCAGTCGAGTAAGTGGGAAGATGAAGTTGGAGCGCAGAAGTCGGTCAGACAGTCAGTCAAAAGTAGACTGAGTTTCGAAGTGAGAGATGAACACGTGCCATAGAAAAGAGGGAAAAGTTTTCAAGATCCTTAAAGTAGATGAGAAGGAGTCAACTCCATTAAGAAGGAACGATATTGCCTGATATTCTGAGAGCAAGTACGCTGGAGCTGGTGAAATCCGAAGCCGGACAAAAAGAGTACAGCCATTCTGATCAGATGAAATGAATGCGTCCATAAAGAAATAAAAAGGTACCCAGGAAGGAATCCAGTATCTTATGTCGAACGCCCCCAGTGATTGTGAGATGCGACCCAGATAGAAAGAATCCCCTACTCGCTTAGAGAAGGATGTACCGTGAAGTCTGCCAAGTTATGTCAGAAAGTGATTAGTTTGTTTAAGTACTCTCACCATCACATCGATTATAGACACTTGATAACCAATTTATCAGAACTTTTGATTGAACACATATGTATAAGTAGTACTTTATTGTAATGAATAAGTTAGTGAATGTTATGGACTGAAGGACATTACCCAGGGCAAGTCAATATACATATAGATAAATTTTGGAAGGGAATAGATATAAAATTTTTGATGTGATTGATACTTGTTAATATTTGGTTAAATAAGTGAATGACTAAGTATGAATTTTGGAAGGGGATAGACGGATGTCAGTAACCCCCGAATGTGCAAGTAGTTAATTGTAGAAATTTGATAGTAATAATAATTACCGAGATTAGAGAAGGTTGTAGGCTATAATCTGTTAGAAAACAGAGTAATGATTTATACTGAAATTAAGAGTATCGGAGCTTTATCAATTTGGAGTAGGAATTGTTTTGTAATGAAAGAAGAATGTTAATAGATTCTTTTGAAAGTCAATTGAACTCAGGAGTAAGGAAGTAGAAACATTTTGTCAGTTTAAAAGAGGAGATAGTTGTTTATGATTTATGTAAAGGAAATAGCCCTCCTTGAGTTTGCTCAATAGGCAAATTACTTTGCTCATTTACACTTTGTTATAAGAAGATGAAATTAAATCTATTTGGTCATGAGTTTAATAAATTTCTTTTGTTTGATGTATCTATGTAAAAATGTCCAATAAACTGATATTTTTTATACAACATTTGTGTGTCTCTTTGTTGTTCTGTGTAAAGGCCTATCCAAAGGGAATTAAACACCTCAAGGAGATTTTCCCCTAGAACTTGGAAATTTTCTGTAAAGTATAGTCAGATGCGCAAGTGGGGAGTTATTATAAAGGGGAGTTGTTAAAAGGGGAAATAATAAATATAACCAAATATATAAAATAACATTTTCATAAATTTCACCCCACCCCCCACACCTGGTGTCCTTTCTGGAAGTTTAATATCAAGTGATATATCGTCTTTGCATACTATATTTGATATAGTCTACGAAATTTTCCTGGTTTCGACCCAATAAATAAACTATTATTTAAAACCTTCAATGAGAAGCCCTAAGAGGGAGCCTAATTGAAGGTTTTAACATAATTACTCATTTAGTAAGGAGAGTATCATTTTTCAGTGCTCTCTAGCAGCACTAACCGAAAAACATTTGCGATAATTTCTGCGCTATCTAAATATAATTAAGTATAACATTGAAGCGGATTTAAAATCAGTATAAGATAAATGGAGAATGTTTCCACTGGACTGAGAAATTATTTATATATCTGTCTATCAGCTTCATGCAGTGTTTTGTAATAAAATTAAATTTTTAGAACTGCAGTTTTATTTGTCGGAAATCCCGTATGAAAAAAGACAACAGATTTGCGCATGAAAAGACAAAACATACAGTCTTTCTCATTCAATACGTAATAAATCTACGAAATACTTTAAGAAACGGAAAGAGTAAAGGCAGGAAGAAATATCCTAGAATAGTTTGGCCTTACTCCAAAGTGTTTATTCCTCTTATTAACAAGGTTAACAATTAGAGCAGAGAATCCCACGGAATTTATCGCAGCTTCCTGTGTTTTATCCATCCCAAAAAAAGAAAGAAAAAAACTTGGCACTACATACTAGTAGCGTTCTTTCTTCTTTGCCTGAACTTCAAAACTTTTTGGAGTACCTTGAATAGATTTAACTGAGCTGAGGAAAATATGCCAGCTATCTATAAAATTGTTGACGTCACGGGTTTTCGTGACCTAGTATCTTTGTCATTTGGGGGGGGGGGAAATAATAGATTTAGAAAGAACTATCGCGCATAGAAACTGAAAAATAACAAAATAATAAACAATACTTTAAATAAATAGGATTGTTTATTATGAAATTGTGTACTATTTTCAAATTAGCGTTAAAATTTTATTACTGCTATAGAGATTCTTAAAAGATAAAATTAATACCAAAAACGAAATAACCCAAACAGTAAACAGTGTTTGTGTGTTTACAGAATTATCCATATTAATATTTTGCTATTATTACTTAAATATATTAAAGCAGTTGTTCTTGATTAAACTGCAAAATGAATTGTTGAAACGATTTTCTGTGGCTGTGGGTAGTGTGCTGCCATCTGACGGCACCAGTGAAAAATGATTTCACGAGCAATTTATAGTTGGAATTTTTTTGTAGTTTTTACAGGAGTTTTTTTATTGCTTGATTGCATTCAAAATCTCTGTGGGAAATTTAAAATTTCCAAATGAGCCCAAGAGCAAATTTTGCTACAGATAAACAGGCGGTATTATTTTAAAAAAACTAGTCTAATGTAATATTTGAATTAACAAATAAATCTTTACTAGAAACAGTACTTCGAAATAAATCATTATTAATTCAACAAAAATATTCAGAAAGGCCGAATTTCGCTGGCCATCAGTATAGCAAAGGATTACTTCTATATTGCACAAAAAACATTTCTAGAACGGTAAGCAGTTTTCTTTGTCAATAACGGTCACTGAAAAGACGTATTTAGAACAAAATGCCATAAAATACAGTGATCTTTGAAATGGGAGTCATTTCTAGTCTAGATCGCTATAAACCCGGGAAAAAATAAGTCAGTGTTTTCAACAACGAACACGTTCCATGGGACAGGAGATGGACAATCTCATGGAGAATTTGCATTTATTACAATCAAGGTATTTCTCCTTTGCTTTTTAGTTCCTGGACTTCAGAGTTTACGATCGATATGGCTTCATAAACTACAGTGAATCAGAAACTGGTGAAAACGAGCGAACATTTCTAAAAATAAAGATAACAAATATAAATAACATTAAGATCTTAGCATCTTTTGCATTTTGTTGTTCAGAATGAAATGTGGACATGAATTTATAAAATATTAAATTTCGCAAATGTAAATTACTTAGATCATTTCGATCCATATGTGGATTATGCTGATCTTATTGATTCGATTAATGGTAAAGCCCTAGACATATTACTGAACTTTTATGGGTTTTATTTACACTGAGATAGTTGGCGTCAGGCGATGAAAATCGGGCTTTTCATCCCTCAAAACAGGTTAACTGTCATAGACTCACAGATCGGTCACTCACTTTGCAAGTGGCTAGCGTGCGAGTTACTACCCGTGCCATAATCTGCTTTGCCATGGATGATAGTATGAAATAGTGCAGCTAAAATGGTATAGATACTTCTCTGTGAGCAATTTGGTACCAATCTCCATTTTCTTCTTTACTTCAGTGTTATTTTACTTGATTCCAAGTGACATTGTAATTTTTTAGAATGACAGTCTTCGATAAACGAATTCCACAGTCAAAATGTAAATGAGCGCTTTTGCAAAGGGATCCTACAATGTTTACGGTCAGCCTAAAATGTCCAGGATAAGACGCTCTGGGAATTGATTTTTACATTACAACAATTAAACTGCTCATCTCTCTCTCTATAACGATTTCTGACTAAGAACGCGGAATGTAGAAGGTCAGGATGATCTTGAACCTCTACAATCCGTGCTGTTACTATGATTTAATTTACTTCTGAGACTGTCGTTTAATAACACACGTAAAGAAGATGTAAAGTCTTACGAAAGGGCACTGATCTCTCTAATTGCAAGCCTAAAACAATGAGGGCATTGTATTGTTTTTTTAGAGAAGTGTCACTTATTAGCAGTACGCAACATAAGACACTTCTTGATACCCTCACAATTTGAGAGATCAGTGCCATTTCTTAGGATTTTGAGTCGTTCTTTAGCTTACTAGGATGCAAATTCATTATTTAGCAGGCTTCTACAAGGAGGCGTGCTTTCAGGTCTTCCAACTTTTATACTTCATCTGCTACTCCGAATTCGCATCGCCTGACTTCCATCAGACAACAGATAACCCAGCACACATCTCAGTTCATAGAAATGAAGACTTTTCAAAATTTAACTATCATCCCCCCCACTAAAAATTGACCTAAATTATCAGCTTTTATAATATTTTGGCAAACAAATGTCCTCTCCTACGAAAATTCAATGGAATACGAATTACTTAAAGTAATTCGTATTCCATTTTATTGCTGAGTGAAGATTTTTGTGATAGTACCTCGTATATATACCAAAATGTATCCAAAACAATTATCAGTATGCGCTGTAAACACTTCTTTAGGGATAAAGTGACAAAACGTTGACCTAAGAATCAAATCAAAAGTCCTTTGCTTTGTTAAGCGATGGATTACCATTTCTGTGAAAATAGGCAAAAATATATACAGGGTAACATCAAATTAGTAGTAATCCAAAACAATAAACAGTAGTACACCTGCATGAATTCATATTTTTGAGGTTTTTAAACTACATCCTTAAAAAAAACCTTCGCTTCTCTATTTCTTATTTGCAGCTTCCAAACCATTCACTTAGATCACGTGGCAGGTCTTTGCCTTTCTCCACCCTTATTAAGAACGAAGAATATTATAACCTTACGGTCCATTAGAGATTTATTTCCTCGTTGGGCATTGATTCAAAACTTAGCTGGCTCCACGGCACACACACACCCGATCATCATTCCCTGATGACCGTGAGACTTTTTTTTGTGTAATAACCTTTTGTCTTCGTGAGCGCCTTCTGACTCTCACGTAAAATGCGCACCTATCGCGCTTTAGTCGAATGGCTGTAAAATCCTGTTGCTAGGTGTAGTCGTGCAGTGGATAGAAAGTGTTGGCATTTACTATCCGCTGCACGACTCATTGCAAAGCGACATGCAGTAGGTCACGACATCATTTAAATAATTGGCTAGATGATGGTAGAACTTTAAACGATATTTTAATATTTATTTCCAACGATATATGCGAAAATATATGGATATACGATTGGCAGGTGACCCTCGATGCGTTTTTTCAAGGTTAAGGGTGCTGTGTTATTAAAAAGATTGAAACTCGCCGATTTTCATTAAGCAGGTTATAAGAGGTAACCAGAAAGTTAGTAACGTATGCTTTATTGAAATAACTACCCAGATGGAAAGTATTAAGTTGATACCAATAAAACAGTCTCAATAGCTTTGGACAAAATCAGATTTGTGCTGTTAGTTTGCAACAACCCTGATTGATAGTAGTGGATAAGCTCACAACTCTGACATACGATCTGAGTTCGATTCCTATTGCAAGCGGAAGTTGAGAAATACTTATCGTTAGGAGGGCAGAGACTGCATGGGGTCTTTCAACAGTGTGGCAGAGTTAGTCGGTGTTGAAGGTTTGCATGCTATTTTCTCCCATGAAATACGGTTTTTCATCGCACGAACAGGAACACTGACACTCAAACGATGATCCAGTGGTGTATTTATGCATAAAACACAAAGCCTTGCAATGGCTCTTATAATTCTAATAAGAGCAACTCTAAGTAAGTCCGACCATGACCTTTTCATTTCAAGTACTCGTTTAACGTTTTGGTGATATTGTGGTTTAGTCTCTTGTTACTCGTTTTAAGAGGTCTGAGTTCGAATTCCGTCAGAGGCGTAGGAACTTTGAAACCGTTTCAATCAACGTTGTAGTTTTTGTGAAGTTGGTAGTAGGATTTTTTCGTGAGTTTTCTTGGTTTTTCATCTAGCAAAATATGCAAACCCGTTCTTGAAGGAACACTTGTATGGCCATAGTTTTAATAACCTTTTTGGCTTGTTTTATTTTGTATTTTCAGTTCTTTGAATCAGGAAATTAATTTTACTAAATCTAACATCTCTTTAACAATGAAATAGCTACTGATTTCACATCTTTAAAGAGTGTGATAGATCAGAAGTGTGCAAGAAGAAATATGAATTATTAGAGGAGAAAAATTGTTTACTATCAGAGTTAAAATGAGAAACGATGAAATTAATAAATTAAGGAAGGGGTAGAATGAGAATAAATAGAGTAAAAATTCGAACGGTGAAGATAAAATAATAAAAGAAAAATTATTGGAAAATTGTTTCTACTCTCGTTTTAGAATCTATTTACTCGTAGATAAATCCAGTGATGGAGCTCAAGAAGTGCGTTAAATATAAATTAGTATATATTATTTCTCCTCTTTCATTCGGTATTCCTTGTAGTGTCATGAAGAAGATGAAGACCGTTCCAATACCGACATTTACTGTCTTGAAGTACTGGGAAAGTAAAGGGTGATCACTTGGTGTGCAAACTACAGAATGGATCCCGTTCAGTTTATGGGAAATCCCACTTGTAACTGAGCTCCATGAATTCTAAATGTGGGTTGGTAGTTGAGTGGCACATTGCAGATCTCCGCGTCAGATTATTTCAGTGACGCCGAAGTGCCCACGGAGCACTGTATGGAACGTCATGCAGAAGTTAAAATTGAAAACAAAATGTGACAGTTGAATCACAGTGTGGCTGGCTACTTCATATCTTTTGTACTCTTCCAGGAAAGGAAGTTAAGAGGTTAAATAAGGAAGGAGGAAAGTTGGTTCTGTGAGCTTGAAGTTGGACAATAAATGGATGTTGACTGGTTGTAGCACTTGTTCGGACCGCTTTGAAAGAGAGAGCGGGATTTATAGAAGCGGATTCAGAAGAACAGCTCCCATGGAAAGACTAAGTTTTAGAAGGACTAGGATCAGGTGAGTTATTTTTGTCCCACTGGAGAATTACCGGAGATCAGCATTTAAGGAATTGATGATGGATATTTGAAGCTGTTTGCTTCGAATATCCATCATCAATTTGAGAAACCTTTGCGCAGGGCAAAGGTTTCTCAAACTTGGAGGTGAAATGCAATGTACTATCATCAGCAAAAGTATGGATAGGATTTCCAGTCAATGGAAGAAGGTCATTAATATACAAGAGGAAAAGAATAAGAGAAAGAACTGTACCTTGAGAAACACCAGCGTTAGTGGAGAAGTTAGAAGACAGAAAGCCATCTATCTACCACCACCCGCAGAGAGCGATTAGAAATAAAACTGGGTTCCAAATTACAAAAAGCAGTCTGAAATCATAAAATAGACGCTTATTTAGAATAGCTTTATGCCAAGCAAGATGAAAAGGTTTTGAAATGGTAAAATAAAAGTTATTTTTACAAGAAAAAAGCCCGAGAGCGATAAAAAAAATGTCGTCAAACAAAACTGCTACTAATGTTACAGCAAAATAACTGAGGAGATTCAAGAGTTTACTAAAGTCAGCTCTTGGACCTCCAAGCACAAACTCATGATCACTAAAGTCAGTACTCAGCAATGGTCACAATACTGTCTCAATAACTGTGGAATGGTAGCAGCGTGATAAAAGAGAGAGAGTGGGGGAAGCAAAATCACCACACTTGCTATTTTAATATAATAGTAGAAATCTTTATTGCAATAATAATAATAATGGTAATACAATGGATACATTGCAATAAGCCCTTCACGGCCACAAGGCCAGGGGTTAACAGTGATATTACAATATGTAAGAAAGGAAATTAATAAATTAAATATAAAATACATATATGAACGAATCAAAAGTAAATGGAGCTCAACACTCAAAGTATAACACAATTATAAACATCACAATGAACAGATAATATACAGGTGGAAAATTACAAGGTTGGTTGGTAAGCCATCTTCATGTCGCATTTCTGGATTGCGGCGTTAAGGCGAGCTTCAAGGAGCAGAATCAGGGACGGGGAAGTACAATTTAAGGATGCGGCGTCTATACTCCTTATCACTAGAAAACTTATTAAGGTCAGCATCCAAAGACTGGGCACATGGAAGTAGCTGATATGGCAGAAACCTATCGGATAGGTGGAGACGGCTGAGATGTGGGGACAGAGTTGGAGTCGCTCTGAGGGAAGGCTGAGGGACTCTCCAAGAGCACAGGTCCCAGAATGATGGTGCCGAGATCTTTCCAGTAATCATTTTTACAGTTGTGGTAAGGCATTTCACCTTAATCAGCGTGGGAAGCCTGTGAATTTTTATCAAACTGGCCATTTCAGTTGTCCTTAACTGTGGAGGAAGTTTATGTTTGTTTATGACCCATTTTAAGAGCCAAAACTCAGTAGAAAAGAGTGGTCGAATTGTGCTAGGGGCGACAGATGCCCATACTTCTGCAGCATATAGAAGCGGAGAGTATACCGTGCTTTTTATATATCTTCTGGTGATCGTTACTTCATTAATGTAATGCAAATGCTGTTTGGCCATCCATCGGAGTCGAGCTGCCTGGGTGAGCAGCTTTTCCATGTGGTTACCAAAGAAGAGCTTAGGATCAAAAACAACCTCCAAATCAGTATGTTTCTTGACAATGGGAATAGGGGAATTGCATAGTATTGGCTGAATATAGGAAGGCGTTTTCTTTAACGAGAATATCATAAATTCAGACTTTTCTGGATTTATTTTTAGTCCAAACTGGTTGAGGTAGTTTGCAAATTCCAGAAGTATATTGTTAATTGATGCTGTTATCACAAGAAGATCATCATGTGGAGAAATCAGTGTGAGGAGCTTCATATCATCAGCATAGCATAGAGTATCATGCCTGGACTCAACAAGCGGCGAGATGAGCGCTGTAAATAAGAGGCCGGATAAGACACCACCCTGTGGCACGCCTGAAGAGACACATCGCTCGTATGTTTGGCCGTGGACAGTAAGCCGGATTATTCTATTTTGAAGGAGTGAGGTGAGGAACTGTAGGGTGTCTCCCTTGATTTGATAATGGTCTGAAAGTAGCTTCAGCATTGCAGGAACATTTATTGAGTCAAATGCTGCTTCGAGGTCTACATAAGTGACTGCAAGCTCTGCATGAGATTCAAACGCAGAGAGGATAGAGCTGGTGGTAGCTAAGAGATTAGTCACAGTGGATCTATGAGGAAGAGAGTAGTGGATTTGATGAGGCTGATGTGGAAGAAGTTGTTTAGTTAAAATGGGGAGAAGTATCTTCTCTAGGAGTTTTAGAAGACTTGAGGCATTGGAGATTGGCCGGTAGTGCTTAAGAAGAGTAGGTGATTGAATTTTTGGTATAGGCTTCACAAGGTAGATGTTCCATTGCTGGGGAAAGAAATTACTTGACAAAATAGCATTAAAAATAGTTTGAAGGGGACCCAAAATGTATGAGCTAAGACATTTAATAATGAATTGGGGTATTTCATCTGCACCTGCCTTAGCAGAAGCCGGTGTAGAATTTATGGCAGAAATAAGCTGTTCCCTGGAAATTGATACTGCAGAAAGCAAATCTGGATATAAAGTCTAGCCACTGGTTAGGTTCAAGTTTTTGTGGGAAATCAGAAGGCCGTTCAAAGTAGGGGGTTTTTCCTCTACGAAGGGTGGTGTCCATATAATTCTTAATTGCTTGAGATTTCAGCCTGTTGAATGTTGCACGGGATCTAGAGTAGGCTATCCTGTCTTGAACACTTTGCGACTGCTTCCACATTTTGTGGAGTTGCTGTTTTAATTTGAAGCTCATATTAAGATGGGGAGTCCACCATGCTCTGGACCGAGGCATAATAGAAATTCTCTTTGATGCTGCAAATGTCGCAATCGTCTTAAGCCAATTAGTAAGCAGATTTACTGCAATTTCAAGATCACAGTTTTCAAGGACTGACCACGGGATGGCAGAGGCAGCCTCAACACATTTAGCAATGCTCAAAAATCTGGGACTAACTATTACTCTGGTGTTAATTGAATTCACAACATTGAAGTTTGGAGCAGGTATCTGTAAAATAACAATAATTGGCTTGTGGTCCGAATTAAAATAAGTCTCTGGCATGTAATCAGGTGTGCAAGGAAAAGAAGCAAGGATGAGATCTAGTTGATTGTTACCTCTGGTCGGGAGGTCATTAATCATTTGTAACCCAGTACAAGATAGGTTTGACAGGAGCATTTGCTGAAGGTTAGCTAGTTGGGGAGGAAGATTAAAGTCTCCACAGACAAAGTGCAAAGCTGAAGGATGAAGCTGGTTAATGATCCAGTTTGATATTTCATGGATGGCGTCATATGAAGGTGCTGGGGGTATATATATGGCAATTACATCTATAAGAACGCTATTGTAGCTGAGAGTAACAGCGAGAGCTTCATATGCTGTTGTTTTGCTAGATACTTGATGAACTAGTGAGGCCTGTGAGCTCTTAAAGAAAATGGCAACGCCGCCTCCTCTTTGGTCAACTCTGGAAGTAAACGCTGATTTATACCCAGCTGGAGTACAAGATGTGAAAAATTCTTGATCTTTATCAAGCCAGGTTTCTGTAACACAGAGAATATCGATATCACTAGCGAGCAAGATTTGATCAATGATATCCAGTTTGTTGCGGAGGCTTCTAACATTCTGGTACAAGACTCTGATTATGCAAGTTTTTTGGATCTTTTTAAGGCATGTGTCTCTAATATTTTTATTCAAGGCAGGCTTTCTAGTTTGTCGATTCGTGACCCACGTTGGGATGAGCATTCCCGAACTGTTATTTATTGGTGGTTGAAGGCTGATGGTACCAATTTTTTGATGCCGCTGTTTGTCACCACTTGTATAATTTTGAATTATGCTGCGCACATTTTGAGAAATTGCCCGGAATGTGGGGCATTCATGCTTGTTCCCTTTCAGCGTTGATTGCTATCGAGGAGGGTGAATTAGTTGAGGTTGTTGATGGGGGCTCTTTTTCTCAGAAAATGGTCTGATATATATACCTTGGGGCCAGGAGGCTGGATCTATAACTTTTTTATAGACAGCAGGAGAACACATTATAAGGAAAGAGGCATAGCGTGTTTGCCGGCTTTTAAGCCATTTAACCTGAACTGAGAGGTTATGTTCCTCGTTAAACATTCTCATTATAGATTCAGGAGATGTTCTAGGTCCAAATCTGGATGCAAAAATCTTGGCTTTGGTGGAAACTACCGAGATGTTATATTTCTCGGCCAGTGTCAGACGAGATTTAGAAGCTGTTACTAGGCGGGGCAGGGAGATCTGGTTATGAATATTAGCGTGATGGGAAAGGCAATCAATATTGATATCAGAAAGGCATCCAGGGGAATTTGAGGCAGGGTTGGCTGTGGTAATGAGGGAACTTTGTTTATCTCCAGATGGGACGTAAGTATCGCTAGAAGGGCTGTTGGTAAGCATACCAGCATATGACGTGGGCAGAGCTTGATGGGCGTTTATTGAATTACTGTTTAGTTCTGGGGCTTGTAGGGAGTGTTTACTATTTTCTGGTGGTTTCTCTGGTTGGGGTACTTCTTCATAAGATTGCAGCTGTGGTTGGTCACTAGCCTTCTGCTGAGGGCGTGATTGGGCCCTGTTAATGTGCTCAGTCGGAGTGTCTTGAGATCTATCCTGATTGTCTCGAGTGAATTTGAGCATGGGAGCCAGGCTTTATAAGGCTAGGAGGTTTGACAGTTTGTGTAGATTTTGTCCGTTTATTTATTATTGGTGGCTGAGATGTCAGCTTTCCATTTTCGCTCACCAAAGAGCAGAGGTCAGAGAGCATATGTGTGATATGTTTATTTTGGTTCCTCAGCGAGTAAACTTCATCCTTCAGATCCTCAATTTGGGATCTCAACTGGTGAATTAGGAGGACCAAGAAGTCTACGCTGTCTGACTGTAGAGGAGGGGTCGACACTGTAGCTTCGGCGTTAATTCTTGGAGATTCATCTTCACGTTGAAAAGTACCTGTTGTGACTAGCGTCTGGTTTGAGGTGGAGGACACATTAACGACCGAGGCACAATTTTGATCATTAGTTTCCGGTGGAGACTTGGACTGATTAGCGCTGCATACACCGTGGTTGGCAGTCCCGTCAGGTAGTGTTCCGTTGACCACTGTTTCGTCGCATGCGATTGTCATAAGTTCAGGCAAACCAGTATTTGAATGTTGAATGAGATCAGTTAACATCTGGTCGATACGGCTAGTTTCAGTCTGGGATAGAGGAAGTTCAGATACTTCAGCGTCTTCTCTAAGGCATTTATCACATGCGAACCTTCTCCGACGTAGTTTAGAAAGATGTGCGATGTCTGTTTTAACTGAGTGGGCACAAAAGTTTAATTTGCATACATGACATCGAATGGTTGGTTCCTTCCCGTCGCGGCAGGCTAGGCAGACGAATTGTTGCAAGTTACTCTGTTTCTGTGACATGCCTGATTTAGGGTCTTTAAATTGCTTGGAAGTAGTGAACAATGTTCAGTTTTATTAGTTAGTTTTAATTCCGAGTAGTTGTTTGCTCTGGCACTATAAAGCTTGCAGCTTTTATATTCGCGTTTCCAAAGAGATTACTGAGAAAACACAAGAAAACATAAATGGTTGTGACAGGTGTGCTAAGCACAAAAGACAGAAGAGAGGGAGGATTTCCCTAGGGAACTCAGTAGTGGCGATGCTTTCTAACTTGGTCAAGGTTGACTCATTGTCCACTTAAGCCTTAAGGGTAGTGGGGCGTTTGCTAAATTCTTGAGGGCTAAAGCGCTGTGCATACATCGTAATGAAGAATTTCAAACGTGAGCAGAATAATTTAAAAAATCAGAAATACCTGTTTATTATATCACGAAGATGATACCACATCAAGCTTGAGCAGAGGAAGAGGAATTCATTAGTAGGCGAATCATTTCATAACGTCCAGTATAACTAATCTAAAACTGAATTAATATCAGGAGCGTAAACGAACACCACATGCCACAACTCGCGCACGCGCAAATAAATGAATCAGAGAACAATCTGAATCTGGAGATAGATTGGAGACGGTTTCCATGTGGCTGTCGTCCGAAGTTTTGAAGTACAGTGGTAGAAGTGTGATAATATTACAGCATTGACTTTGTAGTGGCATAATATTTCTTTCTTAATTTTATGGTGAATGACCATATAAGGCTTTAGCAGGACAATGCTGCCTTTCATAAAGGACAACTCTTGATTATCTAGTTTTGAAAAGAAATGTGCTTCCATTGGACTGCCCTATGCAAATCCATGATCTTTACTCCCAGCTGTTGGAGAACTAACGACGTATGTGAAATGAAGCTGAATTAAAAGATTTTAGGCTTGAAAAATATGGAAATGTTTCTTAAAAATTAGAAAAATTTGATCGAAAGTTTTCTGTGAAGACAGTCCAGAATGCCAAAGGTTGGCGGCCTTTATTACAATTGTTTTACTCATTGACGTCAGATCAGTGCCCAAAGAAACTATGATTTGAAGTCTGACCTGCGCGCTTATCATACAATATCAGTGCTGACATATAAATATTGAAGACTTAATATCACAGCAATTCTCTAGTCTTCAATTGATAGCGAATTCGTACTTCTTTCTTACTATCTGTGTAAAAAAGCTTCAGATTGAATCGAAGATATTTGAGGTTTGTTAATTTTCAAGAGAGCACCAAACAATTCTTCAAACTATATAAATTAGGTTTGATATAAAATTTTAAAACACTGCCGTTTTTATTTAAATGTTCAAATATAAATACGATATCTTTAGAATATACTAAGAACATTAAGAAATGCAGGATTTTTAGTCAACCAGTTATCTCTTCTCTTCTCTCTCTCATTTTAAACTATTTATAAACCCGTTCGACGTGACTCACGGTTAATTAATCACTCAAAATAGTCTTCCATTAATAGAATACCTATTTAAGACCTCAATACCCGAACCCTTTGATCACCGGTCCCTCACTGTATGCATGAAATGTGCCACAGACAGCATCATATGATAAAAATTAGGCGGTCAGTGGGCTCCATACGTTTGTTGCAATAGTTTGCGTCAAGGTCGCGCAAATGACATCGATCACTGAAGGAAAGGGTGTGTCTGCTCGTGTTATAGTAAGTCGGAGCCCTCAGATGAAGACGACAGGTGGAAGAGATAAGGTTGAATCTCCACCAAAATACCCCCGCACCGGCACCGGTCACTGGAGTACGTTGTGATGAGTTGCCAGATGGCCATCGTGACATTGATGGAGAAAAGCCACACTTAAATTTTCAATGTAGAACAATAAAAATAGTCTTGAAATTACTGTCATAGTGCGACTCTATCTAACGTATTTGACGCGTGCGTGTCTGTACGAGTGAGGTATTTGATGGTGAAAGTGATATTTCGCTCTTCATGTCTGTCTTACGACTTTTCCTGAGATTTTTTTCCCTTATCGATATTTGCAGATTTCTCTCCTTATAAGTTAAGTAATTAAATTTGTTACTTATCACGGTTTCAGTCCAATAACATCTTTAAGTGGAAATATATCTGTGCATTTATCAGTGTTATTCTCGAGTTTATATTTTGAAATAATAAGAAAAAGGAAATGAAACAGATTACACTTGGCCTGTTTAGAATATGAGTTGGTTCTTAAAGCTACTACAAAAATAATTTATACATTAAAATAAAAATATTAATTTAACTCAGTTTAGTTACATAATACCAGTATACCACCATAATGGTTAGGAGGATGGAGACTGTATGCTATTTATAACTTATCGTTACAGCAGGTTACAAATATCTGCAAACAATTTCAAACAGCTACCAGTTAGTGGAGAAACAGTTTACAAACTTCTTATTGCGGAACATAACGTAGCTTTTTCTAATATTCTTGTTTTAATACAGTTTATTGCTATTTCCAAAACTAGGTATGCTAAACAGACGTTCATAGTCTTCAGAGAAGGTTGTATTTCTATGCAGCACGGTTGGTACGATCGCCGTCGACCCACACCGGGTGGAAAAGACCTGAGTTCGAATCCTGTCGATGAAGGGAGAAATTTTTATGGGTCTTTTTCACAACTTTGCTGAGTTAGTCGGTCTGAGGCAAGGACAGCATGTTTTTTCTCCCGGAAACTCATTCTGGTTTCCGAGAGAAAAATTCGGATTTTTCATCCAGCAAACAGAAAATCGACCTCAGAACACACGAAATTTACAGACAATATACACGGAGCAATGTGGCCATTGTCGTCAATACTCCTGAAAACTCAACAACTTCTAGGGTAAGGCCTGGTGGAGGTCTAAAATTCTATCTGGCATCACCGTACTTTGTACTTCTTGTCACAGTTTTTTTTATAATCGAAGTTAAGTGTGTTCCACAGGTGTAAGGTGTTAAAGGGTAACATACCTTTTAGGGAACTCGATTGGATGTGTTTGACCGTATAAGCCATGTTGTTCTGCGTTGACAGCCCTTCTAGGCTGATTTTGAAGTAAGTACTTACAGTTTTACGCTATTATTTCCAAATAAGTGATCCAGAAGAAAAGGAAAAACTTACTAAAACGTTATGCTCAGTTTCTGAGCTATTTCTATTTCGGTTTCATTGTTAATCGGATAATCTGTTTATATACAGAGCAGGTTCAGACCTTTCTAGAATAGTTTGATATAAAGATGAATTATATATCAAACGATTGTAGGAGTTTAATCGAATATTAAGTGAAAGAAAGGAAGATTTTATTTCAATCTCTCTTAGACTTTTTTTTTCTTATTTCGAAAGCCAACCATAGATAACAGAGGGTGCTGTAATGCAGTTTAATAACAGACAATGGGGGCGTAGTCATTTAATTAATGCACAAACAACTTTTTTCTTTAAAGAGTGTCGCTAAGAAATGACAAATAACTCTGTAGCTATGGGATATTCGGGAATGTTTTCTCTGTAGTTCCATAAATGATTGCGACGTTGTCGGATTTTGTGGTTTCAGAATAAAACTGACTGAGGTAAAGCAATTCATTTTTGAATTACATTACCGATGACCTAAAACGAATCTATTTTATTATTAATTTAGTGTTGGCATTTAAAAAAGTAAAACACAAAACCATCAGGACATATTTTCGATGCTCATCTGTGATTCAGAATGCGAAAAGAACTTGTTTTTACTGAAATAGAAATTTAATCTTTATAAAAAACTCTAGTACGGTCAAAGTTATAAATAGCGCAGCACGTAGAAGCAAAGGATGTTATGGTCCGGTGAAGAAACGCGAAGCAAAGATGCGGCTCTCGTAGGCCCTGACGGGATCCAACTTTTCCACTAGTCCGATACACCTCAACCAGAAATCCATAGTTTCTTCGCAAGTTGGCAGCACTCCCAAGGTCGACTGGCTTAATTTTATTGTCTCTCTCAGCTGCACTAGTCCTGGTTTCAGAGATTTAGAACTTCGGCGAGGAAACAATTGCTTGAATGTATGCCACGATAAAGTTTTTAAAACTGTACATCACGTTTCAAGAGAGAAATATGCAAAATAGATGCAAGGTGAAGAAAAAGCGAGTAAAATACATCTTTTAAAACTTTCTGGTGCAGAGAACTCATTTCAACTAGCGTGTTTAAATAAATGTTTATTTAATATTAAATATATTTCTGAATTATATTTAAGAATATGC
This sequence comes from Mastigoproctus giganteus, assembly GCF_048544385.1. Taxonomy (NCBI): domain Eukaryota; kingdom Metazoa; phylum Arthropoda; class Arachnida; order Uropygi; family Thelyphonidae; genus Mastigoproctus; species Mastigoproctus giganteus. The sequence continues at coordinate 209,153,209 of NC_143583.1, forward strand.
CATTTCACTCAAAGACTGTTAATCGACAAAAAATAGAAAGAAGTTGCGGTTTAAAATATCACTGATTAAGACTTGTATTTATCTCTTTTAAGAAATTAAAAACTCTATAGATGTCAAGAATCGTTTGTTGTCATTCATGGCATTTATAAGATAAAATTTAATTGCTATATCAAGTATAAACAGTGCCGAGTTGTAAAATTAACTGGAAGCATTATTTAATTTAAAATGACAGCAGTACATGGCATATTTCCAGTGAATGAAAATGAGCTGTTTTTTTGTGTTTGGATAGATCTTTTAATAGTTTTTCAATAAATAAATTCTTGAAGAAAAGCAAAAGAAGGATGATATTAAAATCTTTTTTGCGATGTTTTAATTAAAGATTTTGTGCCAAAAAAAACACTCGAACAGGCTTTCGATGCACGCTTCTGTCGTGTGAACTTAAATAACATCTGTAGTCTAGCTAGCATTAACCCTTGTAAGAGTCTTTGTATTATCGATGCTGTAATGCCTTTAGATCCAGTGGTCTTTCGAAACAATTTTACTACTACACTTTTCAGGCTTAATTGTGAACTATCCGTCGTGTTCATAAGTTAGCTTCCTTAACGTGCTGTTGGAATCTCAATTTCGAAGTAATTAGAATTCACCATTCATTACCTGCTTATGTTGAACTGACACTAATTGGCGAAATTGTCGAAAAAATGTTTAAATTTGCAAGCCTCTACGTGACCTGCGTAATTATTCACACGAAAAATAAAGGCGTTGCACAGTGTAGAGCATTTCATGAGGGATCTCGTAAGGGAACTCCTAATGGCTGTATAAACATGCGAACTAGCGAGTGTAATTCAACCCGTTATCCACATGTCATGCAATATGTTTCTACGTTTAATCTAGGACTCAGATTTGCTCTTTGATATTGACCACGATATGAGTTTTAATATAATTTATACAACACTAATATAAAGCAGTATATATTTTAAATAAATAACAACGTACAGGACGATTACAATTAAAGTGCGTCACTTCAGCTAATCGACACATGCAGAAATAGAAAATGCAAATCAGTTAGTACCAAACACTGTCACCAGAGAGAAATTAGTATTACCAGAGGCATATGATGAAGAAGGCAAGTTTATACAGCACCAGCCAAAAAAAAAAGAAAAAAAAAACACTTCCTGTTCCACCCATCCATTAGCTCCAAATGTTTGTCTAGTTCTACTAAGCAGTCAACTTCTACAACGACAGATGGAAGTTTGTTCCAGTAATCAACAACCCGCTGGTTAAAGGCAAATTTCCTCACATCTATTCTGAAACTGTCTTTCGTCAATTTGAATTTATGTCCCCTCAAGCGATTAATCTAGTCAAGAGTAAGAATCCCATCATCATTGAGCATGCTCAAACTATTCAGGGCCATATACACTTCAATCAAATCACCTCGCAGGTGCCTAGTCTCCAGATACTGTAATTTCCAAAACTTAAGCCTTTCTTCGTAAGAGCAACCCTTTGTTCCATTCACTAACCTTGTTACCCTTCTCTGTAGTTGTTCCAGTAACTCCACATCCTGCCTAAAATGTGGCCTCCAGTCCTGTATACAGTACTCAAGGCGTGGCCTGACCATTGCATTTTCCTGTATATCATTGACAAGACACCATGAGCTACTGTCGCAGACCGTCTACACTGCTCAGAAAACTTCATATCTGACTGCACAATTACCCCCAGGTGCTTTTCATTCTCTACTCTACGGGTACTGCTACCCATATGCAGTACTTTACATTTGTCAATGTTCAACTTCAGTTGCCACCTCTCAGGCCATCTGCTCAACTTTTCTAGATCCTGTTGCAGCAGCGTACTGTCATTAAAACCCTGCCGAACTTCGTGTTGTCTGCAAACTTAGACATTAAGCCTGATATTCCATCATCAATATCATTAATAAATACCGAAAACAACAATGGGCCCAACACTGAACCCTGGGGGACTCCACTAATAACATTAGTCCACGAAGAGCAGTGACCATTGACTACTACTCTCGGTCTTCTCCCACTCAACCATCTCTTTATCCATAGCAGCAATTTGCCTCCAATGCCACACTGCTCCAATTTGTGCAGCAGTCTTCCATGTGCAACAGAATCAAAAGCCTTTCTAAGATCCAAATATATGATATCAAAATTATTCTTTGCATCCAGTTCCTTTGTTATTACATCATAGTATCCAATCAAATTGGTCAGACAATACTTACCCTTAACAACCCCGTGCTGTGTCTAAACTAGAAATGAAGTCTTGTCTAGATGCTCCTGCAGTGCTGCTTTAACCAGTACCTCCATTAATTTCCCCAGAACAGAAGTTAAACTAAATTGATCCTGTGCTCCAGAATGCAAATCTAAATTAATCTTATGACGGTCGCTGACACTTCGAACAGGAGTTAGAAAACAGGAATGGCAAATGCAGTTTATAATCTGGAAATGTTTCTCCAAAATAAAGATCGTATTTGGTTGGTAAGGCTGTTTTACCAGAGCAGTACAACTTGGATGAACTTCCATAAACAAACTGCGCAAATAATAGGAAAATTCGAATAAAAGAATGATTTATCTATTGCTCACGGCAGAGGACATCCTTCCCTAGACACGGTGGCCTTTGTAGCAGAGTGGCGCACTAGAAGCATGCTGGGCTAAAAACCCAGAGATCTGTCATTTGGAAAACACAGGGGCCTTCATGCAGCACAAAATCAACGTGCAGTACAAAATCAACATTCATTTTTTTCGCGCTGGGACGGTATCACGACAGTTTAACATTCCATGGTTATTCGTCTGTAAAGTTCTTCGATGAACAATTGTCTAAGATCGTTGTAGTAGAATTATAGCAGAATGCCCATATATGTCCGGTGTAAAGATCATCAAATCCGGGTGTTGTCAACGGGTATTGTGTACACTACACGTAGTAGGAACAGATGGTTATCATACTGCACATCGTCAATTGTCCAGCGATGATAGTTTTCAGTGCTGTTTTTCGCACTTTTCATTTCTGCATGCCTTAAATGAAGGTGAACTGCAGCCATTATCAACCCACTGCAGGATAGAAGCCTCCTCAACGATTCATGCTGAGGGAAATGCACCATAATCTGCCACGCTGGTACAGTGCGGGTTGGCAGATTGACCGTATTTAGCAGTCAAAGACTTGAACCCTGGTCTACTCAAAGAGCATGTGCTACTGCACTCCCGCTGCTAACCACTCAGCTATGGAGGCATGCATTAGTTAGCGTTCTAAAATTTCTGTTAAAAATTTCATCTTTCTGTCATTAGCGTTTTCCACTTGCAGCTATCAAAAGTGATGCATTTTCTTTATAACCATCCTGTACATTTTCACTGGAGAATTGCTTTTTATTTAGAATAATGGCGAAATGCCTCCATGATATATCTTGTTTTCTCATGGCCACATATACATAATGTGGCATTCCCTAATTGTACAACAGTATTAAGCCTCATAAGGCAAATTCACTTGAGCTTATAGAATATTAGATACAAATGTAAACCACATGTCCCAGGCAGTCAGAGAAACAGCGACAAAACAGAATTGATGCCTTTTGTTTGGAAGGAATTCCTGCTTTGCTCAGCCTGTCTTCAGTGTACTCTGCTTTAATACTGGATTCTTTACAAAACCATCTGGAAAGAGCCATTGAGTTCCATCCTTTAGTTTCACGGGGACCAAAAATGAAACAATATATCAAACAAAAAATTAACAATAAAAAATTATCATTATATTAATCGTAACCCCTGAGAAATATCCTATTAAAATATCCATTTAATGGAGTTTATCGGGTATTTCCTCACTGTTCGAATAATGGATGTAACGGTACATGATTTCTGCCCCCCCCCCGAACTCGAACTTTTCACCAGCAAATAAGCAAACTGATCACACAGTGTGGCACCACATGGCCTTATTGGCTCCGTGCAATTGCTAAAACATTTTAATAACCTTTAATTTCTTGCTTCTGCCACAGGTGTCTAATGTCTCTCTGTACTCTCATAAGTACCCGGACTCCCAAGTACAGCATTCATAATAGGACGAGTATGATCAGCACTGCGCATCTCAAACAGATTTGAATGGCCCTCTGCAAGAACGTTGGCAGTCCTTAAGAAGCTCTTCCATTCCGCGAGTAAGTTCTGCAAACCGTGAAATCAAAAGCCAGACATAAATATCATTGATCAACGAGTCCGAAAGTTGCACATCATTGTATGCTGGATAGCACTTAGGAACAAAGCTATGCTTGCTAGAATTTGAAGGTTAGAGACAGACAGGAATCTAGGGGACGCAGTTCCAGTTATTTTGGACAACATACAAAAATGGCAATTAACTAGATTGTTTTAAAAATAAATAAATAATATTTATTGGTATTGCGCATAGTTATATTATTAGGTACGCAGAAACAGGCCAGGAGCATTACAATAATGAAAATAATTAATATTTTAAATTAAATAGACACGTAACAGCTATGTAATAATTCATCGTCCATTTTTTGGATTGGTAGGCCCTTCATAAATAACAAGATACTGGTTTGGAGAGGTCTAGATTCGATTCCTATCTACGAGTGAAGGAATTTCTAAACTCCTCTTCAATCGAGACCGGTAAGCTGATCGCGGGCGGCGGGAGTAGAGGCTCCCCCTGGGTTATTCCGCTGGGTAAACTCTACTTTTCAGTCCGCACAACAGGAAAATCGGCCGGCACACTTCTACAGACATAATCCACAAATAGGATCTAAGTCGCTGATGTGCCTAAAACTCTACAGTTATGTCCACAGATTCCACCCAGCCTGATTGGTTGGGATATCTTACTGGGGTGCTGCGCTGGTTCCGGCCTGATTGGGAATGATGTTGCGGTATTGGGTTATGAAAAGCCCTTCTGAATATGGATGGAATTGTAAGAATGGGTTTTGAATTGCCAAATTCAGTAGAATATTGGCAGAAGAATACTGGGAGTCACACGATCATGAAATAGTATTTCTGTATAGTAATTCTCTCTGTTTAAAGTAATTGAAAATCTATTTTTTCTAATAAAGCAAATTAATCCCAGGGGCACACATCTGGTGAGTATGGGCTTGGCACACCCAGAGTCCTGAGCTGGATATCATCATTCTTCTCTTTTTTGGTGATTCCCTCCTACTTCTCTCTCTCAAAGTACTCATTTTTTTGGCTGGTGCAACATAAGCCTCAGACTTGCTTGCACCATATGGCTAATAATAATAATAATAAGCGTAACGAAAAATCAGGCTTAAACTTTAATTTCAGAAAATTAACAATGTTTGTTTGAGTAATCAAGCGAATAAGAGATTTTCATTTTTTATTTAAATGCTTTTTGAATAAATTGTGCCCATATCAGAAAATATCATTGCTACACTTAAGTTATCATTGACCATTATGCAGTTGTTGTTACAGACACAATATTTTGAGTGGAGACATGAAACGAGTTTCAATGAGATCATTGTTAAAGAAAAAGAAAAAGAAAATTATTACAGAATAATTCCAAAATGCATAATTCAAAAGTTACGTAACAAGTTGATCACAAATTTCCAGCATTCTGCCAACGAGATCGAAAATATTTTCAGTACTAATATTTGTTTTCTGCTAAAAAAAACCATTTTCTATTCGATTACAGTTCCTTTGAGTACATATGAATGTAACACAGCGATGAACCATCGAATATAGTTACATATTCAACGTAGTAGTAGTAGTGGCATGTGATGCAAGAAAGCAAGTGTATGAGCTTATGCAGCATCAGCCAAAAAAAAAAAAAAAATCACACCATTCCCTCCAAATGCCTGTCCAGTTCCTCCTTAAATTTATTTAACCTGTCAACTTCAACAACGACAGATGGAAGTTTGTTCCAGCAAGTAACCACCCGCTGGCTAAAGGCAAATTTCCGCACATCTATTCTACATCTGTCCTTTCTTAATTTGAATTTATGCCCCCTTAGGTTCGTAATCTGAACAAGAGGAAGGATCCCATCAGAATTCAGCGTGCTCAACCCATTAAAGGCCTTATACAACTCAATCAGATCACCGCGCAGATGCCTAGTCTCCAGCCACTGCAATTTGCAGAACTTAAGCCTCTCTTGTAAGAGGATCCCTTCATTCCCCTCACCAATCTTGTTGCCCTTCTCTGTACACGCTCAAGTAAATCTACATCCTTCCTAAAATGAGGCCTCCAGACCTGTACGCAGTACTCAAGGCGTGGCCTGACCATTGCCTTATACAGAGGGACAATCACCTTCTTCTCCCTGCTAGCAAAATTCCTATATATCATTGACAAAACCCCATGACCTGCCCTGCCCTGGCAGCTTGTCTGCATTGCTCAGAAAACTTCATATCTGAATGCACAATTACTCCCAGGTCTTTTTCATTTTCTACCACCTTAAGTGTAGTACCACACAGTTGATACGTTTCTCTGGGGTTACTTCTACCCATATGTAGTATTTTGCATTTTTGTCAAGGTTAAACTTCAGTTGCCACTTCTTAGCCCATCTGCCTAAATTATCTAGATCCTGTTGCAGTAGCACACTGCCATTACTGTCATTAACAACCCTGCCAACCTTTGTATCATCTGCAAACTTCGACATTAAGCCTGATAAACTTTCATCAATATCATTGATAAATATACAAAACAACAGTGGACCCAAAACCGAACCCTGTGGGACTCCACTAATAACATTAGTCCAAGAGGAGCAGCACCCATTGATTGCCACCCTCTGTCTTCTCCCATTTAACCATCCTTTTATCCATTGTAGCAACTTACCCTTAATACCATTCTGCTCCAATTTGTACAATAGTCTTCCATACGCAACAGTGTCAAAAGCTTTCCTGAAATCCAAATATATGATATCAAAATTATTTTTTGCGTCCAGTTCCTTTGTAACCACATCATAATATCCTATCAAATTTGTCAGACAAGACTTTCCCTTAACAAACCCATGCTGTGTCTGCATTATTGCTGCAGTCTTGTCTAGATGATCCTGCAATGCATCTTTAACCAGCGACTCCATTATTTTACCCGGAACAGAAGTTAAACTAACTGGTCTGTAATTACTCGTGTCACCCTTCGATCCCCTTTTTTGTGAATTGGGGATACATTTGCACATCTCCAGTCCGTGGGAACCTCCCCTGAGTCCAAGGATGCTCTCATAATTATGGCTAAGGGTTTGCTTAGTTGCTTTGCCGCCGCCTCTAATATAACTGGATAGATCCCATCCACCCCAGGTGCTTTTCTTATGTTTAACTTCAACAATTTCTCCTCCACTTTGCTTTCAGTTATTACAAAATCATTAAGTATCCTGCTACAATTTGATAACCTGCTGCCATTTTCAAAACCTTAATAATTCCTCATGTGTGAATGTAGATGCAAAATACTCATTCAGTGTGTTTGCTATCTGAGCAGGATCGTCAACAGTCGAACCATCGATGTCAAGTGGACCAATCAGATTCATCCCCTTCCTTTTAGAGTTTATATAAGTAAATAAATCCTTGCTGTTTTTCTTAGCATCTTTTGCCAAGGATTTCTCGTAATCTGCCTTCGCCTGCCTAACCTCCTTTGTGACCTGATTACAGACTAGCTTATATCTGCTACAGGCTTCTGAGTCGCTTGATAATTTATATGCATTTAGTTCATTAGTCTCATTAGTTCATTTGATAACCATTTAGGCCTGAACCTTGAACAATATTTCTTAATAGGTATGAAACGTTTAGTAGCATCCACGATTAATTCCTTGAATGCTTCCCACTTAGAATTTACTGTTGGTAACATCATCAGTTGATCCCACTGTACAGAATTTAAAAACTGTCGGAGACCACTGTACTCGCCTTTACGGAAGCAAAAACCCTTTCCTTTACCCCTGATGGTAATTAAATCTTTAAGTAAATCCCACATCAGTACACTGTGATCACTGCCACCTAGTGGTTCCTTTATCTGCAAATTCCTAATACATGAATGATCACTGCTGATAACCAGATCAAGAGTATTACTTTCTCTGGTTGCCTCTCGAACATGCTGCTGCAGAAAACAATCATCCAATAAATCCACAAAAGTCTTACTAGTGTGTGAGTGACCAACCCACAAGTTCCAGTCAATATCTGGGAAGTTAAAATCCCTCATTATAAGACATTCCGATTTACTAGCCCACTCTATTTCTCTGTACAATTGTTCATTGTACTCATTCGAGTCATTAGGCCTATAACACTCTCCTACTCTTATTTTTGCTTTCGCAATGCTTATGTCACACCAAACTGACTCAACAGTGCACTATTCATCTATATCAACTGGATGCACGTCTTTTGATTTTATGTTTTTCTTAATTAACAGCATAACACCTCCTCCCTTTCTATCCTGTCTATCCTTTCTGTACACATTGTTCTCCCCAAATTCCAGTTCAGCATTCCTTATATCTGTGTGACGCCACGTCTCTGCTATCCCAACAATATCCGCCTTTGATGTTTTGACCAACACTTCAAATTCATCAAATTTATTTACTATACTTCTAGCATTGGTAAACATGCAAGCATACATGCTCCTACTCCTATTCCTAGTTACCCTAACACATCCCATATACCCACCTATTTCAGGATGACTGCCATCCGTCCCTGAAACCCCCAGCACCCCACGCTCCAGGTCGCTACTTATTCTAATAGAAGTTGTGCAAGAATCACCTTCACCTCTGCTTAAATGTTTCATCGGTTACATAAAATTCTTTCCGTTTTCCCACTTTCCAAAACTGAAAAGCTAAGAAGACTTCCATGTCCCACTCACCCAATATAATTTCTCTTTGCAGCCTGATCCAAACCTAATTTACAGTCAGGATTGTGGTGAGGGCAGAATCCTAGGACATCCCGATAGATATTTTTATTTGAATCTGTTACCTTTGTCTCGCGGCCAACGTAGTTGTTAAGACTGCTGTTCTTCCATAATGTTCAAAAGCCCTGGATCTGAATGCTTCCAGATAGGAGTGCGGCCAAGTTAACGAGTCTCGGGAGAAGTTTAGTTGTTTTAGACACAATAAACCTTTCTGACTAGTAAATTCCTTCCGCAACTTCCAGGTAATCTACTGATTTGTCCCAGTGGCAAGAGAAAGTTAATGCGGACGAAGGTAAAATATCGTCTAAACAAATTCAGGGATGAAATTACTGTAGATGGAGTGACAGAATTAATGTTATACAGTGGTTTTAAAAGTTAATGGATTAAGACAACAGCACTTTAACTTCAGAAATACGAGTCTGTACCAGGGCTCGTAGGTTATGACCTGACACAAAACCTTAGTGGCTATTCCACACACGGGTTTCGGAGCGGCATTCTGCTTTCTGGTGAAAACTCCCGGACGTGGAGAAGACTCGGTAATGAAGTCCAGCATTAGAGCGCAGAAAAAAACAACGCGAGTCTATAAAGCCGAGTAGATTTTCAAGTTCTACTCCACTCGTTGCATAAGAAGTGCTGAAGAATATGCAGCCATAAACAACCTGCCATGGCGTCTCTTGTAATAAATGCCACTTGTGTCGAGTAATAACTCTTGGTTAGCGATGCGTGCGCAAATGATTTTGTGTATTCTGTGGGACTCAGTGTCGCATTCTATATTTATCACTTGCCTACTCGAGTCTGAGCGGAAAATATATATTCCTCTGAGAGTTCTGATTGACAGATGTCGTCTAAGAGAGCTTTCTTCTTTCTTAAAATATGAGTACGAAGTGAATTTGTTTACTTTTATTGCAAATATATTGTAGTTAAAAAGCTCCTAGTGTATATATAGCCAATTTCAACACTTTCCGATTAGAATTTACTAGTTCCCCAATGTACCACAATGTTAAATACGAATTTAATGAAGTAACGTTTAATTGAACGTGATCACTTTGGAAGCAGAGATATTTACACGGAAATTTTTTACTCGATCAGCGATGGATAAAGCCAAGTTGGCAAGCCAGAAAGGACAGAATGTTTAAGTCTTGCTCACTGTAGAAACAACGTCTGAAAGTTTAATCTTATAAAAAGTTTAATATCCACCGACAGATTCCTTTCTTTCAGAACATCATAACCAACTTCACATTTCCCAGCAAGGCAACCTGAGACTATTAAGTAGGTCCTAACGACGTAAAGGAATTCTCATCCGAATTCAGCGGACAGGAAAGCAGGGTGAAATCTGTTACCTCCCTATTTCTTAAAATGCTTCGTGCGAAGGCTCCACTTTTGAGAATCTCATCATGGCTAATGAGCCGTGATGGTACGGACGGGAAAGCGGTCAAGTGGAAATTCCTCTCGAACATCGCTAGAGATAATTTCGGAACAATGAATAAAAAGAGGGCAAACCCATATGTGGAGTGCACTTCATTTTTTCGTTAGTTAGGGTGAAAAGCGCTAGCTTGGATGGAGAGGTATGCAGATGACAGGCTATGATCATTTAAACATGCACTGCTTTAATACTTCTTTGGGTGAAATAATACGTACGTGTTTTTGGGAATTATTCTGCATCCCCCAACATTTTAAGTCAACTGGAAATTACTAAAACACAGATAATATCGTAACTCAGAGAGAAGAAATATATAGGAAACAAATTCAGGAAAAATTAAGGAAATGCTTTTCTTATTGAATGCATCTGTAATTCACTTAAAAAAACTAAAAATCAATAATCGCTTTGTTTTCTAAGAGCTGAGGATTATCAAGTTTAAGTAATGTCATTACGAATCGGCAACTTGTTAAGAAGCACTTGACTTTGGTTTCTCTTTAAAAATATCTCTAATGAGCTAATAATCGTGCAGCTGGGGCTCTTAATGGAGAAGATGCACCTTCATGTACTCATTTCGATGAATATTTAAGTGATGCTTCATATAACTGACAGCATAATTACGATATTTAATGAAGCAGATAAGAAATTGGTGGTAATTTTTCTCTCCCTCGTCCAGAAAAATTTAATTGCGAGATGAAGAGGTTAACCACAGATGGGGTTTCCAAAATGAACTGCTAAACGTATCATTTAGTAGGTAGTTGCCCATATTTGGGACTGCCCAAAGTCTATATTGTAGTATAGTAATTGAATTGTGATGAAAGATTGCAATGACACAGTTTAAACAAGAGAAAGTAAAGTCACGTTTTTTCACCAAGTTACCTTAATCTACTCATCATCCCAGTTTACATACTGAAATAACAGTCCAAACTTTTGCTGTATAATTGTCGAATTAAGATAATTTATGGCATATATAAATGCTGCTAAGCGTTTGGTAGTCACTGTCTGTCTGGCCTACGGATCTGTAGGTGCCATAAAACGAACCGTTCATTGCTTTGAAGACTATAACATCCAGTTTAATCAGAGTACTTTGCCACCAATCTTCATGGCATTGTTCCCAAACATTATATCTTCTCGCTCTCCAAAGAAGGTGGTGCATCATGGATGCGTTTCCTGTGTGCCAAAAATAAAAAAAAAGAATGGAACCAAATCAGATCATAGAAAGAATTGTTTGGTTCACATACCCCGTCATCTTCGTGCACAGTTTCTCTCAAAACGCTAATGCACAATGCTATCTGTAAATAAGCAACTTCACTCCTTTCTCAAACATGGATTCGGCTGAATGTACGGGAAGGGGAGGGAGGGAACAGGTTCCGTGGTTTGTCAGAGACTTTATGGACTATTTTCCTCTGTGTTGCTCAATTTCAGGGAGGGATAGAATTATCTAGAATTATCTCTTTCCCAGAAACTCTGGTATGCTATTTTTATGCAGAAATCGACGAACCACCAACAGAATACACGAGAATACACGCAGCATGCAGATAAAATTTATATTTTGTGTTGCATGCACAATAGTCCATTTCTTTGATGGATAATCTCTTTATAAATAATAAAGAATGGGTCAATCGTAAACTTCGTTCTTAAATAGTGTGCTTGCGTTTATTTCCACCAGGTGTCCTTAGTTTCCCTAACAGACCTTGAGAGGAACTTTATAGGTATTATATAGAACAATATTAGTCAGCCCCCTAATGGGAAACCCATCCGGAAAGTGCTATTAAACATTACGCTTTCCGTTTCAAATATACGTTGTGTTACCGTGAATAAGCCATCACGGCTAAAATGAGTTTGAAGAGAAATTCTACAACTTTGTTCTTGAAAATAATTACATTTGGCTTCAGATAAACATATTAGGATATATTTACACCAATATTCACGTATAACTGTAAACGTTTCTGTTCATTCGTAACGAATTTTGGAAGTTGTACACGGCGTTTTCAAACTGCCTTGTTCTGATGTGAAGAAGGAACAGGATCTCTCTCTCTCTCTCTCTCTCAATGCGTCTGTGTAGTAGAAGTTGGAAAATTTCAAGAACACCATAATGCTATCTGACCGCTTATTTCTTATATCTTTTTATATTACCTTCACTATTTATCTGTCTCTGCCTTATTAACGTTCTCGCCGATAATTGGGGTCTCTCTGTCTACGTGGCCACAGTTTCCCTCAAAACGCTAATGCACAATGCTATCTGAGGGCTGCCGACCGGGCTAGCCGAGTGGGTAAAGTACCTGCCCGGCAACCCAAAGGTCGCGGGTTCGATTCCCGCCTCGGGCTTGGATCAAAGTACAGCAAAAACCTTGGGAGGTGCAATATGGCCACAGAAGCCGATGCGCCAACAACTACCAAATCAAAAAAAAAAAAAAAAAAAAAAATCTGAGGGCTTAATGTGATCAGCAGATCCAAAAAACTGAAGGTTATATCTCTACATACAGATACGTGTGCCCTCGTGGGTAACACAGTTGATAGGATCGCCGTCCTCCCCACACGGGGTGGAAAAGCCCTGAATTGGAATCCCATCAATGATGGGAGAAATTTTTATGGGTCGTTTTCATTAACGTGGCTGAGTTAGTCGGTCTTAGCCGAGGGAAGCATGGTTTTTCCTCCCAGAAACTTGAGTTTTTCATCCAGCAAACAGAAAATCGACCTCAAAACACGGGTAATTTACAAACAATATATTAACAATTCATATTCATTGATAATATTTACTCATATGTTTAATTCAGCAATAAAGGCCTATCCCTAATCATAACCCATAAAATGCAGCGCACTGTGTTGGTGCTGACAAGCATCACAGTCACCTCACTGAGGGCATTTGTACCCTGCAACAACATCGACCAGCCTTCCCAAGCGGAACGCTGGTCGATGATGTTGGTCGAGTTTTGAACAGGGAACTCTGCAAAACAGAGTTTTGCAGAGTTCCCTGTCAAGTTCCATCAGCTTCAGAGAGATTTTCCGGGTCGTTTTGTGATGGTTTCAGCCCCAGTCCGCTTCCATTTGCGGATTATCAATTCTCAACGTATGGATGTTCCGTTCCGTCGAAATGTCACGTACAGACAGATTGCTCATATGGCACCTTATAAGCAACTTGTATCATCATTTCCCGCTGGAGGTCCAACTCCATCGATCGCGACATCTTGCCCTCACACTCGTATTCCTCTCTCTCCTCCAAGGTGCACGAGCGTATTTAGTTGTCTGACACTGGTGCTTGAGTAGGACAAACCCAAATACCAACGGAGGGGCGTTCGATATTAATGGTATGGTTGTAGTCATTTTACCAGGAAGTATGCCATATTTTGCGATCGACTTGTCTACGATTTTTGTAATTCCGGTGGATCGCAGAATACCGGAAAGGTCAGTTATAAATGTCCAAGATAAGATTCTAATTTAATGTTCAGCGGTTACTTTATTTATTTATTTAAGTCTACAAAAAATTAAATACCTCCAAAACTGATTCGTTTCATTAGGATCCAAATGGAATTTGGTTTTTCTGAAAAATGACATTGCGTAAGAACCCCTCAGAATTTTATTTCGGACAGAAATTACACCTGGTCCATAAACGAAAAATGCCTGGATGCAAGAGAACAAAAGGAATCTTAAAGCTGCTCCGTTCCATATTTCTTGACCCTTTATTTCGATAGAAGTTGGAATTCCAGTAACCTACAATGTCGTGTATCGCGATAAACGGTTTTGATTTAGTTGCATTTAAATCATACTCAGATAACAAATTCCTTCGTATTAAATTTAGAATGGCAAATATTTTTTGAAAATCTGCACAGAACACGTGGAACCTTGAATCGTAATGACAGTGGAAGACAAGAAAAAGGAATATTTCAGGCAGAATGTCCACATATGTTTTCGCAAGGAAGACATTATTGTTTCAACAAGCAAGACACCACGTATTTGGACGCAAAATCTAAAAATATTTTAAAATACTACGAATTATATTGAAATAAGCCTTTTTCTGTTTGGAAGATATAGAATTCGTAGTTTCCTGATATAGAATAGAATACAGAATTTCTGAGTTTCCTCATGAACGGGAAGGGCTGTTCTGGTATTTTTTCACATCTTGGCTGAGCTAATTAAGTCTAGGTTAGATGGGATTTTCCTAGGGAACCGTGATATTTTTATGCAAAACAGACAAGCCGACCAATGAACGCATGCAGGTTACAGACACGCCATCCTCATGATTTTTGCTACAGAATTTGGAGAATTTGCTCTTTAGTTAGGTAGGAACAAATTATGAACAATCCATCCCCACTCCGTTGGAGTTTCAATCGAGAACTGAAAATTATAGGGATCATAGAGATGAAAACAGTGCAGATACCAGAAAGAAACAGAAGTTTTCGTGATTAATTAAGACGTAATTTCTCTATCGTTCTAGCCTAGCTTTTCATATTATAAATAATAATTATTAATAGTTTCTAGAGGCATTATTAAGTTTCTCTAGAAAACTTAAGTTTTCTAGAGAAACTTAATAAGTTTCTTATTAAGTTTCTCTAGAAATGTAGATTATTAAGAAAATCTTATTAAGATTATTAAGTTTCTTTAGAAAACTTAATAGTTTCTGAAACTATTCCTAGTACATCGACATCATGTCATGTGTACTTTGTGCCCTTTCCTACATCCGGTAAGGGGTCAGAAATATTCCACAGACCCTACACTGGTTTGGAGCTCTGCAGCTACTTCATTGACGCTAATACGGCAATCTTCCAGTATTAATACCTCAATTTTTGCAAGATTCTCTTTTAAGTTTCTTGCACATTTGATTGTTTATACCAATGTGCAACCCCGGACAACAGCATCTGTTGACTGAGTTCTTTCAGAACCCCAGTGAAGATGCAGAACCACGTCAATCTTCAGTTGTAGCCAGAGGACTCAGAAATAATAAGGCGCTGAAACATTAACCATACAGAGAAATTTTGTGTTTCTGGCATTGGCCAAGTTACGTGGATGGAATAGGCACGCAAATTTAGATGTTCTGTAAAGCGCGTTTAATTTTTAATAGCGATTCCAAACACGAAACGCCTGGCCTGTGTTAGCCGTTATGAATATATTGTAACCTTGTATTCACTTTGGACTATAATTTCAGGAAAATGCAGATGAAAGAAGGCTGTTTCACAGAACTAACCTTTCACAGAACTTAGATGAAAAAATTGAACTGTGAACAGATAGTGACAGGTGGCTGCACGTTTTTCAAAATGGTTGAGGAGAAAAGTAGAATTACAAAATCCTACAGAGAGGAACAATATGCATAGAAATGTTTATTTGTGTGACTGGAGTGTAGTGGATCTCTGATATGTCATTATTTAATTTAAAAGGTCTTTTGGATTGAAGTGGCGATTTTCAGAGAGGTCTGGATCACTACCCCTGATATGGAGAAAATATTCCATGATAGGGAGTGATCAGAGATTTTTAGAGCTTTAACAACTAAGAAAAGAAGTAACACCCACAGTAGAAGAGAACACAGTTTTTTGCATGATGATCGACTTTTGTATTCTTTTGTTTTGCAGGATCGTTGGATCCTGCAAAACAAAAGTTGGATCCCAATGTCCATGGCTTCCTAGCTTGATTCAGCTAGAAATACACTGGTTTATATTAAAAATCAACTCTAAATTTAAAATATAACATCATTTAAACTAAAATATGTCTTGTGCATAACGTATATTAATAAATTAACAATTATTATCAGACCGGCTTCTTACGGTACTTAGGGTGAGTCGGTCTTCATATATTGTGAGAACTTTTAAAATTTAGGGCATCCACCATAACAGGACATTTTCTGGAAACTTCTTATGGTTCTGTCAGGAATATCCGATCGCATCGCCCTTCGTGATAACTCTCACTTGTTTGGAAGGAGATCTTGGTTCGAATTCCGGAGATGGAGAAATTCTTAAAGGCCTCTTCAATATGGAGTAGTGTTCTCCATGAGCTACTCCTAGTGTTTCATCCCTCATGTCAGAGCAAATTCTTCCTGAATGCAGCATATTTACTGACGAGCTGCATGCTGAGTTAGCCCTGGACCACATTAGTGAATACGAGCACCAACGGTTCATTTTATATTCTGATTCTTTGAGCGTCTTATAGGCTTTATTATCGGTTAGATATAATCCTCACCAGTTTTGTGTCAAGTTCAGCAGAAGATCCACTCTCTCTCCATGAACGTGAATACTATATCGATTCCCGGCTACATTGGGATTAGGGGAAATGATTTGGTTGACACCACAGCCAAATCAGCAATTCCCACTAATAATTGTTGCCTGTTATTCCCCTATACAGACTACAGGCAATTAATACACCAAAAGAAACACTCCCAATGCCAGGATTCATGGAGTAGACAGACTACAAATAAATTACATCATATAAAGCCTGTAATTGAACCGTGGCAGTCTAGTCTGCGCAGGAATCGTGAGGAGGAAGTTATTGTTGCTCGGGCCCGCATAGGACAAAGTAATCTGACACATTCTTTCTTACTGAGGGCTGATGACCCTCTTATGTGTGAGTCCTGTGACACAGTTTTATCACTAAGACATATTTTAAATGAGTGCCCAGATTTTAATAATATGCTGTGGGGGTTTTTCTTGTCTATTGTGGGGCTTGTGGTATTATTGTTTTTCTTGGTTGCCCTAATTTTCTTTATATTTTAATTATTGTAATGTATCCCCTTTTTTATATGTATATCCCCGTAGTCCAATCCTCCCACTTAGCATCTGACTTGTTTGTTCTCAGAAGATTACCAGACTCAAAGGGGACCCCAATTAATTTAGGTATTTTTCCACCGGATTGGCTGAGTTTCGGAATGACAGACTCCAACACATGAATGTAAAATAAAACAATGTTTATTAACATATCATACAGAAACTAGCAATAGTATTTAGTCAAACTATATTTGGTTGGTGACTTGTTATTTCATTAACCTTTATATGTGTAAATATCTTGTTCAAACTCAATTGTTTCATCATCAGATATTCTATTCTAATACACATTATTATTCATTATGACATGGTGTCTCTTCGTGTTCTTTACAGGGACTTCAATAGGTCGTGTCATACACTTTACATTGATTCTTCCCACTCTTCTTCTGAACAGTCTGTATAATAAACCAACAACTACCAGCCAATGAACTGGCTCACAAAACCTTCAGAGTTCGTGTCTCAATTTGTAAAAAAATTGCATTTATTCAGTTAGACACCCTTTCTGCATTCAGGTCAACAGGAAATATCAATCAATTCAGAACAGTTAATCCTCTATACCTTTATATATCACTTATTAATTAGCCCCTACTCAAATCAGAAATACTCTCCACAAATCAACTCATAATCAATTGAAATTTCAACCTTCAATTTCATACATATTATAAAAACCTTTCCCAGCTTTAAACAATTCTCAGTTATCTATTATACCCTCTCCTTCCCGCAAGCATTTATATGAGGAGCTTCACTTCAAATTATAGGCTACGTCCGTCTTAAATACCTTACACTTTTATTCATATATTCATTACTTAAACTTCCCTCCTTACTATATATATTTATTTCTCCTAAAGTCCTCTCCTTAATAAATTAAGTACACCTATGTCGGTAAACTCTCTAGCACTTACGTGTTTGGCCTGGAACTTTCCTCCCTGCTCGGCTTCCTTTCATATCGGTCATTCAGGTACTGGAATGCGGGGGCGCTCGTTTGGGGATCTCGGTGATTACGGTGTTTCCCTACCGGATACTGTACGGCTGGAATCAATCAGTGTCGCATACTCTTTATCGGTCAGCATTTCTTCTTCCGTGGATAGAGGGGTTTTCGAGGAGGTCAATGGTTCGACCACTCATTCGACTGGCTTTGCCTATATAATTCTCAGGGTGTGATTCTTCCTTCTTCCTCACTACGGCTTCCATGTTTACAGGTGAACATTCCTACGGGCTGTCGGGATATGCAGAATTTCTATCACTGCTTCCATCTACCTCAGGTCTGCAGCTATCACCCAAATTAGACTACTGCTCTGCTTTGTATCGTTCTCCAGCTCCTTCAAATCATTCTCCAGACCTTCAAATCATTCTCCAGACCGCTCCGAGAACTTCTTCCGACTCCTCCGAAAACTTCTACCGAATCTCACGAAAACTTTTCCAGAATGCTCCGAAAACTTTTCCAGAATCTCCCTCTCAAAATTCCCTCTACTTTCTTCCTGGCCAATAGGAGATCTGCACATCCTTTTTCCTGTGTTCTCATTTGTCTCCTCTCCTCTCCTCTTCCGTGGGCGGGTCTTCTTTACTCTTTGTCCCAACTTCCGTGAACCTCGAACATACGAGAACAATCCAGAAAGAGAGGCGGAAGTTCCGGTCAGCTGAGAAGCGTCACAGCTCCTCCCGTGACCTCACGCGTGCACACCTGCTGACGTCGCCCACCTCTAATAGCGTTTCACCGTGAAATTTTTAAAAGGGCCAGCTTAAGCACTCTTGGCCTTTACTATGGTGCATCTGCCTCTGTCTTAATGGGGATTTGTCATGGTATATTACTTTCACTGACTCGTCAAAGAACTTCTATACAAACAAGCTACTACTAAACAGAGAGTGACTGGAAGGTATTTTTGAATTCCAGTGTTTCTTAATCCATGTTGTTTTTACCAGAAAACCACTATTCGTATTACAGTTAAATTCACATAATATTTAACAAATTTCATTAATTAATGTAAGGACGGGTCCTTACAATGCGTTTTACCGTTTTTAACCATCTGACTGAGCCTTATACACTCTGTCAGATTTTATCTGACAATGACAAGGTGTCAGCTCTTTTTACAGCTTACTAATGTATATAAAATAAGCTTTATATTTTAGAATATATATCGCCTTTTAAATTATACCTAATCTTTTGACCAGATAACCCCTTTCAAAGTTACCGGAACCTATTTTTACCTTTGTCTTGGCGCATAATAGCCACTGCTGCTAATGTGCCAGAAAAATCCAATCCAATCATCCCGTATGCAAATCGGCCCTTTAACACCACTTGAACAGATAATACATACAGCAAAGCGTGGTCTAAGATGATGGCTTGGACTTATTGAGATTTTAAAGAAGTAGGGAAAAAAGGATACATTGTGATGGGGAATGATGCTGAGCCGGTAATAAACGAGTACCTTTTCTATGTAAATTTTGGCAACATTTCATATATCATGTTTGTTTTCCAGTCTTCTAAATATTTTTTAAGAGAAGTGAGACTTATGGACGCCTCCAGCATACGTGGAATATGCTTTATGAAAAAATAAAAGCTTAACATCTGAACAAACTTTTTTCAGCATTATAAACCAAAGCAACCGAATTATGATGCATTTTGTAATTTTAATCAGATGTAATTTTAATCAGATATTACATCTCTAATTGCGTACGTGCTTAGGCAAGTTTGATGGCCGAAAAATCCAAGTTTCCAAGTTATTTGAATTCTTTCTGGAATCCAAGTTTATAAAGAAAAGGATATTGAGAATCTTCTTGTCTTTATTTCCCTCGTATTTTGATAATAAATAGTTTCAGGACCGTATAAACTAGCAAGCTTCACTTTCGTAACTTTTATTAGGGTCTGTAAAGGCTGAAGTACTTAGAAAAATTAACCGAAGTGAGGGAAGAGACATAAAACGAGACTTATTTTCATCTGTTAGGGAGGACTGTCGCTAGAATTTTCTTTTACAAAAAGGACTTTAATTTCGCTTCACATATAACACCTTTCACGTGAGAAGTAGTGGAAGAAAAAGGAATTTGGCTAACATTTCGTACGGTGGTGCCAAAATTAGAGATTTTGTTTCGGCTTATTTTCTCCAACGTGAAACAATCTGAATACTACTTAAAATAGCTGCTCTTCTAAGGAAATGTAGCTGTTGTTGATTTTTTTCCTTGGAGAAACTTTAAATTCGTGGCACATCCAAGCAACTGCACTTAGCAGGACAGAAGGGGAAATGAACGCATGACAGCATATCCGGTCACATCCGCGTCAAAAAAACTTTTCTAGTGAAAGAATGTAGAAAGAGAAAGAAAACTCTTTCAGAGACAATTAGATAGCAGATATCTCAGCTCAGTTCATCCTGAAAATATCTGCTTATATACCGTGAATAGTTCAGTTAGTAAGGGTTGCCGCAGAGTAAGAAATGCTTCCTGTAGTGAAGAGATTGTTGGCATGAGAACAACGCTCTTTTGACAATGGAAAAATTCAAAGATGGTTGATATTTCACCGCGAATAAATAAAATAAACACGCCACTTCTGCATTTCTTTGCAAAATTCAATGAATTCATTTTGGTTCGTTAATTCGCATTTAAATAGCTATTAGAATAATTCGATTTACAATTTCAAACAGAAAAAAATATTTTCCAAAGCTTATTAAACAAAACGTGTAAATCTAATCTTTAGAAGTCTTTAGGATTGACACCTCCAGCACTAATTAACAGTCTCATTCTAAGCTTGAGGATTCGGTTTGTGTTACTACCCATGAATATCACATGACTTATTAAAGGATGTTTCCATGGAATATTTCGTCTCCTGAGGATTGTTTCGTGGATACCCAGAGCGACATTGGTCTGACATGGTTTTTGGAGATAAAGTCATTAAATTCGACACATGTCTCTTGCTACGTTTAGAAGTTACGCTGATATGAATGTGAACAGAAGTGGGGAGTACTTTGACTCAAAAAAAGATTGAAAACTTTGATCATCTCTGTTCCTCTGATTAAAGTACTTGGAAGAAGTGCACAAACTTTCCAGAACATGAAACTTAATAACAGTAATTACAGTATTCTGCTGCAACACCATCTGGAAAAGTTAGACAAATGGGCTAAGAAGGGGCAAGTGAAGTTTAACGTTGACAAATGCAAAGTACTGCATATGGATAGCATTAACCCCAGAGAAGTCTACCACCTGGTTGACATTACACTCAGGGTAGTGGAGAATGAAAGAGACACGGGGTAATTGTGCAGGCAGATATGAAGTCTTCTGAGCGGTGCAGACGGTCTGCAAGAGTAGCTCATGGTGTCTTGTCAATGATATACAGGAAGTTTTCTAGCAGGGATAAGGAGGAGAATCCCCTTGTATAAAGCAATGGTCAGACCACACCTTGAGTACGTACTTTATACAGGTCGGGAGGCCTCATTTTAGGAAGGGTGTGGAGTTGCTAGAACGAGTACAGAGGGCAACAAGACTGGTGAGGAGAACAAAGGGTTGCTCTTATGAAGAAAGGCTTAAGTTCTGCAAATTGCAGCGTCTGGAGACTAGACACCTGCGAGGCGATCTGATTGAGGTGTATAAGGCCTTGAATGGATTGAGCAAGCTCAATGCTGATGGGATTATTCCTTTTGCTTAGATTACGAACCTGAGGGGGCACAGATTCAAATTGAAGAAAGACAGTTGCAGAATAGATGTGCGGAAAATTGCCTTCAGCCAGCCGGTAGTTGATTGGTGAAACAAACTTCCATCTGTTGTTGTGGAAGTTGATAGCTTAAATAAATTCAAGGTAGAACTATGCAAACATTTGAAAAGAATGGATCAGTGAAATGGGAATGTTTTTTTTTTTTTTTTTTTTGGCTGATGCTGTATAAGCTTGCTTTCTTGCACCATATGTCTCTGCTCCCTGTGAGGAACGTGCTATATAATACACTGACCAATCACACTGGTTTATCGTATAGCATTTCAAATAGACATGCGTCCAAAACGGATTGGACTAATTTCGAAAATTGGAACTTGCATTAATTCAATTTTAACTATAAAAGGGCAAGAACCACAAGAAATTCATACCGTAATGGTCACTGAAGATTTATACTCAAAATCCACTGCAATGGACAAGAAAATTCCGAAAGGAAGAGGAAGGACAATTTTCTGCGTTCAGGGCAGCTACTCCACGCAAAATCCACTGACCATGTCGAGCTTTTGGAAATTGCCGACGTGATATGAGACATTATCCACAAAGTGCACATGATCTTGCTTACGGTAGGGTAGCGGTTGAGAGACTTCTGAGGTTATTGAAATACCAAGTAAGAAGTTGTGAATAGAATTATTATTTAAGAATTTTCTGCTCCATCACGAAGATTCTATGGATTTTTAAATGAAATTCTAGTAGACAACTTGATTTCATGACTAATTTTTGAATCAGGATCTGAATTTTGCTGTATGCAGTCGTTAGTCTCCAAGAAATAAAAATGTCGATCCCAGATTTCTATGGGAAGAATTCACGGTTAATATTAACGGTGAAAACCTTAACAGTGTGGTACTACTTTGAATTGCCTGCGCCCGAGTATCAAACGCAAGTGATGGGAATTACCAGGTAGAATGAATTTAGGTCTTGCTTCAAAAAATGCGCACTCAACCGTCTTAAGTACAGATTCAATTTTCACAATGCGACGTTCGTGTTTTTGTTCCGTTGAAGGCCGGGTATTCCTTTCATTTTGGACAAAAAAAAACTGTCGAAGAGGGGTTCTGTCAACAGGCCAAAGTATTTTTTGAACAAGGGATGTATAAATTACTGAAAGCAGTGGGATTCTTATAACTTAAAGCATTAACAGGTTTTTAGAAAAAGCGCGTTATATACTTTTGATAATAGAATATACAAGAGGTGTTTGAAAAGTTCTGAGAATGGCCACACCGCGACACTGCCAAAAAGGCTGCAGTGGGACAGTAGATGTTCATGTGGTAGGGGTACGAGGTTGGTGGCGTTAGAATTTGCTGAGCTCCATGTGCTTGTAGCCTGAAACTGAAAGATATACATTCTGCAGTTCGGTTTAACCCCATGATGCCCTCCATATTTTTAGGAGAGTCAATTTTATTAAACTGTATTTTTATTCTGTTAAGTACATGCTTAATATTTTCAGATAAGTTTTTCTACTATATATCACTTTTGGTTTCGTGCATTGTAATCTGGATTACCTGCGATGCATATTTTTAATAAAATAAAAGTATAAAATAGTTTATATATTACATGATTATTCTTATTGTATCCTAGTACTTTTATAACACAGTATATTTAAATATGCTACAGTTATTTGTTAAAAAAAAAAAACTTAATATACAAGTTTTTGAAGGTTACATTTTCTCAAAGTAAGCTTTACGAAAATTTTACAAAAAATACTAAAACTTCACCTTTGGGTACGATTCTCCCCAACAGATAGTTTATATATCATTCATTCACTTAACTGAATAATAACTTTTCCATATTTATATTAAAATACAGCAAACATTTTCATTTAAAAAAAAAAAGGGAACGGAAATGCGGAAGAAATATTGGAACAATAAAATGAAGGGTCCCATTAACCCGAAACTTCCACAAAAACTCATTTTGATATATATCTCAGCATCAGTGTTGGCAAGAGATCCAAAGAGAGAGAGAGAGAGAGCAAATGGGGGAGGGGTAGGGGGATCCGAATAATTTTGCATCAAGTTTCAAAGCAGTGCGTGTGATGCAACGTCCTGAAGTTATCCAAAAAAGAAAAAGAAAACGAACAACTTTATCGACCATTCCCGGGCAAAGCATTTCTGTTCGTAGTTTGATGCCAAACATTTTCCGTGTCAAACTAAATGTGTCCCTTCGGAAAGAAATATTCAAACTTAGCTTTTAAAGTAGCAAATTCAAGTATGAACTTTTGTCCAGGAGAGATGAAAATATTTAAAAATGAATTTTTGAGTGAAAGGAGAGAAAGAGTGAGGGAAAGTTTTTTACTCTCCTTGACCGTAATAGCGCAGTGCCAAATATTGGTGCCGATAGGTCAGCGTAGTCTTATTTTTATTTGTAATAAGTCCAATAGTCGATAGATAAATATAGAATTTTTACAAATGGCTAAAGTTTTGAATGGCAGAAATAATTCTGTTTGTATCTAGGCTGATATTACCGTTTTGTAGCCCTCGTGAGTAGAATCACCGTCCTCCCCACACTGGGTGGAAAAGATCCGAGTTCGAGACCCGTCGATGACGAGACGAATTTTCATGGGCCTTTTTCACAACATGGCTGAATTGGTCGGTCTCAGGCGAGGGTAGCACGGTTTTTCCTCCCCGAAACTCGGATTTTTCGACCAAGGGACACATGCAATTTACAGACATTATACACGGAGAAATATCGCCTTGGTCGCCGATGCCCTTAAACCCTACAATAACAACATCCTGTTTTGTACAGTAAATGTATTTTTACCTTACAAAACTCTGAAGCCCAAAAATTCAAAGAGCTCTAGCTTCTTAAGCGCGCAGAATCGTATTCGCGTTTATATTCCTTTTTGATTTCTTAATAAATCCCATAATTTTTGCACACACTTTGGAAACGCCGTCTATGTATATAAAATGATTTAAGGGCACCTTGAACAAACTTTTGATTTCCTTTTAGTATCTTCCATTAAGAAGTTACTCTTTAAATTTAAGAATTGATCTTAGTAAATCGTCTCCAACTCTTCATTACACAATCCGAAAGGCAGCGTGATAAATTATAATAAAATGCAGAAGGTCCCTGACATATTTTCCATAACTGATATTGTTATATTTTATGAAAAAATCTTTTGAAATTATACTTTAAAAAAAAGAAAGAAAACGCTGTTTGTACCCAGGATGATATTCCTCCCATACATACTTTAAACGCAGATCTTGTACGCTAATGTGTTTAACAACGCAAGCTGTAGAATTTTATTCGTCAGGCATAACGAGTTGATAAAAATTCTTTCCACCGTTGGAGTAAATTTGCTCCCATCGATAAAAAAAAACTTTAATGATTTATCAAACTATCTCTCGATGACATGACAAAGTAGGCTAATGGCGTTGGATGCAAACAGAAGTGTGGCCACGATTCTCGAAGTCGGCAATTTTATTTTCTTCAGTTATTGATTCTGCTCTGGTGGATATCACATTTCGTATTTGAACTTGTGAAAGTGATTGTCTTAAATTTCAATCTGAAATGGGTGGGTTTAATTTCATTCCAGAGTTCAGTGGAAACAGAACGTCAGAAGAAATATTAAGAATTTTGTTTGTTCAGAAATACAGATATCTGAGAAGTGACTGGTACGAATTAATATTCAGTGCAGGACCGTATAAAGGAATCCGCACTGAATATTGGGTCTCTCGAAAATTATATTCAACAAATGTAATTTTAGAGAGTTAGCAAACTTGACGGAATTTTGCCAAAGTCCAGCAGATAGATGCAAAATATTGTCAAGCAGACTTGCATATGGAACTTTGAATTCTTGTTATGGAAAGAGACCTTGCTGCAACCAAAAATAAATATGCATACAAGTACCTAAAAATGTTTATTGACACTTCATCTTGAGCTGTTTCGGATTTGCAACTGCAACTCTATAGGATCTGATTTAGGGGCTCAAA
Source organism: Mastigoproctus giganteus (assembly GCF_048544385.1). Lineage (NCBI taxonomy): Eukaryota > Metazoa > Arthropoda > Arachnida > Uropygi > Thelyphonidae > Mastigoproctus > Mastigoproctus giganteus. Next base: position 209,178,813 of record NC_143583.1, read on the forward strand.
ACTGCTATCGCTTTTGTCTTCGGATAGTTTTTAACATCTTGTACGGTAATGATATATTAAGTTTCAGACCTTGGCTGCAGTTTACACTGCCAAGAAAATATAAAATAAATTCAAGAAGAAATTGAAGATACACATAAACAAGGGTATTTCAAGAAAAAAAGAAAATATAATCCATATTAAATAGCAATGAATACTGGACATGGTACCCATGCACTCCTCCTAGTTTTTTCCACCATAATACATTACGTTCTTTAACACATCTGTAACCTATTTCGAACCCCTATCATGTCAAAGTGGGGAATTTCTCACCACTTTCAGTTCTTGTCACATGTGACTTCACCTATTTCAGTGGAATTTAACACGCTATTTGCCATCTGTTGCTGAAATTTTTGTGGATAACATCGATCATCTGTTCAGTTTTACCGTTTTTTGGTGGAATTTCGGAGCCTGCGGTTCTCTGATTCAGCATACAAAAAATTCCAATGGACATGATGCTAATGAACCAGTTGAATCAAAGTAAGATAAACTGAGGAGGTCTAGGGAAGAAGGGGACTGACTTCTCTTTGGGAAGAAGGGGATTGACTGATGAATCCGACTTAAGTCAGGATCAGTCAAAGAGTCATCAAGGGCAGGTGTGCAGTAGCACACGTGTTTGAGTGGTGTTTAAGTCATGTGACTCCTAAATACAGTTAACGATTGTATTCATTGTCAAAATGAATGGTCAATTGTACCTAGTGACCACTCTGACCTAGTGGTAGTTCCTGAGTATAAAAAAACATTTTTAAAGCAACCTGAGATTTCTGTACACTCAGGTTGCACACTTTTAAAGCAGTCAGATCTTGTTTGCTAATGTGTGTGTACGGTTGGTTTGCACATTAATCGCGTGCTCTTAATTTGTTATTAACCTCTGAAAATTGCGAAGGCATGGTTGTTAACGTAAAAACCCGCTGTCCCATTCAAGAAATATAAACTTGTTATACCTTTATTATATGACGGTAAGCAAGCATAAAATGTATTTAATACCGATATATAAATACATTGCTCGACTGAACACGTAGAAAACGTGGTGTAACTCGTGCAGCTTGCGATGAAGCGAGACAAAATTTGGTGTGGCGGTCGTGTACCACAGAATAACTAAGAAATGGAGAAAGCGAGAAACTTCGGAGAGGCATAAGGATTGTATAAGAATTGTCAGAAAGGTCACATTACAGAAGTCGACACGAGATGCTGGAAAATATGTTCACATGACATCGGGCCTGATAACGGTGAACCATGTTTGATATAAGAGTGTCTATAAGATTCTGTGGCAGCCAAGTCCTGGGTCACCAAGTGACCGCGGAGTTGGCCGCCGGCGTGCAGTGTGGCTCCCAAGGGTGTCCCCACACGTGTTAGATCATATTTATGTCTACTGATCGAGATAGCCATGGCAGTCGTTGGATATATTCAATTTAAAGATATTCCTCCACTTGAGCTCTATGTGCAGAGGAGTAGTCGTGCATGATAAGAAAATCTGGGCAAACCACACCACTAAAAAGTCGCACATAGGATTGGAAGATCTGTTCTCGGTACCTCTGCTCAGTTACGGTACGGTACCCCAATGAAAAACATGAGACAGAAGCAACCGTTGATCACTATTCCTCCCCACACGAGAACATCGCCTCCACCGAAAGTGCCCCATCTCTGATATTGAAGGGATGGTACGGCATTCTTCGTTGTCTCCAGAAATAACGTCTGGAATCTATTTATAGGCTAAACCCCATTTGTCAGGGATCCAAGTCATATGTTCATGGGACCAGTTTTGAACAGCTCTACGATGATTTGGGATTAATGGTACACAAAGCACTGGCTTCCTTGCGTAGAGTCCGCTTGAATTGAGCCTTCGTAACGCAGTCCGGTTGTAAATGTTTTACCTGTGGCCGCAGCAACCTCAAGAGACAGTTGACGACAGGACATCGTAGGGTTCAGTCTTGCTATTACAGCCAGATAGCGGTCTGTTCTGGTTTACGTAGCCCTCGACGACCTTGGTCAGCTCGTTTTGTAATGGTTCCTGAAACTTCTTCCATAAAGTGTAAAATGTATTTGAGGAGAAACGGCACCAGGGGTTTCACCATTTCCATGTAGTTTACATTGTGTGATGATACAGTTCGCTGAAAAGGCCAGAGATTTAAAAGTATGTGGGTTTTGAAATGTGTGGTATCATGTGCCTTGCTCTTCTGGCCACTTAGCCGCCAGACCCCTGCTGAAATCCGACGTTGCCCCACTTTCGCTTCTTGGAGGCAGACCAGGTACCCAGTAGTTGCATTTACTCTGGCAGGTCGTGCCACCTAATTTTCTGAGATTTCAGTGGTGAGGACCTAAAAAAATGTGTGATTCAAAGTTCGATTGCAAGGGGACAGCGCTTGAAAGGTGGGAGACCGAAAAGCGGGCGAAAAGTTTTTTGATAAGGTTAAATTTTGGTGTGTGGGACGTACGCTAAGTTGCAGATAGAGAGGGGAGAGTGAAGACTGTGAGGAGAAAGAAAGGAAGAAACTGGGTTCAGTAGGGCATGCCCATGCCCCACCAGAGGGAAGAGAGGGGGAGAAGGGAAGACCCTATTCTCCTCTCCCCTCGCCAGGGAATGGAGGAACAGTGAGCCCGGTAATAAGGCTTTGTAGCAGCATGTCTGATGTTTGTCCTGTCATAGGTGGTGATATCCCGGTTCAGTCACTAAAACATGGTGTTTTTCAGTGTTGTACCATAAGTGGGATGATGCGTCTGCATGTTCGGTTCTGGTGATCACTTTTGATCACATGATGTCAGGGTCAGCTTTTAGGCGAATTCTAGGGAGCCGCTCAGTCCTGGGTGGTTGTCATTTCCAGGTGTCCACGTGGTAGTATCTTTGCCAGCTATCTGGCCCGTCAAATTCAAGTTCAGAGAGAGTTTTCTCTTTGTGTTTGTCACCTCAGTGTTCTAGCTTTCCTGAGGTGTGGTCAGTTCCGGTCGTTGAGTCTTAACTCCATGTGAGCAATATGCTCCTTAGGTCCGATGAAAAACTTCTTCCATAGTGCCGAGATGACACTGCTTGACACATTAAGCCAACGTGTCACCACTGCCTGCGACCGCCCGACATCTCAAAGAATCATCTCAACGACGATTACTTGCCATTCTCAGTACTGGAGATGTGAAAATCCCGCTTAGCAAGTCAAAAATTGGGAATGAAGTGATGTGGTTACAACCCGTGTTTTTAGGCATGAACAGTTTGCATGATGAGCTGCTCTGTAACGTGGTAGATTGATTTCTATTGGATACTCGTAATTTGCAAGCCACGATTCCTATTATATCAAATATTCGCTTTCCACGACACTGTTCGCAATAAAATATTCATGAAAAACATTTTTTCTGATAATATTGTCTAGCAGTGTATATTGTTATAATACGCGATTTACAATATTAGCTTAATATATCATACACATTCCTTTATTTAAAATTTCACTACATGCGCCTGCGCTTAATATGAGGGTGTAACTACCTATTATGCATTATACCTTTGATCCCACGCTATAGTTAGTTCCTTTCCATAATAAAGGACTGCTATTCTGTTGGAAGTAAAAAGGCACAATTGGAGAATAAACAATCATCATTATTTCAACTGCGCAACATCAAGTGGAAAGAAAACTTCACACGGGGAAGACTGCGTCCCAGAAGCCCTTCCATTCCTTTACTGATGTCTAGAAGTGGCTACCATTGCTAATTTCCCAAAGTACACCTTGCGAATTTGATTTATCCTACAATATGAAGAAGCTATTCAGAGATTAACGCTATTTGATGACACGCTTGAACTCTGCAGGTTCCTGAAATCAGTTTGATGTAACTATCAAATTCTTCTAAGTGAAGCTCGTTTTTTTTTGTAACAGCAATATTGCTAGTACATTACCTTTCTTGTCATCTTAGATGGCAAGAAAGTTGATGTTCGCACTTCTTCCCTGACTAGACTTACTTTCTAAGAAAATAAGTCGAGTCAGGGAAGAGGTGAGCAATGCTCTCACTTCAGAGAAATTGTCTTCAACCGAGGATCATAATGTAATAGCGAAAACCAGTGAGTTGGTCACGAGCAGAACGAAGATAGTTCATAGAACACGTGAGTGAAAAGCAATTTTCCAATTGGCACCCTTGACAGCAAAAGTGGGTTAACGGGAAAGGTGAAAAGGGTGCACAACTGCGATGGCATGAACCAAAGTAGAGATTTAGTTCTGATATGAACAGAAATACTCCAAAAAGTTCCTCGAAGGCAGATCTCGACTCTAAAATGCAGAAAACTTGAAAAAATAATAATATTTTTTAAAAAATAATTAAGTATTAATATAATAAAATATGCATTAAATTAAAACACATTAAAATTGCAGAGAATAAAAGTGAACGTGTAAGGTCGCTTCTCAGCATAACGGTTCCCGTAAAAGTTGTTTTGCTGCATTACTCAGAAATCATACAAATGTTGAGACAGTATTAAAGCAGGTTAGCAGTTGCATATGGCCTCCCTCAACTCTTCTCTTCATCATCCATCCAAGACAGTAGAATAATTGATCACTTTGTGTCGCCCTCCGTGGCGGTGTAATGGCACTAGCCACTCCTCTGGAGATATCTACGTTCGAGTCCACTAAGAGATTAAAGGAGTTCTCAATTATTTTTTCAGTTGGACTGTAGTTAGCTGCAAATGCTCTTATTCTATATCTGCTGGAACCAAACTCATGTTATTCCCATATTCAAAAAATGCCTAATAATCCTTCCTCGAACTTTGCCAGACTCTCTTGGTTATTGTATCCCCTGAAAATTACGAAGGCGCGGTTGTTAACATAAAAACCCGATGTTCCATTCAAGAAATATAAACTGATTGTACCCTTATTTTATGACTGTAACTCTGTAAGTAAACATGATTGTATTTGATACCAGCACATAAATATATTGTTATAAAACCCTTTTAAGCAACTTCCAATGTTTCACAATACTCTGCCTGAAGATAAATTTCAAAAGGTCTAGTCTAATTTTCTTTCCTAAGATTTTGTCGTTGTCCCCTCTAGTTATTGTCTCATTCACCAGTGAAAATATTCCCCCTAATTCATTTACAAATTGCTCTTAGGGCATAATACACCAGTCAAATCTGCTTAAGGTTAAGTTGCTAAGTTTCTCAGACCACATCTGAGCCGATTCTCTGTTCGCTCTTCATTTGCCGATGATGTGAAACTATATTCACGTATCAGCAGTCAAGATGATGCAGTTAACCTTCAGGCTGCTCTCAACTCTTTTGCTGATTGGGTTGCTTTGAATGGTTTGGAGGTTAATACTAGGAAATGCAGCTCTATTTCCTTTGCAGCTTCGAGGAAAACTAAGACTTTAGTTAATGAATATTGCATCAAGGATATGCCGATTTCCAGAGTTGACGAAGTTAAAGATCTGGGAGTTACTTTTATCGCTACATGTGGGTTTGATAAACATGTTAGGAATATATTAAACCAAGCGAAAAAACAAATGGCTTCATTAAACGGCAGACGTACAGATTTCAAGATCCTCAGTTCTCTGTGCTCCTATTTAAGACAACTATACTCCTTATAGTGGAGTTTGCTTCTCCTATATGGAACCCACACTACGCATACTTGATACCACAAATAGAATCGCTCCAGATGAAATTTATCCACTATCTTTCCAGACGTAACCCCATGTTTTACCAAAGAATCTTCTACCGGAATCTCTGTTCCTACTTCAAGCTTCAATCTCTGGAAACTCGGCGAACTGTTCTTGATTTAAAACTGTTGTACCACATCTTCGCTGGTTCAACCTACCTGCCGGATCTTCTGTGCCATATTGACCTTCACGCTCCAGTGGTGGCTACTAGACAGAAGAATACATTCCTCATCGGTAACTCCAGATTAGAGATATCCAGGAACTCCTTCTTCAAAAGAACATTGGCACTCATGAACAAGTTTGACTTGGATATGGCAGTGAACAAGAAACAATTTCACAGAACTATTTGGAGCAGATCGACGGATGAGTTCTGGGCTTAAGATGTCCTCATTAATTCGTGTGTGTGATGATGATGTCTCCTGCAGCAAACTGCTTTCTGCGAGTTTACATAGCGCTGGACTTGACGTCATGAATATCTTTTTTAATTTTTGTGAATTGGACTTTTCCCGTTTGAATTAACTTTAATTGTACAAAGTATATTAGTCTACCATTTATTTTTATGTTTTGTACAACCTTTGCTCTGTTATACACTTTAACTGGGCGAATGCCTGTTGTGTATATTATATGTTAAAAATAAATAAATAAATAAAAATAAACACCTTCTCCAGAAGGACTGTGGTTCTTTTGATGCAGCCTCCAAACCTGAATAAAATATTCAGAGCGTAGTAGCGTCATCTTCTTATAGAGATGGATAATAACCTTCTCTTTACTTTTAAAATTCCGATAAGCATATAAGACTGTGTACTCTTCTTGTTGCCTGCTTAAACTCTACGTTGAATTTCATCTTTCTGCATCTTAATCCCCAAGCCTTTCTCATCCAGTATATCCTTTAATTACTCTTTCCCCTGAATTTGCATTTGTAAACATTAAACTCTACCTTCATTTTTCAGACCCTCCTTGCATTTGATCCTAATCTTTTGAAGCAGCATCTTCAAAAACCTTTGAAATCGTCAGCAAACGTTGACAGCTCCACCCTGTATTCCTCCGCCAATGTCTTTTAGGAAGATAAGAAACAGGAGAGGTCGGATCACTGATTCTTGAGGGACCTAGCTTAGCATTTACCGTTGAAAAAAGGTTGCTGATCAAAGCCAGTCGAAACACCAAGATCTGATATTGATGTGGTTACCGCCACCTTGTTGGCCATCTGTTGTGGTGTCGAATTCGATTGTAAAATAATTTTATCTTTTAAATAAACAGGAAACGTGAAAGAATTGTAATTTGTAGGTTTTACTGTAAAACCTCGACAACAGCTGCTCTTTTGCTAATCAGAAAAGGAATAAGAGAGTATTTATAAGGGGGTGGCAGAGCGATAAACATAAATGATACCAGCAAGCGCTCTGTGGTGTATAATGCTTAGTGCATTTATTTCCTCCTCATTTTCCCGTTATATATAGGGCTTCTGTTATTTTAAATAAAATGTTTTCTTTAATATTTTTTTGAAATAATAAATGAAAACTGTTCATAGGCTACAATTAAACTTCGATTTTATTTTTCCTTGTATTAATAAAAAAATATTTTAAATTTCTTCTTATTGCTTCATATTGGATGAATTGCTTCATATTGGATGTTTCCTACTCGTCGACTGAGAGCTGTGGTTTTTAGATTTCTGAATATTATTCAAATTTCTTCTTTCCGCAATTTCATTTCCAAACTGCCTTGCATTTTAGAATGTTAGAAAAATAAACTGGCATAATACCATAGTTAAACAGAGATGTGTAATAATATTCTTAACAACAAAGTGGTGGTTTTAGATTGTTTTTATGTAATCAGTAAAAAATAAGTTTTAACATCAAATAAACTCAGTGGAAAATGGTTAAATTAAGATACGAACTTTATCCTGTTATCGGGCCCCATGCCAGTCCCTATTCTAACTGGTGAGTAGAAAAGGGGCCTTTCAAATTGGATAATATAATTGATAATTATAAGTTTAATTTTCTTCGATATTTATGAGGACCATTCCGTTATAATAAAAATGAGCGAACTCCATTTGGAAGTGTAATTTCAGATTAATTTTGCATAAGAAGTTTTATTTTCGTTTTTAAAATATTTATAAGCAAGCAATATTCCTTGCTTGAAAATTGGAAAATTATACAAACTGAACAAGGACTGAAACCAACGAAATTTGTGTACCAAGTATATTGTTAAATATTGTCTATTCATACCGCGTTCACTAATTAAAAAATGGCCAAAAGACGCCGTGGCATGAAGTCCACTAGTTACCTGAAGGGGTCTATCTCCAGATTGTACCATCAGAATATTTGTCAGCAGTTATATTGTGGTCGGTAGAGAACTGCGAAGCCAAACTGCCCTTTCCAACATATCTCAGACATTCACGATTCAGTTTAAATCTGAAGAATTAAGAGACCAGGCGAGAAATCTTGAAAATGTTCCTCAATCTATTCAGATAGAAATTTTTCAGGTAGTTGCAGTGTCGTCTTGAAAAAATCCATCGAAATCCGGGTAAAAATTAAGAATTGCAGGGTGTAGTTGGTCCGATAGGTAGAAGAATATTTATTGGAGATAACACGACCTTCTAACGGTATGACCTGTTCCAGGCTATACAACAGACCATATCTCAAACCATGATGCCACCTCCAGCCTCTTGAGTGATGGGGACACGAGACAGTCTGGATGCATAGCTTCATGAGGTTCACGCCACACCCTACCTTTAGTGCAAGAACGTGAAAATCGAAACTCATGCGACTATATGATATTTTTTCACTATTCCACACTCCAATCGAATATTTCAATCTTTTACAGAAAGAAGTGGTTTTCATATATCTACACGACTATCAAATCCCAGATTATTCAACGCCCGCCTATAATTCTGTTAGAAATGGGTCTTTCTTTGCCCAGATCTGATTTTCAGTCGTTTGCTGCACATCGGACTTCCAATTGTGACGAACAATTTGCTTTATAAATTCCTGTGATCTCGTTTTTGGAGTGCCAACTTTCTGCTACATTTCTTCTTTTACGAGAGCTATATTCCTTTTGGTTTATCACTTATTTTAGGCTTTTCAGATGATTTCTTTCGCCGCAGGTATCAGTTATTCCCTTTGTCTTCTCACGTGTGTCTCCTTCTACCTGCTTCAATAATAACACTTTTCTGAAAATCAAAACGATCATATGTCTTCCCCATTACCGAATCAATTAAAAGAAATCCCAGAAAGGCGTACGGTATTTATCTAATATAACAAGGAACTTGTGATCATACCACATGGCAACTAACATTTTTATACCGTACACGTCTAATTATTTAATTAAACGTTTCTAATTTTTTGGCCAGTGAGTGTAATTAACTTTGTTTCACTCAGCTTGTACCGATATCTGGTGTATTTTACAGTGAAGTAGGCGTACGCTGCTCTCCCATTCCATTCAATATTTATTTATATATCTAAATCTCGGATTTCATTCAATATTTTCAATTTTTCACTTTGTTTAATTTAAGAGTAGCAAGGAAGTCAGAAAAAACCTCTTACATATAGATTTCTTTATGTATATTCCAAGTAACAGAATCAAACATGAAACTTGTATCGTTTACGTTACTGATTCTACTGTTATTGCTGTTCTTATAACATCCTCATTTACAGTGTCAGCTTGATTTGAAAAAAGTCATTTGCGCTAATTTTGTTTTTAAATACCCATTAAATTCTGGTCAATATCATAAACTCGATTCGTTGTTGAGACTCTTCGAATGATATATGATTTATTTTTGTAGATGCAACGTTCTAGTCCAACAGCCCTCGTGAGTAGCACAGTTGGTTGGATCGCCATTCTCCCCACACCGGGTGGAAAAGACCTGAGTTCGAGTCCCGCGATTATGGGAGGAATTTTTATGAACCTTTTTCGCAACTTGTCTGATTTGTTTGGTCTTAGACAAAGGCAGCGTGGTTTTTCCTCCCTGTAACTCGCGTTTTTCATCCAGCAAAACAGAAAATCGACCTTAGAACACGTGAAATTTACAGACAATATGCACGGAGCAATATGTCCTTGGTCGCTGACCATACTACAACAACAATTAACCCAATATCCTAATCTCAACAGCATTGCGAACTCATGCATCCATCTGGAAATAAATAGACTATGCGCAATACAAAATGTTTCTTTGAATGCCCACACTTAATCTACGCAGGCTTAGCTTAAAATAATAAATGACTTGGAAGTTTTGACACTTTTAAATTAAAATAAATAAAAGTAAAGTAAATAAAATTTCGCTTGATTTTTATTTTTGACTGTGCAGTTTCATAAGAACAAATCAACGGGTTTCGCCTGTAAAGGTCGCTTTTCTGCAGAATAGTTAAGTCATACAGTTGCTGAAGTACTGTAAGATTTTTTAACTGAGTAAAATTTATGCTGAGTGCGTCGATGAGGTCTAAGACTACCACACAACGTTCTTTAAAGCAACCAGACTTTTAAGGAAATTACGCTGCCTAACGCATTCTTCTTTTGAGGAAACACGTACAAGCTGGTTTTAAAAGCAAACACGCTTATCCATGCTTAAAATAATACATCAATAAGTAGAAGCTAAACCTAAGCTTTCAGCGTTATCTATTAATGTTTGTTCTGTGTTGAAGAATTAGAAACTTAGCAGTAATATACCACGTAGCCTACACTTGCTTCATGCAAATCAGCGAGCATTCACAAATCGTAATCAAGACTAGCGACGAATGTGCATCTCACTTAACTTGCTGTGTTTAAAACTATCAGTTAATTTGGTAAAGTGCGAGAACTTGTACTGGCCACAATTAAACATTATACCGTAGAGAATGAGTGCTAAATTAGAATTAAACGCGCTGTTACCTACGAATACGAGACACGTGAGATTTGTGTGACGAGTACTGCATCTACATGTTTGTACAAAGACTAAGTCATTAGCATCATCAGTCACCCATAAAGGAATCTCAACTACCAACGCCAGAAGCACCTGTCTTAGGTGCTGGTGTAATTCAGTACATGAAGTGCATTTTCTATCTAAAGCATTTGAAGTCGAATAGTAAATCGCAGATGATAAGAATTTGTGCAACCTCCTAAGGTATTTCTGCATGATGCATGTCAACTGTGGTTGTTCTCTCTCTGGAGCTGGATGAAAAATCCCAGTTCTCTTTGAGGTAGAGAAATATGAGCATTGTGATAATCTAATGTTTCCATCATTTTTAACCCTTCTCTTAAAAAAGTGAGTTTCCTTTCCTTGTGTCCTAACACTTATGCATTTATTTTCGTGAATCAAAATTATTTGAATCGATTATATTTGGTGAGCTTTCCTTAAATTGTCGAGTTCATCTGAACCGCAGGAGTTTATGCCAACTAACTTTATTAACTCGCCTAATTTTTGACAGTATGCCACCTTCTGTACGAATCGCTGTTGAACTCTTGAGTTGAGTAATGAGACGCATACCATCCTACAGTATGATGTCCGCAACAAATACGTAATGGAATAACTTCAATCTGTTCAAAGTTCTGTTAAATCTTCTTTTAAAGTCAGGGAACCTAAAATAGCATTGTATTATAACGTCATAACTTACATTTTTGGGGACAATCTAATTCAGAGATTTGTTGACTGGTCGTTTTTTACTGTATTTCAAGGTTTTGGTAGTCAGCCAAAGACTCCGAGTTGCCTGACGTTTTTAGGACTTGGATTTAACAAAATATGGAGTTCGGGTGGTTTTGAATTTTGAACAGTGTCCTCATCAGCTAACTTAGAGTATATCGTGTCAACAGATTGACACTTACTGTTAATTAGAAAGACTTTATAGTACTTTGAAGATGTTATTCAGTATTAAGAACATTGAATAATTTTACGTCTATCGTATAGCTTACTTAAAGTCGGTATCATTCTGGGAATTACTGTAATATCTTTGTAATATTTTGTAATAGTAATTTTGGAAATTTTAATTAATAACTTGTAGAATTTTCCTAATTTATTTCTCATCTTTTAATTGCAAGAAAGTTTTCATATAATTAGACAACAGTTCGCAGAATGCAATTAGGGTTTATTTCCAGCATTATGGAATTTTGATTACGATGATAAATAAACTGAAAATTCTAATTTAGAGGATTACCTCAGCAACAAATATCAATCTAAAATCTGTTTTCAGATTGCTAATGGAAACAACAACAGACTTGAGCGATTTATGAAATAAATTATCGTCATTGGAATTATATATACAAGTAAAAACTTCCGAACCGTTATTTCCATATTAATTGTGTGCCTAGAAAGGGCCCTCTGTTGATGTTTTTGACTTCGGCGCTGTATAATTACTTCATTGTAGCGTAAGATTTAATTTAATTTATTTGTAATTACTTATGTTAATCAAGGACATACTTTGTGCATCAAATGCAATAATAAATCAATGTAATCTTGGCCTAGTGAAAAAGTCTGAGACACGCGGTGCTTTGCAAGTCGTTCTACCAAGACAATGAACCATTTAATATGCTCGAACATCGTTGTAAAAGAAGTTCTGACCAAAGAAAGTAATTAGAATTAGCGAATCAATATTTCAGAATTATTAGTACTTTGAAGCTCAGTTTCTTTTCTCAAATTCTAAAACAGTTATAAAACAAAATGGTTCATAACTTGATAAAGTTTTGAACCATTTTATAAAACCATTACGTTTTTATGTACTTGACATCCTGGCCAAAGTAGTTCCTGGAATAAGGAAGCTAAACAGGCGTATTCCTCCTGCATTGGATTGCCAACAGTATTCTAAACAGTCTGTAATTTTATATTCCTCAAAAAATCTTATTGATGGATGGCACATTAATTATTTGTAGCTTAGAAACACGATCTTTGAAAAAAATAAAAGGACTCCAATATTTTCACATCTAGATGGCTGATAGATCTTAAAACACATTTATCTTCAAGTAAAAAATACTTTTTATAGTAAAAACTTTATGGTAGGTACGCGCACCATTATATTTTCCTATGGGTGACTCTCGTGCCACGTTTATCATTAGTTCGCCATCACCGACTTCAAAGTGTTTATAAAAATAACATTGTGATTAAAATCCCTTATGAAATGACAAATATGGCCAATAAAACAAATTTGTTTTAGACATTAAGTTCCTTAGTTCGTTAAATATAGTAGCCGTCTCAGCACTTGAAAATGAATTAGAGGGACATTCTGGTTGAAATATACAAGGTGGTTCACTACCAGTGCGACAAACTTGCAGGAGGTGTAGGGGGCACAAAGACGAATCGGAATCACATAGCATTGCAGAGCCCGAAATGCCTTTGTCATGCGGGAGGTCGTGTGAACAACGAAGCAAAGAAAAAGAACAGAAACAGCAACTCGTTAGTGTAACAGAAATCATTTTAATGACAAGTTTTACATTGGCAAAAAGCCATGCTACAGAAGGTGTTGGAAAGTCCGACCAGAAGTAGTCACACAGGCTTCACAGCGCAGCCGCATGGAATCCCTAACGTTCTGGAAGATTCCTGGCGTGTCTCGAATCTCGCCGGCAGCTACAGAGATGCGAGCGACGAGGTCTTCAACTGAATCAACGGGGTCTCGTACACCAATGTCTTCATTTGACCCCAGCAGAAGAAGTCCAGGCATGATAGGTCCGACGATCTAGCAGGCCAATGAACCGGACCACCACGACATATCCAATGCTGTCCAAATGTAACGTTTAGGTGTTGGCGGACGTCATTGGTGTAATGTGGGGGAGTCCCATCATGCTGGAACCACATTGAGCGACGCAACGACTGAGGAACATGTGTTTCTTCAATAAGTTCGGGCAGGACTTGCTGTAGAAAGATCAAGTATGCCCTACCGTCCAGACGAGGGGGCAGAAGGTACGGTCCAATGAGGTGGTCTCCAACAATGCCGGCCCAAACATTTACAGAGAAACGGCGTTGAGTTGCACGTGTTCGCGTACCATGGTGGTTCTCCAAAGCCCACAAACGGGCGTTATGTTGATTGAAGGTTCCCTCTCTTGTGAAACTTGCCTCATCCGTGAACAATACGGACGCAGCAAATGCGCTGTCTGCCGCACTCTGTTGAAGAAACCAAGTAGCAAAAGTCCTCCGGAGTGGATAATCCGCAGGCTCCAATGATTGGACGCGTTGCAGATGGTATGAACTCATTTGGTTTGTTGACAGTATCCTCCATACAGTGGATTGGGAAATACCCATTCGTTGGCCTATCGCTCGAGTACTCGGATTGCCTTCTGCAAGACGTGGGACATTCTCCTCATTGTCTGGTGTCCTCGTCGTTCGCTCTCGATTCATGGTACCTCTCGTGAAACAACCAGTCTCGCGTAAGCTTCTATGCACACGTGCGAAAATCGTATGATGAGGAGCACGCCTGTGCCAGAAACGTTCCTGGTACAAGTGCTAAGCGGCGCGCCCGTTATAGTCCGCAGCTCCATACTCGAGGGCCTCACGGTTTGGGGCTTTAGAAAAGCCACTTAAGGGATGCCGCTTCCAGTCGGACATGGGAATGAAGCTGACCTGTTTGTGCGTGATACATTTAAGTAGCATCAGCAGCTAAAAGAATTTGACAAGGAAGATATCGGGGGCGTGGTTAAATAGTGGAATACATTATAATTGTACGAATTGACTTTGTGCAAATCGGTATAACAGATCATTAAAAAACAACTTGGGAATATTTTCAACAGAAACTACATTGTATGTGTAAATTTAAAAAAATATAAAATAAGATGGGTTAGACTAACCATTGCTCTATCAATCAGTTAAAACAGTATCGTAACTGTTTCGTCAGGCAGAATTGATTCTTCCGCGTACTTTTGTAAGGTAATCCAACCGTAACAAAAAGCTAAAAGCCAGTCGTTGAGGAATTCATATTATTTGGAGGCAAGTCTTTCTTGGGCGTCAGCGCAGGTTGAATCCCTATTGATAAAAACGTGTAGGCAACTGAGCCAGAGAACTTTGCAACGTAGTAAAGCTTAGGGGAAGGAGGATCATAAATGCGAGTATCATTGCTTCAGGATCCATAAGAACCACAGATATATGTAAAATACATCACTGTGGATCCTGTGGAAAACTGCTGCAGATTGAAGGAACGTGAATGTGAGATTTGAAGCTGGAATCGAAAATTAAGTGATCCCATAATGGGATCACCCAATTTAAAAATAAAAACTAATCGCAAATAAATTTTATCGGTAGTAACATCTGGACCCGTCTTATTTGTTTCACCATGTATAAAGTGAATCCACACGTATGAGAGTGGCTGGAGAGGATATTTATAGTAAATCAAAGCCTCCACCAGAGTACGCTGTCGCTAATGTGGTAGAAGACTGAATATTTACTCTGAAAATGATAAAAGTTTACATCAGCTCCACAAACCGCTCTCGGAACTGCCCCAGCAAGTTATGCGAAATTTATAGCGCCGTTTCACACCAGAAAAGCAGATAACGCTGATGATAAGTCACTTGCTAAGCATCCGTTCACCATCACAGTCGCGTGCACACATATTTGCACACTTCGTGCAGCAGATTGTCTGCATGCCGAAATTTCCAGTTTGTTATTAACTTACGCGTTGTAGTAGGAATAATTTTAAAGCCAATTAACCTTTATTTTAAAAAAATAATAATTTTGTTAAATAAAAAGAGTATCTCTTTAATGCTTTCTTAGATAGCTGTCCTGAACTCGGCGTTGTACCTCCCTAATATTTCATTCCCACTGACACTTTCTGGGCAACTATGCCTCCAGTAATAATGCTTTACTGCTACGCTGGCTTTCTCTAGATGGGAAAATGATTTAACAGGAACGTGGACATCTGTCTTCTACTTAAGTGATCTTAACAGTTTCTCACGTTTTTATTACGTGGAGAGGTTTAAGTTAATACCACAATAGCAGATTATCTGTGCTCACATTGTTTTATACAATGGCTTTAATGCCAGTCTCTGTAAAAGAAATAATCAAAGCTAAGAATTTATTCTTTAAGCTTTATAGTGCCCAGGACGTATAAGATGCTGGGATCTGCCCTTTGTTTTCTATTGTATTATATTCCATTAAAAGCCATAACTTTACCACTGATCAGTATCCTCTGGTCTTGAGTATCAACTCTTCGCTTTTTTTCCTGCTAAATTATCTTTTTGGAAAAAGATAAATTCATTTGAACATCGTTTATCAACATAGGAAGAAAATAATGCAATGAAAGAGGAATTAGCCAACTGGCATTTTCCACTTCGCTATAAATTCGGTAAATTTTGCTTTAAAAATCAACATCAAGAGAAAGAACTTTGAAAATATAAATTAAACAGTTTTTAAAATGAAACTTTTCAAAACAGATAATACGCAAATAAAGTAAAATAGCTTGCCGCTAGTTCTTCTCCAATTGTTTTGTTCTCTTTGTCTTTATCTTTGCTTTTCCCTTGTCCAGATCCTCCGCTAGAACGGGACTTTGCCGTGGACATTCCTGTCCCCGTCGTAGCACTCCCTCCGTAGTTCATGATGCTGCGAGATGTCAGAACAACAAACGAGAACAGAAAAACATCAAAAAAGAATCGAAATATTTCAACTGCCCAACTTTAAACTTTTGTTGGTTTCAAGGACGACTTTGTCATTTTCCACGAGTACACAAAACTCACACATGCGAGCCGAGACTCGCGCACACACACACACAAACACACGCACACATATATACACACACACACGAGACTGTTGGGACACACGCCACGAGGTCTGCTAGGACTGTAAACTAGGAGCTGAACAAACAAGACGCGAGAGGGCGAAGCAATCGCTTCTCTCTTTGCTGCAGATAAACTGGAAACACCTAACAAAAGAACACGTGATCAGAACGTAACAACTGATGTTTACCCAACCGTCTCCCAGTAATTCTTGGTTGACGCCTCGCTTAATAGGGTCTCTGGTACTTTATAAAGGTGTGAGCACGAGTCAGCAGGCACAGTCCGATGCGCGCAGGAATAATTATAACCCGTGTCATTTTGAGATGAAGGATGGAGAAGGACAGGGCTCAATCCTTGAAAAAGATGACACACTTTGACAGACCTTGCTAACTGGAATATTGTTTGGTGACAATTCCACGCCACTTGCGTTTAGGTCAAAGACAGTTTTTGTAAATTCAGTAAAAATATTTTGCACTTGCTAGACGAGTTTTATTTCTCAATATTGCCAAATATTATACTAGATCAATAAATATTTATATTAAAACAAATCTGTAAATACGAAATATTATTATAAAACACCAAAATATTTTATTAAATATTAACATAAAATAGAATAAAACTTTTAAAACGATACATGTTATTTTTTAAATTCCGAATTTGGGGGAGAAGAGTCAATATTATTTGACAAGAGCTCAGGGGCGCACAGAGACTCTTCATTGGGGGATAGTTGATCGGGAGGGAGAGATAGAGGGATGAAGACACTGACTGATAAATCTATATAGGAATAAGGGTTTGATAAGCGTAGTATCGCATCGCATTCTGGTTAAGAAACGAAAGATTTTCAGCATGCAGCAGCCATCCGTACAAAGAGAGAGGGAAAGAAAGAAATTCTTATTTATATAGAACGACTTGGATATCGCTACTTAAGACATTTGCAAATAATGTTATCCATCCAGAAATATAAGTAATCATATAGAAGAAGTGCGGTTTGGATTTCAAATGTCGCAGCGAAGATATCACAAGACGTTGCGTCGACGCAGATTACCTTATTAGGAGGGGTGCTTGGCACAGTACTCTATTAGGGGTGGTTAACGTTATTGTGAGAACAAGATGCGATTGTCAGTTGTGGTGGAACTTAACTGCTGAGCTTATTGAGCATGGTACAGTGAGCAGAACTTGAATCCAATTTTTTGTGAAGCGCAGATGATCTTCACTGGAATGATGCGATCAGTAAACGAAGTCTATATTGGGCTGCAGTGAAGGGGCGGGGTGACGGGATGTTCGCCAGAAGCAATAATTCAGGGAAAGTTAAGATGTGTAGGCCACATAACCATTTTAAAGTACACATGCACAATTACAAAAAAATAGTTATTTTTGATTTTGACTGGAAGATCACTATTTAGGGTCTTTTTTTCTTGTAGATGTCACATGACGTTATTGAGATCAGAATAACAAGAGACATCATCATTTTGTAAACGTGAATATTCTTTCCGAAAATCGAAGAGCATAAATTTCAGATGCCTTTTTTTTTATTAACTTTTTTCCGCTTTCTCCAGCATAAACAACGGAGTCACCAAATCAAACATACCTCAACTAGTTTTCTAAACGCTGTCAATAAATAAATGAAAGGATTTAAAATATTCTCATTAAAATCATTTCCATCAACCAACCTCGAAAAAAACTTCATAATTGAAACTATTCTCCATCCTCTCTTTAGTATTCATATTAGAAAGGCTAACTGAAGCCAACTTTTTTGCATTTGCCAAAAAAGAAAAAAAATCCAACAAGTCACTTTTCCTACTATCAAAAAATAATTAATGCTACTTGGGATTTTATCAAACTCCTCTTCAGCCACCTTAGCAGGTAATTTATTCCGATAATCTGCAGCACGCTGCCTAAATATATGCTTCATGAGATTCATTCTTCTCTCACTTCCAAAGATTTTATGATTCCGTCCCATCCCCAGTTCTTGTCTATCCTATCGGTGAAAATATATTTCATTCATTTTTTCGATCCCTCTTCAGGGCCTCATATACCTCAATATATCCCCCTGAGAAATGTATTGCACATCGCAATATAGTTAGAATCAATGTACATCGATCTCACCACTCTGGTCGCCCTACTTTATCCTTATTTGGAAGTTTTTCTTTTTTAGGTGCTACCTCCAAACCCGAATACAATATCCCAGATAGAATAGAATCATTAATTGCAGCATGACATACAAACAATTAGTCCCGTCACGGCATGGTAGTGCCAGGGGTTGACGTGGTCTAACCATCGTCTTGTATAAAGAGATATTGGCATCCTTCTTCCTTCTAGCGAAAGTCCTCTCAATTATGAACAGGACACCATATGGCTTCGCAGATTCCTGTTTACGCTACATAGTAAATTTCATACCCGACTGTGCCATAACCCCTAAGTCGGTCCAAAACCAATTTTAAATCTTTTCACTCCCTTTAGCTTATACTATAAGTAATTCCTGTATTTCTGTTCCCGAGTGCAAACTTTACATTCGGAAGAATTAAACTTCGATTGTCACTTTTCAGATAATATCGAAACCGATCGAAGTCGTTTTAAAGCAACATGGCCTGAACAAAACCATGAATTCT
Source organism: Mastigoproctus giganteus (assembly GCF_048544385.1). NCBI lineage: Eukaryota > Metazoa > Arthropoda > Arachnida > Uropygi > Thelyphonidae > Mastigoproctus > Mastigoproctus giganteus. The sequence goes on from NC_143583.1 coordinate 209,197,730, forward strand.
GCGTATATCAAAAGCCGGTACCCTTATCAACAGGACTACTCTCCATGTCATCCTGCTTGAGTTTTGGTAGACTGGTTTGCGGACATGAATATGAAAGTTAGATTGCCCAACCCAGAGCTCTTACTTCAGTCCTATTAAGAACCTTTAGGATGAAGTGGACATAGTGTTTTTTGTTATGCTGTTCCCGTGGTTTCCCACAAATCCGCGTTAAATACTCTGTTAACATAGCAAAGCCAGTCAGTGTGGGTTATGTGTGAGTAGTGTGTTGTTTGTGTTGTTTGACTGGCCTCTTCGTTACTGGGAGGCGCGATCACCAGGAAGGATCCTCCCAGCATCCGTCCACTGGCACGAGGAGCCGGACCAGGGAGTAAAAAACATCTGACGGGCCGTCCACACTCTTGCAGGAGCGAGAGTGGGGAGGGCCAAGGAAAGAGCGGAGAAGAGACAGGAAAGTGGAAGACAGACAAGATAGCGAGGATGACAGAGCGTAGGCATCCTCCCAGGCGAAACGGAGCAGGAAGAGTGCTAGGTGCAGTTGTGGGAGTCCTGGAGAAAGACTGTGGGTAGGAAGAAGAGAATAGGTAAAGTTCAAATTAAAGAGTCCAGGATCGTCACAATGGAGAATCACGGAGCGGCGTCGACAGGGCTGTCCGCCATTTGCAGTTTCATGTCTGGAAGTTTCCGGTGCTGGGTATCAGTTGCTGTCTAGAGGAGGTTATCCAGGAGTAGTGTTCGGGAGTTGCAGGTGATGCCAGCGACGACGAAAGACCTCGTTGGCATAACTGGTCAGTGCACGGAAGGCATCATTAGATTCCAATAACTTGGTTTCTGGCCGAAGTGATGTAGTGTGGAGGTCTAGGAGTAGTTGGTTTCTTAGATCTATGTATACGTTGCATGAGTGCATCACGTGATCCCAGTCTTCAGGTTCTCCGCAAGTACAGAGGGCATCCTCGACTAGGCCGAACTCTAGAAGGCGTCTCTTGAAGGACCCGTGGCCAGTTAATAGGAAGGAAGCATAGACGTTAGGGAAGAACCAAGTGGAACGTTGCTTGTTGATGTAGGTTACCACAGGAAGGAAAATTTTGATAAGTTGCACCAGTTGTGGAGTTATTCCAGCGGGTTTGCCATAAGTTTATGAATTGTAGCCACACACGTTTATGTTCCTGTTTAATGTCGGTATCGGTACAGGTTTGAATAGTGAGGAATTCAGCTTCCTTATTCTTCTTGATGGCATGAGAAAGCCCGATAAAAGCGACGTGGAGATCCAAAGGGAGGCGGCCTGTTAGTAGCTGTAGGGCGGCAGTTGATGTCGTTCTATATGCGCGGGTCATTTGTAGTAGCATAAGTCGTTGAATTTGCTGAATTTTACGTTGAGCATGCACTAAAGTCATTCGGTGGTACCATACTGCAGCTCCATATGTGACAATTGGTATAAATACTGCTGAGTATAAAAGGCGTTGAGTTGGTCCTTTAAGACCCCAGTTCTTGCGGGTAAAGCCTGCTAACATAGTGATGTAATTTTTTATCTTTTCTTTGATAGCTTGGATATGAGGAATGAAAGTTCTCCTGTCGTCCAAAATTACTCCTAGGTACTTCACCGATCGGTAGTTTTTCAGTGGGCGGCCATTAAAACGTATGGTAGGAGGTCTGGAGAAGTCCAGTTTGCCTTTTAAAATGAGGGTTTTGCTCTTCTCAGTGGAGACTGAGAGTTTATTTTCCGTGGCCCATACGGACAAAGCAGCGAGAACAACCGTAGCCTGGGTTTCTATGGTGGCGCGGGTGGGGCCCTCAATGATAATAACCATGTCGTCGGCATAAGAAAGATGTGTAGTGTGTGGGTAGTCCCTCAGGAGCCAATCGTCGAGTATCATATTCCAGACAGCTGGCCCCAGGATGGAGCCCTGGGGACAGCCTCGGGTTAGATGTCGGGTGATGCAGTGATATTTTGTTTTGATGCTGACCTTGCGGTTAGAGAAGTAGCTTTTGAGGCAGTGGTAGAAATTCCAAGTGCAGTTAGGGACTCTGGCCCTCTGAAGAACGCCCGGCCACCACACTGTGTCAAAAGCTCCTTTGAAGTCAATGAAGATTGCCAGTACATAAGTTGCATCCGACTGTTCTGCAACTTTGAGGGTTTTAGATAGAGCATCAATTGTGGAGCACCCTTGTTTGAATCCAAATTGAAGCGAGGATGCCAAACCACTGGCTTCATATCGGGGTTGGAAGCGGGAGAGCAGCAGTCTCTCAAAAACCTTGCCGAGAATGGGAAGCAGCGCAATCGGGCGATATGCCTTGGAGGTACCTGTGGGATCCTTAGGTAAGATCCTCAGGTTAGCATGCTTCCAACGTGATGGAAAGTTACCCTCATTCAGACAGGTGTTGAAGAGCTGAAGAAGTATCATTGGAGCTATGGCCCAGAGACGTTGCACAGTCTCGCCTTCAATAAAATCCAGACCAGGAGCTTTACCTTTTTTGATTTTTTTAATTGCTGCATCGACTTCTTCCTCTGTGAATGGTTCTTCCATATTGTCTGGCTGGAAGCTGGAATTTTGTACTGCTATCTTCCTGTGGATGTCAGTGTCAGAGTTGGTGTTGTCCGGATATATTAGTTCATCCAGAATCCGGTTGATTGTATCTTCCCAGTGTGTAGTCTCAGACGAGTCATCAGAGCGGACAGAGTGTATGACATCTGTGGATCCCAGCTTATTCCTCACGAGTTTGTGGACTAAACCCCATGGATTCCGGTTCCCCTCAGTCTCGACAAGGGAACGCCAGGAGCTTTGCTTGGCATGGTAAATTTTGTTAGTATATTCACGGCGGACTACTTTAAATCGGTCTCTATACTGTTCTGCAATGTGAGCAGGTTCAGTCCTTCTCTTGCGTTGGTATTCTTTCCTAGCGCGCTTCAGAGAATTGCGCAGGTTAGTGAGTTCCTGCGACCACCATGGAACAGATCTTGGTTTCCTGGAACATTTTTTTCATGGAAGCCTCTGAAGCTTTGAGGAGCAGACTCTGCACAAAGTCTGTTTTCTGCGCACTGTTCATTGATTGGTAGAAGTTGCTAGCTGGGTCATGAAGAGCATCTTGAATTACATTGTCAAACTGGTCCCAGTTCGCTGTTTTAGTAGAGAATCTTACAATATCCTGGATAGGCACTTGACGAGGGAGGGCAGAATCGGTGACACTGTAAGTGATGAGGCGATGGTCGCTAGTAGTGGCTGTGTCATGCACCTTCCAATGGAGGAGTCTATTGCGAAGAGAAGAAGTAGTTAGTGTGATGTCCAGGTTAGACTCTCCAGTTCCCGAAGAGTAGGTGGTTGGTTGTCCTGGTCTGTTGATGATTTCAAGGCTGCGTGAGGCAATGAATTCATCTAACATATCTCCTCTTGCATCGGTAGAGGTGTTGAACCATTGTGTTGACCGGGCATTCGAATCTGCGGCTATGATGACATCAGTGTTCTCCAGGAGGTCAAGAGCTTGTTCTAGTCGAGCTATGTGCAGGAGGATATCTGTACCAAATTGGAAGTATGCTGTTAGGACCGCAATACGGCCGAAGCTGCCTTCTATTGTAGCCCCCGCTAGGTGGGGAGTGCAGAGTGATTCTATCTGTGTTACTACTAAGTCTAGATTGCAGACGATGATAGCAGCGAGGCACAATTGGTTTGTCGTCTGGATTTTCCTGAAAGCCAGGGGGTAACCAGAGACCCTTCCACGGACGCAGTATGGTTCCTGAAGGAGAAGAATGTCTAGATTCAACTCGTCCATTAGGGGATGAAGCTGTGTTGCCACTGAGATGGATTTTTGGCCATTGATTTGAGCTATACGAAGTCTGGTAGAGGGGGGGTTGAGCATCCTATTTTCCATAGTTAGTCTTATTGCGTACTATATCTGCTGCTCTTCTATATACAAGGCACGCTCCATCCCGCACAGAGTGATCGTAGGGTTTGTTAATTGCTTTGCAATTTGAGCATTTAGGAGGTGAGGCTTTGTTTGGACAGTCCTTGTAGAGATGCCGTGCCTCAGCACAATGCCCACATATTGGTTGTTTTTTAAGACACTTAGCAGAGGTGTGCCCATAACCAAGACATTTGTAGCATTTCAGGACTGGTACAAAATCTCTGAATCTGTGGGATGACCAGCCTAGAAAAATTCTATCCTGGCTGTGTAGGAATCTCCTTATCCTGGGGGACACTTCTATAACCCAATTAAGTCGACCGCGAGTCCGTGCATTGGTGGAAAATTGAATTTTCATCTCCTTAATGGCTTCTTCTTTGCTCATGGATTCAAAGAGATTTCTATTATATACTTCCTCCAGTAGGTCAACTTTCTGGATTGAGCCACCTACATCAAACACAATTAAACTTGGTCCCCTGAGTTTAGGGGTTTCAAAGGTAAGAGTTAGATCTTCAGCTGTGCCGCAAGACTTGATCTGTTCTAGATCTGACTTAGTGGCTGCTTCCAATATTATCCCTTTGTCGCGAATTTTGCGAATGTTTTTTATTTGGAGATTGTCTAATTTTGGTTTTATCTTCTTTAGGACGGTGTCCTTCACTCCATCGCTATCTGGGATGTCGCACCCTTCTCTAGCTTTTATAATCAGCACATGCTTGTTCTGTGTGGTGGGGATCTGAGTTAGTTTGAGCGTGGCAGCATAAGACAACTGGTGCCGAGTATCTTCATCAGAAGCTTGGTTGGAAGGTAGCCCGGTATTCAGAGCTGCTATAGTTGGATTTTTAGTTACTTTAGATAGAGTTTTATTAGCTTGTTGGAGTTGGGCATTGGTGGCCTTCAGCTGTTCATTTTCTATAATGACCTCATATAACTTCTTCTCTAAAGAGCCCCAGCAGCGCGAAATTTAGGATGAAGTAGATCGTCTGGTGCGAGTGAGGAGAGACTGTCCAAAAGAGCAGATGGCAGAAAATAAGGCATTTGCCCTCGTGGGTAGCACACGCCGTCTACCCGTGGGTAGACGGCGATCCTACAGTTTGTAGGATCGCCGTCCTCCCCCACACAGGGTGTAAAAGACCTGAGTTCGCATCCCATCGATGACGGAAGGAATTTTTATGTGTCTTTTCACAATGTGGCTGCATTAGTCGGTTTCGGGCAAGGATAGCATGGTTTTCTCTCCTGGAAACTCGGGTTTTTCGTCCATCAAACAGAAAATCGACCTGAGAACGCGCAATTTTTACAGACAATATACACGGAGCAACATGGCTTTAGTCGTCGATGTTCCTAAAACCCAAACACAATCAACAAACCAACCTAAGACATTTGCAAAAATTAGTGGAGAGTGTGTTCCATTGAGACTTAGCAACTATCATAAAAGTTTCAAGTTATCCGATTAGTTTTCCTGAAAATAAAGGTTATTTGTATATATGCAGGTGTGCGAATATTAATATACGGGTACACACAATATACACAGTGATTGCCTTTTTGCCGAGTTGTATGTTGTACCTGCGCCGAAATCGGAATAACTCAGAGAGTGAAAACCGTACTCCTTGAACTAAAATTTTTAAATCACGTTATTCCATCAACTACTTCAAAAGAAATTTACGAAGATTGTTAAAAATGTGGTGGCAACAGTACCCCATGTGCTCATCAATGTGAGAACATGGAACATGAAATAAGATGAGATCGACTATGTATAAAAGGCGGCAAGGCAGGCAACACCAGTTTCGGAAGTGTACATTGAGGGACAGACTGCTTCGTTGCCTTTGAGTGTGATTTCACTCAGTTCTGCCCGTCAGAAAAATATCGGAAAGGAACGTAAAGTGAAGCTGAGTATTAAATATTACCTGGATAGACACATTCTGCTTCATAGCCTAGCAATGTAACCATTCCATATAAAAGCAATTATGCGAAGACAGGCAATCTTAAAATATTACGTGTGTCTTCAGCACAATTTTGTTTAGGAATGAAAAATGTCCACCTCCCCCAAGTTGGCACTACTGAAATTTTTCGCATTTTTATTCAACTTTTTAAAATTTCACCTTCCTAATGTGGATCTTTTGTTGCGATGCAAAGGTTATAATCTGTCAAATAACAACAGTGGTAACCAAAGAGGCATTAAAGAATCCACACTTCTTCGTACCTTATTACGGATGGAGTACCACAGCCGACGACTGAACGGGTTTTCAGTACTATCAGCAAAAGAATCTATAATCACAATGGGCTCAGGAGCACCAACACTAGTCAGTAGAGAATTTGAAAACCCTACTTGTCTGGACTGACTAATTCCAGTTCCTCCTGTTTCAAGCTGATGGAAGGAAAAGAATATGGAGAAAATAGTATGAATCCATGGACTTATCCTGCCATGTTTCAACGATTCAGACTGGTGATAGCAGTATAATGGTCTGAGCAGTGTCAGCGGAGCAACAGTTGGGTTCCAAAGGTTGCAGCGTATGCATATGCCAATGGGTTCCTCTAGCGGGATAATACGCTATGTCAAAAGGCCAGAATTGTACAAAAGTGGTTTTAGGAACATAAGAGAGTAGATTTCTCCTATTGCCGTAGCCCCCCCCCCCCCCACTCAGCGGGTGTGGGGGAGATTTCAGTCCATTTGAGCAGAGTGAGATAAGGTGGAACGAGTTCTTCGGAGTAGGAATCCACAACCATGCAACTTGCCACAGCTGGCAGCAGTCGAGCCAACATGGACCAGGATCCCTGTATCACGGTTTCGACGCCTCATTGAGTCCATGCTCTTCTGAATGCTAAAGGGACGGGGCTTATCCGCTGTTTGGTAAATGTACCTAATAAACTAGGAATTCAGTGTATACTTAGAGGTACACACAACTCATAAATTATAGGATTTATGTGAATCCTATAATATATATAATTATAGGATTCACACAAAACAAATCTTAATTTATAGATTAAAGTTGAACTTACATTTAAACACGTAATTCTGTTATCTACATATTTCGAAAACATTTCACGATCTTTTGATGTAAATATAATAAAAATTTAAGTCCCGAAAAATAAACAAGTTTTATGATAAAATTTAACAGAAATATTCCATAAAAAAAAGGAATTCTGGCGCGTTTGATTTTTTTCCTTAAATTAAATTATTATTATTATATATTTTTTTTTTTGCAATTAATAGAAATAAAAAGCAAATATAGTTATCTTCTTATCAGTTAATTACTAAGATTTTAACTTTATAAAACAATAAAACTTTGTCGTTTTCTAAACTTAGCTATTTAGTTTAATTACAACTGTATAATATTTATTAATCTCTCTCTCTCTCTCTCTCTCTCTCTCTCTCTCTCTCTCTCTCTCTCTCTCTCTCTCTCTCTCTCTCTCTTCCATACAAATTACATGGAAAAAAGAAATAATAGCAGAATCAAAAAGAAAACTAGATAAATGAAGAAGCAAGGGCCTGTACTCACTTAGGGAACAGAAGCATTAAATCTCATAAGTATGGTGGAATGCCTGAGACCTGTAGAAGCCCCTCCCCGCACTAACCAAAAGTGAACACAGACACCTACTAAAAAAAATAAATAAAAATAACTACACAAAAGAAAAGGTTTCAGGGAACCACAGTAACAACTTGGTCAAGAGACATCTGCTACTCTGAATATTCCCAAAGCACATTACGCAGGAGCTGATGAGTTGTTCTCCGGTGGCCCTAATCTGGCAGGTTTTTAACCGCTGTTTTATTCGAAAAATGTCAGTCCTTTAGCGGCGGCAGTTATAACCGAGCTCTTTAACTTTTGCCTTAAACAAAATCCATCTTCTCTTAATCAAGTCCATGTCGTTCAATTATTTAAAACCGGGTACAAATTCAATTCGCCAGTTACAGATCTATAACTACTTTTATTTTCGTTTTCAGTACTCGCTAAATTATTTCAAATACTCCTTTACAACGACCTGGGCTCATGTCTTCCGCTTCCGCACATCGTAGTCCCTAATCAGTATGGTTGAGGCCTGAAAGTTCCAGAACTTTTTATTATTCTCACTCTTCATTAGATCCAAATTCGAACTTGGGCTGCAAACTGATGTACTTTAGATCTGTATCATGCATTTGCATAAGCTACATTTGTATTAGAACATTCTATTTGCTCTGCTGACACTTATGGACGATTTATTTATTGGTAGGTGTTTCTTTTCTCCTCTCCACGTCTCCTCGGGTGTCCCACAAGGTTTGCCACTTGGTCCTCTGTTTTTTTCATAGTATTCATCAATAACCTCTGCTGTTGCATGTTTGACTTTGACTTTCAATATCAATTATTCGCTGGTGATACCAAAATTTATAAGTCCATCTCTTCTCTTGAAGACGGCCCTTGTCTACTGCAACCTCTAACTTCCATTGTGAATTGAGTTGCCTTAATCTGATATCAATCAATCCTACTAAAAATCTTTCGTGTAGCTTCCATTCTGGCGGTCTAAGCGCAAACTCTTTTTTATCTCATCGTGCTCATTAGGCAATATCCTCTTAAGTCCGTACATGAACACACGTATTCTTTGCCTCTGACCTTAACTTTCGCAATTACGTCACCCATATTGTCTCGTGTAGTGCAGTCCCTAGGAATCACCAAGAGGTTTTCCCGAACATCCAATTCTTGTAGAGTTCAACTTCAGTTCTAAAAATAGTTAGTATTATTATTATTATTATTTTAGGGTTACCCGTAATTAAATACATTAACCCGTATTTGTGTCTGTAAATTGCGTATGTTCTATGGTTGATTTGCCTGTTTTGCTGGACGAAAAAACCCCAGTTACTGGGGAGAAAAACCTTGCTATCTACGCCTGAGACCAACTAACTCAGCCACGGAGTGAAAAAAGCCCATTAAAGTTCCTCGCGTCATCGACGGGATTCGAACCCAGGCCTTTTCCACCCGGTGTGGGGAGGACGGTGACGATACCACTGTGCTACCCGCGCAGGAAAAAATAGTTAGTACTGTCCCTCCTGGATTACGATAGATCGACCGCCTCATCAAAAATTCCTCTCAAACAGGTTGAAGTCTGTATAAGTTAATTTCATTCGCCTTCCATGCCACCAGCGTGTCCCTTGTTACTAGAAGTAATACGCCCACTTATATATGAGGTTCGGTTTATTAACTCTAGATGTACGTAGGCAGAACACGAACCAATTTATCTATAATAGGATTCATTCCAGAGTAGATTCACCTTTCTTACTCTCTGAACTTCATTTTCTTTCCAACCGTTGGTATTTTTGTGTTCCTTATTGTAGTACAAATTTCTCTAATCCATTACGATCGGGTGTGGATGAAGGGTCTCCCTGCAGAGACCCGTCATCCACTTTCATTTGCATGAATTTAGTCACCTTTCTTGCTTTATCAAAGCATTTCTGAATAAACTCGTATAATTTTCACGTGATCTCCTTATTTTCATTGCGATGCAATTTGTTCTGTATTGCAGTGCTATGCTTTACTATTTATCCTTAGTTTGCTGTTTTTATACATCTTGCCTTACCTTCATTGTATTTAGACTTATTCTCGTAAAGCATGAAATAAACAGTACAATTAAAGATCTTAAATAATACATTGTTATTGTATTTTCAGTGTGATAGCTATATACATACTCTTTTTCATACAGAAATCCCTCCTCCATAGAACCCTTCTATTAACGAAGTATCTGCTGAAATTCTAGAAGATGGTAGTACTCTTTCTGCCCTTCTCTTCCCAGACTTAAGCTCACGATACTGCTTATACAAGTGTCCCTTCCTCGCTTACGCTGATGATATTAAAAGCCTGAGCCAACTCCACCTCATTTCAGGAGGCACAGTAAAACAACTCATTTATTAATAATGCCATCCGACGCATTATTAATTCTTTATTCGATGCCGTGCACATCCCATCTCTCCTAAAGCTACTACAGAACCACTATCAAATAGGTGGTGACATCTTAGCTTTCCTGACATCTCTGTTGCATAACCACATAGTGAAACTGTCTGTAGACAACTCCCAATACTGCAAAGTAATATCGGTTGGAGTCCCGCAAGGGGCAGTGCTATACAGCCACCTCTTCGCCACCCTAATTACTCCACTGGTAATCCGAGAGCTGAATACCCTGATATATGCCCACAACCTAAAGATACTCACGCCAATTAAGGCAAACCAAGACCTTCACCAAATCTCGGAAGGCTAACATCCACTCTATCAGAAATATCTACCTTCCTCAATCAATTTGGTCTATGCATCAATCCAGAGAAATCAGAATCCATGGTTTTCTCGCAAAAACAATATCCAACAAAAATCTATCCGGCCTTCAATGGAGCTTAGCTTCCATCCCGCTTGTTGAAAATTACATTGACCTAGGGATTTGATTCGACCCAAAGCTGCTTCTGTTCAGCCAACGTGTAGACATGCTTCTCACAAAAGCCGCCAGACTAAGATGGCTATGACAAGCAGCATCTTCAACGTGTAACAGGCAAATCCACGATTGTCAGATACATCTCAACAATTGTTTATCCCTCACTTCTCTATCTGCAGAGATCTGGATCTCCGCATCTCCCACTACCACCAAGTCAGTGTTTTCCTCCGAGTATTGTTGAACGTGGCTCATTGATGAAAAAAGAATCGTCGTTACAGTCAAACTCATGTCTGGTCTCATCTCCTTTCGCTCCTTCTGGGATAACTGTGCATAGTGGCGCATCTGCGAGCAAATCCACAGCTATGCCCTCTTTAAACACGCCTTCACCTGTTGGACAGGTTCCTTCCTCAGCAGATGTTATCATGCGTCCAATATCTAGATGTCGACTTCAACAAGTTTAGTGTGGATCGACAATATAGAAAAAGAATACTCCTTAGCAGATAGCCAAGGCCACAATTATTATAACCTGAGTCCCGATCAATGTATTCTCCTACTCAATCCAATGTATATAATTATGCTACTCCATGTACAGTGTATTCTTTTGTTATTTATTTTGTGACTAATGTTCTGTACACCCACATAATGTTTAGTATACCCAATTCATTTTCTATAATTTTCTAATATTTTATTTAGCTTATTCATTATTATTGTACTCTTTATTTTATTCTATTATTTTTTTTGTTTGTTTATTCAGGCAACTTTGTCTTTACATTACATTGTTAACCCCTGGCCACTGCTGTGATGGACAGTTGCAACTGCACTACTATGTACATCACTATCTCTGTGTTGCGATAAAAATTTCTCTCTGTTGCTATACGAGGGGCGTTCGGAAAGTTCGCGTTCTGAGTATGAAGGGTTTATTTAAGGAGTCTAGTAATATGTTACTTTTCAACATAGCCTAGTTTGGAGTCAATACACTTTTGCCACCAGTGCTGCAATGCGTTGATTCTAGCTGCGAAGAAAATATTCTCTTGGACCTCCACGAATGCATCCACTGCAGCAATGACGCCATTGTCAGTGGGAAAATGGATGCTAGCCAGGTATTTTTTCAAATTAGGAAATAGGTGAAAGTCCTATGGTGCTAGATCTGATGAATATGGGAAATATCCCAAGATTTCCAAGCCTCACTCATGCAGGGCAGCCATGGCAACGACAGACTTGTGAGTACGCACACTTTCCTGGTGGAACAAGCCTCCTTTGTTGAATTTTTCTTTGATGCTTTCACGTCAACGCCTCAAGATCTGAGTAATATGTCCCTGTGACTGTCTGACCTTTCTGAAGGCAGTCCACCAATAACATTCCTTCAGCATCCGAAAAAACCGATGCCATTATCTTGCCATCAGAAAGAATCGATTTGGATTTCTGTGGAGGGGAGAAGAGCTATGTTTCCACTTTTTGCACTGTTCCTTTGTCGGCCCCCGAGTAACAAGCGATATTAGTGACCACAGCGTCTTTTCATAGTGATTATCTGGTACCCTTTACTGTAAATACGTTTCTCCTGAGTTTTGCAAGTCCGTTAACTCTTGAGTATTAGAATTAAATAGATCTATTCAAATAATATAGCCTAGAAAGGAAAGTAGACTGGTGTGCAAAAATCAAACGAAACAGCCTGTGGCTATTTGCATAACTGTGGCCGTTCAGTAGAAAGCTGGTGCACATGCAAAAATTTGAATCGTGATGAGAGGGCTCACATAAACAGATAAAAGCAGCAGTTCAGCAATTATGTGCAAACTACCGAATGGAGGGTGAGCACGATTGTTTCATACAGTACTACAGACAACGAAATGGCCAGTAGACATCTGGATGACTTTACCCAGGGTCGAATAATTGGGAAGGTCGAAGTGCGAGGAGTGTGGCTGCAGAGTTCGGTATCGCCCATAGCATCGTCTCAGGTGCGTGGTTGGCCTTCAGAACGACAGGTACAGCTGTTCGAAGGACCAGTGGTGGTCATCCACGAAAAACAACGCCCAATGATGACCGCTTTATATACTCCTACAGGCCAAGAGGGACCGACACCAGACAGCGAGATCCATTGCAAACTAGCTGCACAGGACGCAGGATATCGCGGTTTACTGTGGCCAGGCGACTCTACAAAAGTGGAATGTTTGTCCGACGGCCAGAACGTTGCGTCCCTTTAACACCGGCCCATCGGCGACACCATTTACACTGGTGCATCGAACACAAGGACTGGACAGCAGCGCAGTGGGGTAAAGTACTCTTTATTGATTAGAGCAAATTCAGTCTCAGCAGCGATTTTGGACGTCAGCTAATCTGGCGAGAGATTGGCACACGGTATCACAACGCAAACATCACTGAAAGAGTTCGATATGGACGTCATATCGATCGATGGTTGAGTACGTCCATTCTTGGATGGACGTACTCAACTCCAGATACTGGAAGGCGGTACTGTAACCGGTGCACGCTACTGTACTGAGGTAATCCTTCCCCATGTGCGTCTGTTCCACGGTGCCATTGGCCACGAGTTCGTGTTTATCGATGATAATGCCACACCACATCGCACTGCAGCGTTTAATATGCTTTTGGAAAGTGGGGACATTGTTCGTATTAATTGGCCTGCTCGTTTCCCTCGATCAAAATCCCATCGAACACATATGAGACGCTCTGGGGAGACGCCCAGCGGCACATTCACACCCATCACAAAATGTTCTCCAGCTGAAGATGGCGCTGACAGAGGAATGGACGTTGTTACAGCAAGAACTTATCAACAACATTGTTCTAAGTATGGACAGGCGGTGAAAAGCCTACATCGACATTAGGGGTGGCCATATATCCTACTGAGGACCATCTCTTCATCTGCGCAATGGCATCGACGATATTGTTCAATGCCCGTAGTAGCGAAGTTATGCTGGAAGGCCCATGCCCAGTCAAGCGAAAAGTAGTCTGCATTCCGGGGGAGTAGGAGGAGACCTGTGACAGATATGTCTGAATGATGGGAGGAAGGAACTTCTTGGTGACGGCACCCTTCTCAGTAGTGTCCCAATCAGTTTGCCATTGGTTTAGCAGGTAGTCTATGATCCGTTTCCTTTCCTGCTGTTGGCTATTCGCTAGGTCCAAGTAAAGTTCCATGATGGTGGTGGGGATACCTTTTTTCAAGCATTGGCAACCATCGTGACGCCTTTTTCATAGCGAGACCTTTGTTATTATGTGGTACGCAAGTTGGCTTATATGCCCAAGACGCTGGTAGTGCGCCGAACTGTCACTCATCGATCATTTATCAACAGATCATGCACACAGTCAACTTCTGAAATGTTGGATGCTGTGGTCTTCCCTAGCGTGGATCATTTTTCAGGTTTCCCTCCCTCGTTTAAATTCTGCTGTCCACTTCTTAACCATAGAACAGAAAGGGTCATCCTCTCGGAATGTATCCATATCCTCATGAATTGCCTTTGGCGTTGGTCCCATTTTACAGAAATATTGGATGCACGGTGACCGATTTTATCTATCTTTCTTCATTCACACCGCTTTCTTGACTTCAGAACTTGTAATTAAAGAAAGGACGTTATTGAAACCGCATGACACTTAATGGGTTACTACTGTTTAGACTTTTCAAGGAGGTTGGCTTGGAGCGTAAGTGTAAAGTGTGTTTAGGGTCAAACGGCACAAGGGGTTCCCCCCATCTCCGCGTAGTTTACATTGTGGGTGAACCAGTTGACTGGAAAAGCCAGAGATTTAAAAGTGTATGGACTTTGTATATATATGATGCCTTGTACCGTTGTTCATCTGGTCATTTAGCCGCTGGGCCCCTACTGAGGCCCAACGTTGCCCCACTTTCGCCCCCTGGAGGCAGACCAGGAACCCAGTAGTCTGTTTCAATCTGGCAGGTCCTGCCACTTAATTTCCTGAGATTTCGGCGGCTAGGACCTAAAAAAAAAAAAAAAAGAAAGAAAGAAAGAAACGCGTCGACGTAGGGGTAGAATCGCTTAGTTTTGCTAGGCCAAGTTATGGGCGTAAGGTAATTTAGACATGTTAAGTTTTTGGTATGTAGGGCTTTCGCTAGCGTATAGATAGAGAGGGGGGAGGCAGAAGGCTGGGGGGAGAAAGACAGAAATATGGGGCCAATAGAGTAGGTAGCCCCAGTTTTCAGTGGGACATGCCCATGTCCCATGTCCCACCAGAGTAGAAGATATAGGGTGGAGAGGAGGGGAGGACGAAAATGTCCCCCCTCCCCCCCAAGGAAGTAGGTATAAAGGTGAAGGGGGCTAGAGTGCCCTCTTCAGATCGCCATATGGCTATTGGCAGCTATTGTTTCAAGTTTCTTTACTCATAGGGCAAGCTCCGTCCTTGTGCTTGTGTCCCTCATCTTTAGTTGCAGCCTTTACATTGTGCTGGCTGGTGTCTTTACATTGTGCTGGCTGGTGAGTCATTGTAGATGGTGATTAATGTCCTTCTCCTGATGAAGAGGTTTGGAGCGTAGTGGTCCTATTTGCAGACCGCCAGGATGTCTCTGACTCTTCGATAATAACTTATTTCATTCTCACAACAACAACTTTCTTAAAGCGCTGTCTCTCCGTAAGACGTGGCTTTTGAGACAATAGCTCCTTCATATCTCTAAACCAGTCAACTTCGCTATATAAAATCCTATATTCTTTCTTCTATCTTAAATACTGCTGAAATCTAGTCAGTCACTGCACTTTTCCATATTAAGAGCCTCCCTCCTCTCAGTGGAATATCAGCTATAAGGTGGGCTAACCTAAAAACTGATCATGAACACACCATCATCCACATTGCAATAATAAAAAACTTAAACTGAATTCCTCTCAAGAAGTTTCTTTGCATTAAATGTTTACTGGCAGTTTCCAAACTTGTCTAAAATGGTTGGCCGGCCCTTTCTGTTTGGGTTAAAGATAGAAATATTGATGGTCTCTGTAGACCATCAATATCGCAAAGAAACCGTTAATGCCATCCTAACTTCTAACCTGTGCGGATGCGTGTGGTTTTTTAATTATATTTAATTCTTGACGTAATTAAGGTTCATTTTTTGTTATTATTAATACATCTTTGTGAACTTTAAACTCTTTTGGCTTCAGCCATAGCGAGTATGTTGTCTCCAGTCAATTATGTATTCGTCTGGCAAAACAAGCAAACAGATATTTATTTATTCACTCACAGTTTACAAAATCTGATTTATCTTCCAGATATATTAGTTTACCTCACTGATTTGATTGTCATAACTAATATTTATGGAACGTGTTTGATTAAGCAGAAACAATTTTTTGCGTTTGAGCTGACCAGCTCTCATGACTGCTAAATACGGTTAACTATTTCATTCTTGTCCAAATTATTAGTTACAAACTCCTCTCACCTAGTGAGCACGCATGGATAGCACAGTCGGTAGGACCTAGTGGTTGCGCCTGATTATAAACAGAAGGGTCTATTCCTTGAGAAATTTCTGTTGCGTTTTTAGCTTTTCACCCAATATCACCATACATATGATGATATTGGGTGAAATATGATGACTAAGTGATAACAATGAAGTTTTTGCTGAATTTAATTTTGATTCTTATCATCTTAGCATTTGACTTTACTGAAAAAAAAAATTAATACGTCATTTACAATTTTTTGGTCATTTCTGTATTTATTTTCGAAAATTTTATTTTTGATTTCCCCTTTGGATGGTTTATATTTTTTCGATCCATCGTTTTATTAACTTCATTCCATTATTGTTGTTTCTAATGAAGTTGGAGAACTGCAATCAGCTTGAAGCATTCGTTTATTGTGAGCAGTATTTCTGTAAGGCACGCAATTACAGCCATTGTGCATGATTCATTTTTACGATTCTTCCGAAATCTTGTACACTTCTGACGTCATCTGTAGCCCTCTCCCGGGATCCCAAAACGGTTTCTTATCTTTAAATGCCACGCAGTTAGGTGAGGTGGAACTGCATCATGACAATCTTGAGGGTGGGGCGTCTGTGGGTCTATCTTTTCTGAACTGTGTCGTACTTATTTGACGATGCCCATTTCGATTATCCCTTTAGTTAGGTGTGTTCCCGCGTGCATGGTAATGACGGTTGATCGATTTACTGAGAGCTGGGGTGGGGAGACATTTTATTACGGTCTATATATAGTGTCCCACATAACAGGCAACATCACATTAAATGAAACTCTTAGCTAATTGGATGAGCATCCACTTTCTGAAGTAATTATGTAAATTAACAGATCCTTCTGCGTGTTAAACAATGCCCTCTGAAAAACTCTTCTTCCACAGAATGATTTCCCTAAGCTGCCAAACTGAGAACAAATATGTATACAAGCTTGCACAGAGTATTCCAGCAAAATTCGCTGCAACAGAGTACTACAGCTTTGGAGTTTTAGCACATTTGTTATGGAATTTTGGTTTGTTTTCAAACATTATTAGGTTTTTTAATTATTTTTTATTGTAATTTCATTAAATATCGCTTCGTGAGTACTAAATATTCTTTTATTTTCATGAATAGTGATAAAAAAATAATCAAGAATACAATCTTGACTTTTCGCGACTGCAGTTGATTTTTAAATTGCAATCTCACGTTCGATTTCCCTTAATGACTTTTCTGAAGAATTCAATTAAATTAAATATATCATTGCAACAAAATGCAAAAAAATTAGCAAAGAAACATTGAGGAGCAAGCTTTAGGTTAGATAGACGAATAAACATTACAAATAAGTCATTTAAAACATTTAATGTAAATTTTAGCATTAAACTGTAAATATACCATCGTGGGTAGCACATTGATTGTGATCTCCGTCCTTTCACATCTTGTGGAAGAGACCTGGATTCCGATACCGCCAAGGTGGAAGAAAGTTTCTGGTTTATTTTCTACCATAGCCATTTTATACTGTCCCCAGTGGGTTTGCACGGTCGGTTTCTCCTTGAAAACTAGGTTTCTTCTAGAAAAAACAGATCGATCGGAGAATGCACACAGGCGTAATTGCCCAGCTATTAGTATTAAAATAGCAGAGTGGGGCGAGGAAGCGAACTTGTTATTCGAGAAAATAATATAAAATAAAATAACTATCATATTAATTCTCATCGTCAAAAAGTACCAATTTTCCGACATTTCAGCCTCGGCCACCCTTGTAGGCAACTTATTCCAATTTTCCAGAACGCGCTGCCCGAAGGTAAACTTCATGAGGCTTAGCCTGCATACCATATCTCCTAATCACTTCTTATAGGAATAATGCTTACTGGTCTTCATAAATTTAGTTGCCCTTCTTTGAACCTTCTCCAGAAGTTCTATATCAATCTGCAGATGATGCCTGCAGACCTGGAAGCCACATCTATCAAGTGTTGTCGCACTATCGTCTTATAGAGCGGGATAATTACTTCCTTTTTTGTACTTCACACATTTTTAAGCTTCGCCGAAAAATAAGATTCTAGGAACAATGAGAGATACTCCCAGAGAAGTTCTATTACTACACTGTAAATGGATAAGAAGTTTGGTGAATGGGATGTTTTATGTTTTTCGTATTATTGAGCATTGACTTTGGAATTTGGGGATTAGATATATAATGATTCGCTCGCCCGTTACTATTCAGTGCAAAAAGCATACACCTGTAAGTTTACAAGTGGAAGTTTCCAGCTTACTGGGACTTACTGCTGGACACTTCCAGCATTAAGTCCCATTCAGGATATCTTCGTAGGTGTCCATGAACTGTTTTGGCAGCAGACCTGCGAAGACTTCTATACAAAGTGTGACCCAAAATCTGTTGGATTAGCGATTGATCCATGAGGTATTTTCTGGTCCTTAATCGGCACTTGGCACTGTATACATGAAATCCGAAACGATTTAAAGCCGTGGTTACTTATTCTTCCACACTGCAATGAACCGCTTACGCATGCTTGTATATCTCTAGAAAACTTATGCACTTGCCACTACGAAACGAGAGAATGGCAGCAATTTCGCGAACAGCGAAATTGCTTCCAGCTTTCAAGCTGTTGTTATTGTTTGGTTTTTAGGAGCATTAGCAACTAAGGCCATATTTCTCCCGGGATATGCGGTGGTCATTCCCTGACCTTTCCGCATCCTCCATATTTGGTGGTCACGGGCTCGAACCCCGGTCTAATTAAGAAGCGTGTGCTACGCACTGCTGCACCTGGCTACGGAGGCGCCTTACTGTAAGCAATTTCACTGCTTCCAGTAAGCAGCGAAATATTCGTGAACGTGATAACAGATTTTACTTGACTAATTAAACAACTACCATAAAATCTTACTCCATGTTTTAAATAATATAATCGGTATTAGAAGTTCAGACCTTCACAAGTTGTTTCTATATGTAATTTTATTATTTTCCCTTTCTACTTACATATATGTATGTATGTAGAAAAGGCAAAATATTCTGCAAGAGTCATTATAAGCATCAGCGCCATTCAGCGTCATTATTAGTTATAACTAAAATATTCGTCTGCCATTGAATGACCATAAATTAAAATGCTTTCGTGACTCTCTACACGATTCTAATATCTCTCTCTCTCTTTTTTTATATTTCTTATGGTAATAACTCCAAACACGAAAGGCTGTTTGTTTCGACAGCCTTTCGTGTTGTTGAAACTACAGATTTAATAGACTTTCCAGCATCACGAAGCTAGAGTAGTTGTTATGGGAAAATTCCAGTTTCAATAATAATAATAACAGACTCTAGCAAAGTTATATGGTGGAGGGTTCGGAAGCCAGAATGCTTAACATTGAACTTGACTTTTGCTGTTGATTTTAATTTTCACGGAATATATTTTAGCGGAAACAGTTCCAAAGAATGATAGCGGTAGAGATGGAAATGAAAGTGTTCAGAAAGAAAAAATATATATTCTTTTCGGATGAAGAGGAAATTAGAAAAATTATTTTTAGCCTCCGCTCAAAATAAAATAAAAAGATGGATAGGCACTACTGATATCGTTTCAATTCCGGAATTTAAATCTTAATTTGAATTCAAAAGTAGAAAAATTCTATAGCGGTTTTGCAAAAGGAGTGTCTAAAAATTTTGCAGTTGCTAATATAAACTCCTTTGACCTTGTGGTCGTGCCTTAGAAGAGTAGTAAGTTTTAATGCCTATTATAATTATGAATATTATTAGAAATAATAATAATACGTTATTGAAAATTTTAAGAAACTCAGATAGACAGCTTTTAACAAACGATGTTACAAATATTAATTATAAAAAAAGAGACACAGTTCCTTCTGAGGACCCAAGACCCACGATGGAATAAAGACGGCCCTGGGTGAATGAAATTACATATTTGTATAGATTTATAGTATAGTACTGACCTTGACAAACTGCTCGAAAGCCCCTCTTGAAATTTCGAATACTGGTACATAGCATGCAAAATATTATGTCGACGAGAACACAAACAATTCAAAAGATTTAATGCAAAGGCTATTAGAGCCAGCTAAAAGGGTTGAGGCAAGCTAAACCAGCTTTGCTTTGGCACTCGCGCCTCCACCTACGTGATGAGGAAATACATAGTTTTTTACTTTAATTTTATTTTTGTATATTTATTTGTTTTGTTTTGTTTATATTTATTTTATTTTTTTTTATGGAGAGCTATTTTTATTTTTATTAAAACTAAAAGCGGCACCCAGAACATAAGTTCAAATCCGCCTAACAACTCTCAACTGAGTATCTTACAACTTTCATAAAATTAATAAATAAATACAACATTGTAAAAACATAAAATATATAAATTAATTAAAAAATATATAAGTTAATTAAAAAAAACAGAAACAACGCATAAAATTTACACTAGCAACTCATCCATAACATAAAAAACAGACTTAAACTCTTAAGTATTGTCCAGGTCTTCTTGGTGAAACGAATCTTATTGTCCAATTTTATCTTCAGGCTTGATTGATTTGGGGCAAAACTGGGTTCGCCTCCAAAATAAGCCTCTTCCTTCGAGCAAAAACTTATTTTGCAAAGGCCTGGAGTGCTGCAAGATTACTTGCTGTTTGGATTAGCTGTTCCACTGCAGTTGAGGAGAATCCCTAGATGTTATTCTTCAGCTTTTCTCTGGATTCATTATACATAGCACAGTCGAAGCGTATGTGGAACCAGTTCTCCTTTGCTCCACAGAAACAAAGCTCTGACTCTGAAAGTCTAAATTGAAACAATTTCTCATTGAGGGCACCATGTCCTGTGACTAGATAAGAGGTTTCCATCGTGAGAGTAAACCATTTCGTAACAGATTTTGCCATTGCAAAGGTAACAGCCGGTATGAAGTTTTTGGTGACCAGGCCCTTGTTGGGTGTGTCCATCGCGTCTGCCATATATGAACTAGCTCATTATAGCAGCGCAGCTTCTCTCTTTTCACGTCCGTGTCTAAATTAAGTCGGATGCCTAGAATTGCTGCAGGAATCCTCCTCCGTATTCTGTAGCATAATCCCCTATAAACTACAAAGAGGTCCAGTGGAAGAACTCCTGCAATGACTTGTGTTGCTGCTGTGGAGACAGTTCTGCAGATCCGATGCGTGGCCAGGGGAAGTCCCCGTTGGACAGAGATCAGCTTCTTTTTAATTTTTATGGAGAGCTAAGTAGTACCTACATTATATTCAAAATAGAGAAACAACCAGCAGATACACACAGACCTCACTATATACCGCAATCCTGTACGCCGCCGAAATCTGGGCCTCAGCATCTTCCTCCCTGCAGAAGCCAGCCAATATTCAGTTCCGAATACTGGACCTTGAAAGACGACTGTCAGAAGCTACCTCCCCATCAGACTAAAACAAACGAAAGTCCCGAGGTCGCCAAACCTCATCACTATGAGGCGTACGATGATGATAAAAATGCTAAAAATTCAGATAAATGTCGCAAATTTTGGGATATATGTGAGTGGCACAAACCTCCGCTTGTCTCTGAGGTTAAGTCTCCAAATCATACTAATATGGAATCGGCTGTACATTCTCACCGGCTCAAGCATACGCACAAGCTGCAGATCTATTTCCAAAAAATGGAAATAAATCTGCAGAAATTGGTGACAGACAAGAAACCAGGCAGCTCCTCATAGAGTGCATGTCACATCTAAAGGCGAAGTAAATGGCTTCAAGTAAAAACAACTGCGTGCAGTATGAGTGTGACAAGCAGCTTTGAAGCAACTACATCTTCTTCTCACAGAATTGTCTGTACCATACGGACTTGAAGATAAACTGATCTAGTGAACTCATCGGAACTGTTTTCTAGGTATATTTTGTTCTAAGTTTGTAATTGTATATAACGCAAGTTTATCTAGGTAACATTCATTCATCCATCATTTTAATCACCCATGATGATCGATAATAATAGTATATATAAAATTATGTAAATATCTCAATCAAAGTGTAAAGCTCCTGGCCCTGCTGGCGTGATGAACATATACTGGTAATACGTTGTAACCGGCAATATGGTGTAAGATGTAAATCTTACAAATTAAAATAGAAATATTTTTTTGCTAAAATGAATCCAGGAAGAGCGATGGAAAGTGAGAATTAGCATTAATGCCCGAGTATTAAGTTAAAGATAGAAAGTATTAAGGTTGGATATTTAGTTTTAATGTAAATAAGGTTAAAGTTTGAAGAAACACTGTATTTAGTACTGGACAGTTTTAGACGTGTGAATTAAAATAGCGGCTAAAGGTAAACAAGAATTTAAATAATACAAGAGAGCAAACAGGGACAGCAAGACTAAGCAGAGGGTGCCATTTGAGAACAGGCATGAAAGGGTTGCTAAGGGAAAGAACAATAGCACCATGAAACAGGATTACAAAGTGTCTCTTTTGATCTAAGCCACCGTTAGGAAGTAAACAGGAAATGAGTGGGACGTCCAGTGTTCGCATCAGAAAGAAACGGCGTCAGGGTGACTGATATTTGGCAAGTTGGCCATATTTAGCAGAGAAAAGTGTGAACACGAAAATGAGTGTTTGGAGGTGACCGGTAACATGAAAGGGTCATACTGCCATGTGAAAAAAATAAGAAATTTCTAGAGAAGGGTTGGTTTGTGCGCTAGGGAGACAGCTGGGGTGAGTTTTTTTAGCAAATAGGAAGGAATGAAAAGTTAAACAGTATGGGGATTGGTTGGAGTCCTTGGGGGAGGCGTTCCAAACTTGAGGGAAAGAGTAAAGTTCGGCGGGAGTAATTTGAGATAGTGGCCATTCTGTATCTGACTTCTCTGTGGTCGAAAGGGGTCGTGAGATGCTGGTTGAAGTAGAAGTAGATTTTTTGTTGGTCAGAGTTCACATCTCGTGCTAGCAAGATGAAGAAGAAAAAGGAAAAAAAAAGCCTGGTCCGACATCGGAAAGCAGTGAAGGTGGTGGTTAAGTTTAAGGTTAAGGTAAACGTGCAAGAAAGAAAGCCTGGTCCGGCATCGGAAGGCAGTGTGCCCAAGGAATGGAAGAAAGCCCGTCTCCACGAAGGAAGTGTAAACGCAAGGAAATTGGATGTAGCGGCGATTCCGGAACGTAAGTCTGTTCCTGTTTCTTTTCTCGAATCCTTAACTCAAGGACTCATAACCTAGCTCTGTAAGGAATTGAACGATAGTCCTTTTAAAGAAGGAACATTCCTGTTGTGTTATGAGTTAGTTACTAAGGTTGCGATAATTTGTTATGAATGTTAAATGATTATGAAATAATGTAAGGGTGGTACAGGGGTAATAAAAAGAAAGTAATAGCATAAAGGAATTAAAGATATTATATTTATAGGGGTAGTATTGTAAGGTTATGTTAGCCTTTATCATTAATTTAGGCCAGGTGCCAACACAAGATAACGTACCAGATGAGGAGTAAAGAGAAAGAAATTTTATTAACAGAGAAACCTCATGAGTTATTGTTATTTGGTTTTTTTAGGAGCATTAGCAATTAAGGCTCCGGGATATGCAGTGGTCATTCCCTGACCTTTCCGCATCCTCCGTATTTGGTGGTGACGGGCTCGAACCCCGGTCTAATCAAGAAGCGTGTGCTACGCACCGCTGCTCCTTCCCACCTGGCTATGGAAGCGCCCTCATGAGTTAAGAGGGATGCCTAAGATGATAACTAGAGGGTAACTAAGGTGGAATGAGTGATTTGTAATAAATATTACTGATGTAAGAGGATACCAGTTGTAATACACTTCATGTGTTAAAGGCTAGAAACAATACAAAAAGAGTAATAAGAGCTGAAATGAGTTTTACTGATGTAAGTGATAAAAATTGGTAATGTAAGAGAATGATTGAGTAATCATCGAGGATTCAAATTAAGTAAGATACAACTGATACAAACTGATGTTAATAATTTGTAATTGAGAATGGTTGATGAGGGAGAGATGATGTATGGTACTATAGTATGTTTTATATATATAGAAATTGATATGCATGTATGTAATTATTTTTTATTACATGGTGGAGGTCTGGAGAAAAAGGAAAACAAAAACCTAACCCCCACAATGGATACTTACTAGTAATTAAGATTATTTATTTTACATTGCGCAGTATTACAAGTACGAGTAAAATACACAAAAGCGTTTAAGAAAGTTACAGCTTTTCTACGGGGTATTCTATATATTTTGTGACTGTTTGTATTTTTCTATCAAATGTGCACAAAATATTCTTGTTTTTGATCCAAGTTGCTAATTTGGGCCCCTGCTAAAATAACATAAAAGATTTAATGATACTCAATGGTTATGTGGTTAAAGGGAAACGTATTGATAGTCTCACTTGTTACCACCAAATCGGATGTATTTGTTTTAAAAGCCAAGATACCGCTATCCCATTATTTATATTTCCTGTGGAAACGAAGTATTCCACAGGAAATATAAATAATGAAACTGTTGCTAGAATGAAAACGTTTAAACTGTCTATGGCAATTAGCAACTTATCTGGAGAATGATTGAAACCATCCTATATTTCACGAAAATGTTCTTACTACACTTTGTAGCCAGAAAGAGATTGGAAGAATAGCCTCTCCAAAACGTGGCTTTAAGGCATACAGGCATATTAACCTAATTACTCATGGCGGAATTGCATACACAAAGACGCAAAATAGTAAACAGTAGTTTATTGTTTACTTCAACAGAAAGAATAAACCATGGACAATAGTTTACTGTTTACCTTTTCCGAAAATGGGGGTGTGTGTCTCATTAAAATATAAATTAATTTTTTTACTCTTAAAATATTAATTGGCAATGACATGAATTATAAATTAAAAAAAAAAATTCTTGGGAATAAATTACAATAATGCTTTTCTGTGGGCAGGAGCAGCAGTGCGTAGCACACGCTTCTTGATTACCGGGGTTCGAGCCCGTGACCACCAAATACGTAACCACCATATCCACCAAATACGAGGATATGCGTGACCACCGCATATACCCGGAGCAATATGGCCTTAGTTGCTAATGTTCCTAAAAACCAAATAACAAAACCGGGGTTTGAGCCCGTCACCACCAAATACGGAGGATGCGGAAAGGTCAGGGAATGACCACCGCATATCCCCGGAGCAATATGGCCTTAGTTGCTAATGCTCCTAAAAAAAACCAAATAACAATAACCAAATAACAAACAAACAACAACTACTCCAAATACGCAACCTTTACGCCTCTAAGCTCTCTGCTGAACTTGAAATGGCACAAATTGAAAAAAAGATTAATCAGATATCTTACTATCAGAAACTCTATATTGAGAATAGTACGTCGAACTCTGCCAAGATTTCGAGCTCAGTCCTCTAGAAAGTTGGATCGATCATTTCAAGAGAAATACGAGAGAGATAATCTCAAAAAAAAAAAAATCTACGCCCTGTGGGGTTCTCTGATTTTGTTTCCTTTTTTCTGAGACCTCCACCCTACTGAAGTCTCAAACAGCCCACAAAACGCAAATCTAACTGCAATTCACAGAAAATTCTAGATCCAGGGTGTTAGCCGAACATTAAAGACACATTTTTTCAATAAAAATCTCAAACCTTTAATGAACATTATATTCAGGATTTACATAAAAAAAAGATAAAAATTACATCCAAGCATACCAATTTCCATATATTTGAAACCATACTACAGTACAATACACTATCTCTCCCTCATCACCTATGCTCAAGGCCGTTCCCCTTCCGTTACAAAATATTAACATCAGTTTGTATCAGTTGTATCTTATTATAAATCATCAATGATTACTCAATCATTCTCTTCCATTGCCAGTTTTTATCACTTACATCAGTAAAACTCATTTCAACTCTATTACTCTTTCTATATATATTTGTTTCTAACCTTTAGCACATGAAGTGTATTGGAACTGATGTCATCTTACCTCAGTAACGTTCACTATAAATCACTCATTCTACCTTAGTTACTCTCTAGTTACCATCTTAATCATCCTTCTTTATTCATGAGGTTTCTCTATTAATAAAATTTCCTTCTCTTTACACCTCATCTGGTATGTTATCTTGTGTTGGCACCTGGCCTAAATTAATAGGGGGGCACATGTATACAAACCGTTTAGGACTTGACATATCATTAGACTTTGATGTGTTCCTTTGGAAGCATTCATGAACTTGCTGATGTCGGTACATTAAATGGAGCACTCCATTTCCCATGGAGTGCTCCATTTATCTATCTCTTACCAATCTGCATTTCATGTAATGTGAAAAGGATTTGATTGAACTATGATAAATTCATAATAAGTTAAACTATTAAAGGTAGCACAATTTTAAAACAATTATTAACGTTCATTCTTTAGCTTATTAACCATTCTCACATTAAAAGATTGTTTATACAAAGTATGTCTTTTTCTTTTCTAGTTTGAAAATGGTAAAACTGTAACGTTAGATCTAAATAATTTAATAATGTAGGCTAATAAGCAATACTGATAAATTTCTGTTATAATTTGTAATCACCTTCAAAGCTTTGTAAATACGATTATTAAATTTGAAAATGTATTGGGTACCGAACGTTTTCATTATCATCAATATCGTGATCGCTTCAAATTTGATCATTTTGAATATGCGTATCACTGGCGTATTTTCTGAAGATAATAAATGTTAAGCAACATAAGTTAAAATATTTTTCTTAAAAAAAATATTTCGTAAATTTTGCCTCCTTCAAAAAAACGCACTTTTTATTTGTAAGAACATCGTCTCGGGAAATCATGAAAACAATTTGGCATTTTATAATTGTAACCTCTTCCATAAATAGGATTTGATAAACTTTACATTGAGGTCAGTTATTTCTCCCTTTTCCTGCGTATGATTCGATGCATGATTTTCTAACGTTATCGAGACCTAATCTTTCCTTTCTAAAACAACTTTCGTTGCACAGGTCGTATTACAAGTACACGTGCATTTTTAATATCCGTATTTAGGGGTCGCCATGTATAATAGCTAAAATGGTCATTAAGTTTTCATAAGATATTCCTTATTTAGTTAATTTGGCCATTTTTGCATTCTTTGGAACCTGACACGCATAACTAGCATGTTTCTTTGATGAATTCGAATACGTGTATAAAATACGCTGGTGAAAAGGAGGCAAATGGGAAGGAGGGCAAGTTCAGAAAGCTTCATTGAAGAATGAAGCTTTGTGAACTTGATTTGGGATAGCGTAAGTGGGAAACTGGTTCAAAAATCTCTCGGGGTAAAAAGACTATCGACTTTTTTTTTATAAAAATATCAAAAGATTAGTTTTGATTTAAGATGATACCTTAATACTCATCAAGCTATTATCTCTTTCCATAATGTCATTTTGAAGAACTCTTTATTCTTAAATAATTATTTAAGATTAAATTGCTTTGTATGGGTAAATTATTTATTTACCCATACAAAGCAATTTAATAGCTGAATAGCCTGTGGCTGGGATAATGGCTGTACGAGGATAAAATAATTGATATGATAATTTAACATTACTCATGTTCTTGATTTTAAGCGAAGATACCTTTAAAGAAATATTAATATCAATTAGTTAAAGCGTTACAATTTTAAGAAAACTTTACAATTTTAAGAAAGTTATTAAAGTTCCATAAAAATCACATAAACATGGAATACTTGGATAACTGCATCTGATGATGTTTTTAATTTAATTTAATTTAATAATTGTAAGGTCATGTACCCAAGTGATAAAAATCCGTAACAATTTTATAGAAGAAATCAGTCACCTACTAACCTCTTGGGTAGCACAATAGTTATAATCACCCTTCTTCCCATACCGAATAGAAAAGGTTCGAGTTCGAATCGAGTCAGTGGCGCGTGAATTTTTATGTGCTTTTTTTATTAAGTGCCTGAGTTGGTCGGTCTCAATCTTGGCTGCTTGGTTATTTTTACCCTAAATCTTGGAGTTTATCGTTCAGAATACCCACAATTTCCAGACAAAAATACTGACACCGCACACACTAAATTGCTTTGGTGCTTTAACACACACAAGATCATAAGCCATTTTATTGTAAACAATTGTTTGTTGCGCGAGCTGAGGTGGCATCTAATTTTAGAAATAAATACATTTTTGTATTTATAAATAAATGCGCGTAAATAGATGTAAATATACAGTGCGTTAAATTTCTGGCGCGTTAGCAAATAATAATTTATTTAATAATAAAAATATCAATATTTTTATTATATTTTAATAAAAATAATAATACTAAAGTAATAATTTATGATTTAAAAAAAGGGCAATATGCAACGAGACTTACTTTTACGCACAAAACGAGTAAATTACGTTCCTGAGAATCCGCCTATGTTGAAATAAATATTTATTTTTGTCATATGTATGAAAAATATCAATAATAATTGGCGGATTTCTGTTGGTCCGATTTTAATAAAATGTGGAAGGGAAGATACCTTCCTAAGAAACCTAAATATTAAAATTTTATGAAAATCTGTCCACTGGACATAGGTTAACCTTGTGGGCTTCTTTGGGCTATCCTTTCAAAGCTTTAACGTAGTCATATCTGCTCACATATTGGTGGTCCTAAGGATTCCATCTTTCGCGGATGTGGACCTAGAAACATTACTTAATTTTTAGGAATTTTCCAGCCCCCTCTGGTGGATTGGAGCCGAGATCTGGAAAACACATTTTTCGGAATTTAAAATACCTCTTCAATATTTTGTGGGGGGTGGTTAGTGGATGTTAATACCTTTTTTTTTTTTATTATTATTTATCTCTTTAATAATAAATCACGTTAACCTTCCAGACCCACCTCTTTTAACTTTGTATTTCGCAATTAAATTTCCCCCCTTAATTTACCCCCCTCCACGTTAACACCTGACTTGTATACTGCACAGAAGATCACAGATTCTGGGGGAATAATAGTTCGTGTATGTCTCCTCTGGACTGGCTGAGTATTCAGAATGACTCAATACTACACATGATAAACATATACAAATTTGTTTATTTCACAGTATATACATTAAAGAATTGTATCATACAACATCAATTGGTATAATGTTAATTACTGGCATTATATGTGTGTTAAGATGTAAAATTAATCGCAACTGATATATTATGTCTCTTCGTGTCTTTCTGCCTTTTCTCCTTCTGGTTTAGGTTACATCTCATAACATTACTTTACTTTCTAACAGTTAAACTTCCCAACTGGAATTGCAGCAGTGAGCTTAACACCTCTATGGATATTGTCCTAGATTTATAAATCCCCGCTATAATCTTTCTTTAATTTATCCCTTCCAAAATAATTCAATCTTAATATCTTGTAACGTTTCATGTACATAGACCACCTTTACATCTTAACTTAGAACATACCAGTCTCGAGTACATGTATCTAAATCTTCCTTGCTTTAACTTATCCTTGAGATGAAGTACATACATCTATATCTTATGAACCCTTTCCTTCCTTTTATGCTAGACAATACCAAATCTACTATCAACTAAATAGACATTTTTCTAAAGTCCTTCCCCTCAAATCTAGCTTAAAATTATTATCTCGTACTTACATAATAACTTAGGGAATCACCCTTTACACAACCTTTTCTCAGTTCAGGGGCGACCATCATCAACAGCATAGGGCATCATCAGGCTCCAACTGGAATTATTCATCGGCAAAGGAACTGCTGCTCATCTACAGGGATTCTCCTACGTTCAGGAACTCGCTCTTCTTTCCATACGGCTATTAAATAAGTTGCTCCGGCCTGCTTTTTGGGCGTCTGATCAGTTCGACGAAACTGGGAAGCATAATAGAATTATCAGGACTCTTCTTACTGCTTTATCAAGAAGCCTGGCTATGTAGCTCTTCCTTATCTTTCTATACCGAGGCTTTTCGATCCTTTTTACTCAGCTCCAGCATATGTGTTTCCATCTTTCATCGGTTATCTCCTTCCTATTTCAACAACTCTTAAACAGCAACTCCCACAACTCATTTCTCTGTCCGCTACTTTCTGGCGATTCTCCCGGCACTTCTCGGGATTTCTTTCCAGCCGCACATCACTCAGGCATCTCCACGGGAACTCTCAAAAACTTCCAAACTGCCAAAACTCACAACTCTCCCACAAAAAAAAAAAAAAATCTCCCCTTCCCTGTCTTGCATCTCCTTTTTGTTTCAGCCGCTCATTCTATTTTGATCCATTCGTCGTTCGTTCTTCATCATCTCATTATTCTCATTCGCTCTCTCCCACTTCTTCCGTTTTTCTTGGCCCTTCCCTCTCCTGGGGTAACTTCCTGTTCACGAAATTTCCAGAAACTTCGATGAACTACTGGGCGTCTGGAAATTTCTAGATATTTCCTTGTGATCATTCCCGATTCACTTACCGCTATTAGTCCACTCTGTTTTTTCTCTACCGCTCCTTGAAATTAATAAGTGCTCAAGGAGTCGGTCTGTTTCATCTAGCGGCTAGCCATTACCACATAGTGTATATCGCATCCAGGGTTTCCTTCACCCTCTTAGTTCTTAAAATCTTCCTCTCCACAAGGGGGAGTCGGTTCCCTTGTTCTTTTCTTCCAAAGAGCTGCTCACTTTCTGTTTATGCGACCATGAACTGGCCTTACGGTGCTCCCTTTGTACTAGTGTTCCAGTGCTCCCATTGTCTTGTGTACCGTCCTGCTACCCCCCGTTGTTACGTTAATCCTCCCCTACTTGACTGTATGGTACAGAGCGATCGCAATCTAAGCTGAAAATCATCCTATGTAAATAATATTATTTAATATATACATATTTTTTCTTGTTATGTTATAATATTTATAACATAACATTCGCTAGGATAAGTGTAAGAATTTTGTTCTTACAATTTCATCCAGCTGGAAATATACATACATATTTTGAAGAAGTGTGATTATCTTTCGGGATATTTTGAAGAGAAAATCTATCCAGCTATAAGATTATTTATTTATGGCTTTTGCTTTTTTTAACTAAAACATACACTCTTAAACATGGATACGGATTTGGAAAAAACTTTAACTAGACATTCTGACGCAGAGAATTCGTCTTCCGGATCAGAGTTAGTGGATTCAGCGAGGAGAAAGAAATCTCCAGATAATGTAAAACTGTGTAGAGGTAAAAAAAAAAAAAAAAAAAACCGAAAACCCGTAAAACGCCCAGAGTGCTTGTTCCTCAGTTGGACTAAGATACAGACAAGGATAAGGATAAAAATCTTCATGTGTGGGTGGAAGAGTCTACCCCATCGATGGGAACGGATGTCAATCTTATTACTTCTACGATTAATACGGATAATCAAAATAGTTCTAGTGAAAATGAGGTGGTTCAGGATTCGTCATTTATGGAGGGTTTGGACCATAGATGGTCCCTTGAGGCTTCTGCTGTGTATGCAACGGTAGCCAAAATTCGAAAGGCTTTGGGAGAGTTTATGTCAGCAAAGTAACAAAGTTGGCCTCAAATCGCATCCATAGTTTGTGGGCAGATTTGGAGGCAGTCACAACAGCTTTATTGATTGACAATGAGCGATTAAAAGCTAAATCAGCGGAACTAGAAATTCGGACGAATCATTTTGATCAGCTAATGGAGAAGCGGGCAGCTCCTCACAGATTATTTGCTGATGCAGTTGGACAGAATTTGGTCTGTGAGAATTCTAATGGTGATACTATTGTTAGGAGGCTACTGTGAGGCGCGCAATGGGTGTTGCAGCTGCAGATAAGGTTATGCCTGTGTCCTCGGTTAGTCCTCGTGGTATTTCGGACCCTAAAAACATTGTTATACTTAGACCTACAGAGAATTCTGCTTTGGCTTCGAGCCAAGAAGTCAGGAATGCGGTGGCAGATGCAATTAAGAAGAATTATAAGAATACGAAGATTAAAAATATTCGTCTCCTGAGTAATAAAGGAATTTTATTAGAAACCACAAATTCAGAAGATGCAACTAGGATAGGGAATGTTTCAGTTTTAAAGGAGGTTGGTCTATCGATCGAGAGGCCTAAAATATCAGATACAACAGTGCTTGTATACGGAGTACCCAAAGAGTTTACAAAGGACGAAATCCTGGAGGATTTATACTATAAAAATTTTAAAGATTATGAATTTATCCAGGATGAGGTAAAAGATGAAGTAACATTCAGATTTAATTCTGGATCTAGAAATAATGCGACTAATTGGGTCATTGGTTTCAGCCCTCGATTATATAAATGCTTGTTTCATAATGAAAGAATTTTCCTTGGATTCGGTTCCCATAGGTTTCGGAAATTCACAGTGGTGAACAAGTGTTTTAGATGTCTGGGTTTTGGACATGGTGCACAGTCATGTTCACACAAGACTGTTTCTTGTGGTCACTGTGCTAATGGGGATCAAGTTTTCACTGAATGCCCTCACAAGGAGGACCCTCCACAACGTATTAATTGTAAGAGAATAAAAAAGTAATCACTCCGTAAGGGACATTAAGTGTCCTGAGTACATGAGAGCAGTGGAATAAGCAAACATGCGCATCAATCATGGATAATAACTTCTTCTCTTATTTTACCTCTGGAGCTTTGCAAGGACATAGAGATTTAAAAATTTTACAAATAAATGGTCAGCGCTGTCGGGCAGTTTCTGATGAAATAATGGTGATTACCTCGGAGAAATTGTTTGTATCTAGGAGCCATTTTATTTCTCACAAGTGGGAGGGGCAGCCCATAAGATTATGGGTTTTCATTCTTCTACTAGAATAGTAGCAGCTATGGATGTTCCTCCAAAATCCACTATTGTGATTTTTAATCCAGACCTTGTCGTAACGTCAATCACGGGTTTGTGCTCAGCGTGTATGACGAGCATTCTTGTATCTTCACAAGTTTCTTCTTTCTTGCTGGTGTCACTGTATTGCGCTCCATCGGAAGATATTCAGATAGCGCTTCATAATTTGGAAAATATTTTTTTAAGATATGCATCCCATAATCTCATTGTGACTGCTGATTTTAATGCAAACTCACAATTTTGGCAGTGGATACACTGATGTGAGAGGGAACCAGTTTGAAGACCTCTTATTATCTCATAATCTTGTTGTTCAAAACCTTCCAAATAAGCCATTCACCTTTTCAATTGTATATGGAGAGTCTAATATTGACGTTACTGTGATATCTCTTCATATGTGCGATTCTATTTTGAATTGGGAAGTCGATTCTGTCTTGGTAAATAGTGATCACCGTGCAATTTCATTTGCTCTCTGTTTCGAAGTAAGGGAAAACAGCTTCGCTACGAGTGATCTGTCTAGATTTTCTATGGACCGTGTTAATTGGAACAATTTTAAAAATTATTTGACTACAGTTTTCGATAGTGATAATAGTGATATACCTGGAGAGAGTTTAAATGCTATGACAGCTTATGAATATGTAAACTATGTACAGTATCATATTTTCCAGGCTTGTGTGTACTCCACCAGGAGAAAAAGTACTAAAAATTTGTCTGTGCCATGGTGGACTCCTGCTTTGTCTGCTTTGAGATCTCAGGTATGCCAGGCTAGGAAAGTATATCAAAGAAATAGACATCTCTCTCTCTCTCTCTCTAGTGTTGATGTGGAATCGTTTAAAAATGCCTATAAATAGAGAAGAAAGGGTTTTCATACGGCTATTTCTGAGAGCAAGAGAACTTGTTGGCAAAATTTGGTTAATGAAGTTGGTAACACAGATCCCTGGGGTCTCGTGTATAAAATTTCTCCTAATAAATTGCTTTGTGGAGAAATACACAACACTGTATTGAACAATAATGATGAGACATCGGATTGGTTTTCTACTGTGGAAACGATTGTTAGAAGACTATTTCCTCAGGATCTTCCTCAAGATGATTCGCCTGAACAAGCGGAGATACGCCGGATGAAGAGGTGACTCTGATGCTGAACTCTTCAGTTTGGTAGAGTTGGGTGCAGCTGTAGCTAAATTGAACGTTAAGAAATGTCCGGGATTGGACTTAATTGAAAATCAAGTAATCATTAAGTTTTATGATTACTTTCCTCAAATTATGTTAAATTTATTTAATAAATGTTTCATTGAAGGTACTTTTCCAAGACCGTGGAAGATGGCACTGCTAAAGATATTGCATAAACCTGGTAAGCCTAGGACTGATCCGAGAGCATACAGACCAATTTCTCTTTTGGCGAAGAACATGGGTAAGGTTTATGAAAAGTTACTTGCTCCCAGAATTTCTGCGATGTTAGAAGATAAGCATCAGTGTTCTGCTGATCAGTATGGATTTAAGAAGGGGCACACTACAGATTATGCCCTAACATCTCTTTTAAACTACATCAAGGATTCTTCTGATAAAATATGTTCTTATGGTCTTTATAGACTTTGAAGGAGCATTTAATTCGGTATGGTGGGAAAGTGCCCTTCGATCTCTTCTGCTTGCACAGTGTAATAGTTACATGTTTAACACTATAAGGTCATACTTTCAGGACAGATTTATTACTGTGCGTGAACGTCATCTGTCGTATAGTGCCGGTGTCTCGAGAGGTTGTCCTCTGGGTTTTGGGACCTGTCTTTTGGAATGCACTTTTAGATCAGTGGCTTTTTAAGGAGAGTACAGAGTTTGTTAAGATAGCCTATGCTGATGACCTTATGATTGGAGTTTCTGGGCGCTCCAGACTTATATTGGAAGAAAAAGTACAGTCAGTTTTAGATGATTTAATACAGTCGGCCGAATTGAACAAATTGAAGATCTCTGCAAGTAAGGCCTGTTTTGTGGTTTTTAAGAAACAATTTGATTACGGCAGACCTCCACGAGTTCTTTCAGGTGGAGTTCAGATTCTTTATGTTGCTAAAACTAAGTATTTGGGATTAATCATAGATGATATACTTTCCTTTTTTGCCACATGTTTTACACCTAAATGTAAAAGTAAGACACTTTACAGCCTCCATTGCTAGGATTTCTTAAGGAGTGGGGATTGAATAAGAGGGTGTTGTCATTGTATTATAAGACTATTTTTCTCCAGATAGTGGCATATGCGGCTGTTGCTTGGATTTCTGGTAACTAAAACTAGGATTCGATCGAAACTTTTATCGCTTCAGCGCTCTATGTAATTTTCAATTTTATTGAAAGGTATTTTCAATTTTATTGAAAATACCTAGAACAGCATCTACAAACGCCCTACAGGTAATTACTGGTACCATGCCATTGGCTTTATTTATTGTCTACAGAGGGCTTTTGTACAAGTTGGAAAAGAGTATGTCGATAACGTTTTTGGATATCACAATCGATTTGGAGAATAATATTAAAGAAGAAAAACAACGAATATGGAATAAATTAATGGATTTGTGACAGACCAGGTGGGAAAGTGGTGAGGTTGGAGCTGTGACGAGGAAATATATTCCCCAGGTGAACTATGCATTGCCAAAAACAGTGGCATCTTGGTTTACGCCTTCTATGTATACTTCTTTTTTGTTAACAGGACATGGCTCACTAAGGGCCAAATTATATGAGAGAGGATTGGAGACAGATTCTTTCTGTACATGTGGCGAACAGGAGACTTGGATGCAAGTATTTTTTTTTTACGTCGGGAGTATGAAGACTAACGGCAGTTGTTGATGGCACATATTCCTGACTTATTGCTTGATACAGTACATTTAGTTATTGCAAATCATGACTGTTTTAAATCATTTCAGGAGTTTTCAGCTGCTGTTTTTGCTAGAAGAACTGTTCTCATAACCTTTCTTTGAGAGGCAAACCTGGTGACTGGATTGTCCTCATGGAATTTCACTATTTGTTCCTACCTCTGCATAGCACCTGATGTGCTGGACCTGATTCATGGTGTTGGGTCTGGTGCTCTGGTTAGTTGTCTTTTGTGCTGCAATCATGAATACTCCCTTCTGGATTGCTGGACCTGATTCATTGCATCGGGTCTGGTATTCTAAAGGTTCTATTATCCATGGCGTATAGTTGAAGATTTGCTGGACAGTACCTTTATTGGGGTCTGCGCGGGTAGCACAGTGGTATCGTCACCGTCCTCCCCACACCGGGTGGAAAAGGCCTGGGTTCGAATCCCGTCGATGACGCGAGGAACTTTAATGGGTTTTTTTCATTCCGTGGCTGAGTTAGTTGGTCTCAGGCGTAGATAGCAAGGTTTTTCTCCCCAGTAACTGGGGTTTTTTCGTCCAGCAAAACAGGCAAATCAACCATAGAACATACGCAATTTACAGACGGGTTAATGTATTTAATTACGGGTAACCCTAAAATAATAATAATAATAATAATAATAATAATAAAAAGTACCTTTATTGGGTTTGGAGGTTCCAGTGCATGTGGCAAAGCAACTGAGGAAATATTCAGCTGAACTGTGATTTTTGAAGTTTATAGTTGTGCCATCCAGACTATTAAATATTATTGTTGTTTTATTATATATACTGTATATATATATATATATATATATTTTTTTTTTTTTTTTTTTTTTTCCCTGCTGGCTCTCTGGTATGGGCAACCCGAGGAGCGGGATTGCTGACACTCACTGGTATTGCACTACCTGCAGTGGGTGCGCGATTTCATGCGTGAATTGCGCTACAGTAAATCAGACTCAGGTAAATTAACATACTTTCCCAGGACTGCTTTGTAACGTCTATATATTTACAAGTTCTGAAGGTAGATTTGGGCTTATGCCTGGGAGCTACCCTAATTAAAGAAAACACTTACACACACACATACACGAGTGTTTAATGATAAGTCAGTGCATATAATTATATGTAAATATATCTTGTATATAAATCATATATATACTTTTATGAACATAATCTTGAGACTATAAAATTTCATAATAATCTATCTACTCGGAGTCCAGTCGTTATGTGCGAACAGATGGACGGACATAGATTAGGCAATGGGCGCATTAAGCATATATGCTAACACTCTTTTAAACGTTCTTTAAGCAAAATATCATAATTAATGCACATTTATATTTTAATTTAAAATTACTTTTAATGATATGTTTACTACTTTACGTAATTTAGGTTTTATTACCATAGTAAACTGAAAGATATAAAAGTCCCAATCACACCACTCCGGTTTGTTTAGGCAGATACATAAGACTACTGAACAGTGTTTCCCAAATTTAATCGCGTACCCTTTTAGATGTAATCACTTTATAAATAAATAAATCTTTATTTGTCCTACCAAATTTAAAATATATGAGTACATTGGTAAGCGACAAATTCCCTTCACGGCAGACAATGCCAGGGGATTACCATAAAATGTGAATAAAAGAATGTCTAAAATATACAAGAAAGGGCAACAAATATACAATAAATATACACGAAAAGATGACATATAAATTGCATTACTCTTCACTACATTTCTGTCTAGAGTCCTGGCAATTGTAATACAAAAGTTCATCTTAACATCACATCCACTGATCAACTTGTGCGATATATACATTATTCAATTGCGTACACAGTTCCTGACAGAAATTCACACAACTACTAGGTAACAGTAGCCTCAGCGATCCACACTGCGGTTTGTTTCCTATAATTCGGGTCTTCTATGAGCTTTAGTAGGTCAATTCCGATATGTGTTAGGCACTGAATTGATTCTAACGCACTGGCGGGTATAAACCTGTCGGCCATCTTCAGTCTGTTGGTCTTCATTCTCAAGGATTTTGTACCTCTTAATGCAGATGGCGGGATGTGCCACTCACGAAGCTGCCAGAAGCATGGTGATGATATCGTGCCAGTCATCATTTTGATTGTGGTTATTAATCGTTTCCAGGCAATGATGTCTGGTAAACGCTGCAGTTTAAGCTGTTCAGAGAGCTTCGTGGTCCTTAACTGTTGTGGGAGGTGGTGCTTATGGTTTGCCCACTTCAGCAGCCAGAATTCACTCGCATATATTCTCCTAATGTGGGTAGGGGTGGCTGACGCCCACAATTCAGCGCCATACAAAATGGCTGAATACACTGTGGTTCTTAAATATCGTGCGGTTGTTGCAGTCTGTTTCACGTGCAAGAGGTGCTGTTTTGTTGCCCAACGTAAGTAGTTCATTTTCTTTACAGTCAGGTCAATATGAGAGTTGAACGTGAGTTTCGTATCAAATGTTACTCCGAGATCTCTATGCGTCTCAACAACTGGGATAGGTTTGCCATGAAGTTTCGGGTGTACGAGCGTAGGCGATTTTTTGAGCGAGTACACCATGATTACGGTCTTCTGCGGATTTAGGACCAAGCCAAATTTGTCCAAGTACACGAATAAGTTCAGAAGCTTATAATTAATCTGCTCACATAATGCCCTATTGTTCATGGACGGTTGGATAGGTGTTAGGATCTTAATATCATCTGCATAAGTGCATACATCATCCCTACCGTTGCAGAACGGGATCATCATGGCGGTAAAGAGGAGTCCTGATAAAACTCCACCCTGTGGAACTCCTGCATGGAGTTGGCGTTGGAGGATCTGATTATCTGTGCGGTAATAAATGGACCGACAAGTAAGTAGGGCCTGTAGGAACTTCAGCAAATTTCCTTTTATTTGGAAGGCGTGTTGGAGCAGATGAAGTAAGGCATGTACATCCAGACTATCGAATGCTGCTTTTATATCGGCATAAATTATTGCAATTTCCTTTCTGGCTTGGAAAGCATTTAGTATCGTGGCCTGAACTGTGAGGAGGTTAGTTATTGTTGATCTTGCAGTCATTGAATAATGAATTTGTTGAGGCTGCCCAGCTAGTATCTGATTCGACAACTTTGGCAACAGAGCTTTCTCCAGTACTTTTAACAGGGTAGATGCAGTAGATATTGGCCTATAGTGCTCCACAAGGTTAGGCTTTGTAATTTTTGGCATTGGAATTACAGCGTACTTATTCCAGCTCTCAGGGAAAACTCGGCAAGCAAGGATAGAGCTATAAATTGCTTGGAGTGGTTCAATTAGGTAAGGACTAAGACACTTTACCATGAAGTGGGGGACTCCATCAACTCCAGCTGTGTTAGTTAGCCTGAGGGAGTTAATACTCTGTATTAGTGCTTCTTTAGTGATAGGAATAGACTCCATCTCATTGTCAACTAATTGATCCCACTCAAACTCCCTGACTTGAGACTCAGGATATATGCTGGAGAATCTGCTGATGTGGTCCATCCACGCTTCTTTGTCCAGCCTCTGATTTGTGTCACTTTTATGTGTGCAACGAGGTAGCTTTCCCCTGTCAAGTGTGTCTTTTATGTAGCGGTTGATTGCTTTAGACTTTTCCCTATTAAATATTGCTCTGGCCCTCGAGTAGTTACTTCTATCTTGTGTGTCATTAGACAGTTTCCATTTTCTGTGCAGAGTTTGCTTTAGTTTAAACAATGTAGATAGGCTAGAGTTCCACCAGGTTTTAGATTTTGATGACATCCTTACTACTTTATAAGCCGCAAATTCTGTAATAGAGTTGATCCAACTTGTTAAGAGAGTTGTTGCAAATAAGGCATCGCATTTAAGTAGACATTCCCACGGGATACAGCTGGCAGCAAATAAGCATTTATTTGGGTCCAGAAAGGCTGGCGAAGTAACAAGCTGGCTCTTAATTTTTTCTTTGACATTGAAGTCCACATACGGTAGCATTATGAGCATTGCAATTGGGCTATGATCGGATGGAAAGAACATTTCGGGGGGGGGGGGGTACATCAATTATACATTTACCAGAAGACAGAATTAGGTCAAGTCTATTTTCACCTCTTGTAGGTTGGTCATTGATAAGAGAGATGGAACATGGCTGTAGTTTATTTAACATGGTGTCCAGTAGGTTGTTGAGCTGTGGTGTAAGGTTGAAATCTCCACATACTATATGGGTGGCTGACACATGTAATTTGTTGAGAAGCCAGTCTACTACATTATTTATCATTTCTAGACTAGGGACAGGTGGAATGTAAATGACTGCTATATCCAAGAGTGCTGAGTGGACTTTTAGAGTGACGAGTAATGCCTCATAAAACTCTGAATCTGAGTAGGCGACCGAGATTATTTGAAGTGCTATGTCACGTACAAACAGGGCTACTCCTCCACCCCTCGCTACAGATCTGGATTTGAAGTAGGCATTGTATCCAGCAGCGTCAGCAGCGACCAGAGACTCTTGATGTGGCTGGAGCCAGGTCTCTGTAAGACAGATAACATCAGCAGACCGTGACAAGAGCATTTGTTCCAATGTGTCCAACTTGTTTCGTATGCTCCTAACATTCTGATAAAAAATCTTCCCCATGGATAATGGTTTTATCTGTGTCCTAGTAGGTCTTCTACGGGGTATAGTCTTACTTTGTATCATGTGTCGGGTAGTGACTATTGTAGAAATTCGATTGACATCTGAATGGCGATCCGGTAGCGGTTCAGTATCCTGTGTAACTGACGGGGTACATATATTCTGCGATGGACTGGTTTCCTTCCTTTGGCGTCATACTTGTGAGTTTGTGGTTGGCTTACTGGGATATACATAGCGAGGTAGTTTTAATCTCGGCTGGCCGTTGTGATAAAAAGGTCTGATGAGAGCTCCCACTGGCCAGAAGGAAGTGGCGGCAACATTATTAATATCTTTTTCATCACACTCAATTTTGAAGGACGCATATGTGGCTGCCCTCTTCAGTAGGGTGACTCTTACAGTTATGTTCATGAGTCGTAGGCATTCAGACACAATTTAGTCTGGAATAGTCTGAGGGTCGACTCGGGAAACAAAGATTGCTTTAGATTGTTGGATGGGTCTTGTGATCATGGGTTTTATTCGAGAGGAGAATGATGCACCTGACAATCTACCGTAATTGTTATTGGTAGGGTATTGTGTACCAGCTGCCAGGATGGAGTTGTTTGGGCTGTACCCGCTACGACTAGATGTGTAGGAGGGGACGGGAGGTCTTTGAACAACTTTTCTTTTGAAGAAAATTTCATTTCTGTTCCCATATGATTTGTTATTCAGTCTATTCGGCATAAGGCTACTGAGACAGTGTGTAGCATTCTGGATTGGCGGGCAATCCGGCAGACTGGTGCATGAAGTATTAGCTTCTTGATACGGCCACTCAGTAACTTCTTCATTAAGGCAATTTGCGACTGGATTATTTGTTGTGGATCTGTCGATGCATTTTCCCATATGAGTTAAGTGGTCTCTCTGAAACTCAGTTGGTTGGTTTGTGTAGAGATGTCTGGCCTTAGGACCTACCGCATTAGGGTTATTTAATGTGGGAAAAATGATATTATTCACACAGCAGTCACTCGATGCAGGTGTGAGACTTAACTTCTCCGTTCTATGACATGAATTGCTTGTGCTCAGTTTATCCTCATGAGGTACTGAGAGATTAGAATGCTGCCAATTCTGAGTTTCAATTTCTAGCGAAGGATTTATACCGTTGATAACACTAGCTTCTGGAACTTATTGAACACAACTCGTCATGTGTTGACGGTTTTGGGTGCCTCTAGTATCATGACCATTAAGTGACCTCACCCTTGGTTGATATGACGTGTGTGAATTGACCCTGGGGGTATTCGCCATCGTACCCTGCTTGTCGTGATCTTCAGAGAGTTTTAATAATTTGGCTTTGACTAGAGACATTAGTTGAGTGTCTAGAGTGTTGATTATTAGATGCCTTATTTCGTTCGCTATGAGTTCCAGTTTTTGGTCGTCTAGGCGAAGGAATGTAGTATTATCTGGTTGTTGGTACTCCGCTTTTTCTTTTGTTCCTAGGCAAGGTTCCGCAGCCGAGTTTGATACTTCACTTGGGGCGTCTAGACTCACGCTGTGATTTATTTGGTTATATTCATTTAAATTTACACTTACAATAGTATTTCCACTGTTAGCAGTATCAGTCAGGGTTTCATTATAATGTTGGCTGACATACACAATACTATCACTAGTATGCCGCCGTCTGCATTGATTTCTGTAGAGTTGCGCTCGAAACGTACCTAGCTTAATGGAGGCGGTAACATTGCCTTTGACATCAGCATCGTAATACCCATTCACGGGAGGCTCTATCCCGATATCAAAATCCATTCCAGACATTAGTGTAGACACGGCAGGTTGGCTGTGTTCGCCGGCTATTTTGTCATTCTCATTATGTCCGGGTGTTTTCTCCGGCATCAGCTCGTCTGTTTTACGAGCTAATAGTACGTCGCCATACATAGAATCTTCGACGCTGGGTGGCACCTCACATGCAGATTGCGAAAGTGATTCTTGCACTGCTTTTATTGGAACATCAAATAAATTTGATGTATTGCTCAAAATCACAAAGATATAAGGAAATTGGGGAGTACAACGTCTACAGAAAGGATAGGAAGGGGGGAGGGGTTATGCTATTAGTTAAGAAACACATAAAAACCAAGGAAGTGAAGCCAGTCGACATCGCTGGATAGTGCAGTATTGAATCAGTTTGGTGTGACATAAGCATTGGGAGATCAAAATTGAGAGTAGGAGGGTGCTATAGGCCTAATGACTCTAATGAGTATAATAAGAAACTGTACAGGGAAATAGAGTGGGCCAGTAAATCAGAGAGTCTTATAATGGGAGATTTTAATTTCCCAGATATTGACTGGAATTTGGAGGCTGGTTACTCACACACTACCAGGGCTTTTGTGGATTTATTGGATGATTGTTTTCTACATCAGCATGTTCGGGAGGCAACAAGAGAGAGCAATACTCTTGATCTGATTATCAGCAGTGATTCTTCATGCATTAAGAATCTGCAGATAAATGAACCACTAGGTGGCAGTGATCAAAGTGTGCTGAAGTGGGATTTACTCAAAGAGGTAACTACCATTAGGGGTAAAGGGAAGGGTTATTGCTCCCGTAAAGGCGACTACGATGGACTGAGAAAGTATTTAAATTCTATACAGTGGGACCAATTGATGATGTTACCAACAGCAAATTCAGAATGGGAAGCATTCAAAGAACTTATCTTGGAAGCTACTAGGCTTTACATACCAACTAAGAAATATTGTTCAAGGTTTAGGCCAAAATGGATGTCAGATGAACTAATGAGGCATATGGCAGAGAAGAAAAATGCATGGGATACTTACAAATTAACACATGACACAGAAGCCTATGATAGATACAAGTTGATCTGAAACCAAGTTACAAAGGAGGTTAGGCAGGCGAAGGCAGATTACGAGAAATATTTGGCAAAGGATGCAAAGAAAAACAGAAAAGAGTTCTTTTCCTATGTAAACTCAACAAGGAAAGGGATGAATCAGATTGGGCCACTTGATATTGATGGGTCAACTGTTGATGATCCTGCTCAGTTTGCTAACAAACTAAATGAATATTTTGCATCGACATTCACACATCAGGAGTTATTCAGCGAGGGGAATGCCAGAGGTGTATTCAACTCTAGCAGTAAGCTACAGAATCTTGAAATAACTGGGAGTAAAGTGGAGGAGAAACTGTTGAAGATAAACACAAGAAAGGCACCCGGGGTGGATGGGATCTATCCATTTATATTAAAGGAGGCAGCAAAGGAAGTAAGCAAACCCTTAGCCATAATTATGAGAGCTTCCTTGGACTCAGGGGAGGTACCCATAGACTGGAAATGTGCAAATGTGACCCCAATTCACAAAGGAGGATCAAAGGCTGACACAAGTAATTATAGACCTGTGAGCTTAACTTCTGTTCCAGGAAAATTAATGGAGGCACTGGTTAAAGAAGCACTGCAGGATCATTTAGACAAGACTTCAGTTATAGCTGAGACACAGCATGGTTTTGTTAAGGGGAAGTCTTGCCTGACCAATTTGATTGGATACTATGATGCAGTCACAAAACAACTGGATGCAGGGAATAACTTTGATATTATATACTTGGATCTTAGAAAGGCTTTTGATACTGTTGCACATGGAAGACTGCTACACAAATTGGAGCAGTGTGACATTGGAGGCAAATTGCTGCTATGGATAAAGGGGTGTTTGAGGGGGAGAAGACAGAGAGTGGTAATCAATGGACACTGCTCATCGCGGACTAATGTTATTAGTGGAGTCCCTCAGGGCTCAGTGTTGGGTCCATTATTATTTTCTGTATTTATAAATGATATTGATGATGGTATATCAAGCTTAATGTCCAAGTTTGCAGACGATACAAAGGTTGGCA
Organism: Mastigoproctus giganteus; assembly: GCF_048544385.1. Taxonomy (NCBI): domain Eukaryota; kingdom Metazoa; phylum Arthropoda; class Arachnida; order Uropygi; family Thelyphonidae; genus Mastigoproctus; species Mastigoproctus giganteus. The sequence goes on from NC_143583.1 coordinate 209,241,399, forward strand.
GGGTTGTCAAGGACACTACTGACACTATGCTGCTGCAACAGGATCTGGAAAGGTTGAGCAGATGAGCTGAGAGGTGGCAAATGAAGTTTAACATTGACAAATGTAAAGTACTACACATGGGAAACAGCAACCCCCGTATCAACTCTGTGGTACTACACTGACAGTGGTAGAGAATGAAAGGGACTTGGGGGTGGCTGTGCAGGCAGATATGAAGTTCTCTGAGCAGTGCAGACGGGCTGCAAGAGTAGCTCATGGAGTATTGTCAATGATATACAGGAATTTTTCCAGCAGGGATAAGGAGGTGATTATTCCATTGTATAAGGCAATGGTCAGGCCACACCTAGAGTACTGTATACAGGTCTGGAGGCCTCATTTCAAGAAGGATGTAGAGCTGCTGGAACGAGTACAGAGAAGGGCAACAAGATTAGTGAATGGAACAAAGGGGTGCTCTTACGAAGAAAGGCTTAAGTTTTGCAAATTACAGTGTCTGGAGACTAGGCACCAGCGAGGTGATCTGATAGAGGTGTATAAAGCCTTGAATGGTTTAAGCATGCTCAATGCTGATGGGATTCTTCCTCTAGCTCAGAAAAATCACCTGAGAGGGCATAAATTCAAATTGAGGAAAGACAGATGTAGGATAGACGTGCGGAAATTTGCCTTTAGCCAGCGGGTGGTTGGTTGGTGGAACAGACTTCCATCCCTTGTAGTGGAGGTTGATAGCCTAAATAAGTTTAAGGCTCAGCTGGACAGGTATTTTGAACGAACAGAGGGGTGAAGTGGAAGTGGGTTTTTTTTTTTTTTTTTTTTTTGGCTGATGCTGCATAAGCTTGCTTTCTTGCATCAAATGCCTCTACTAATGCTAATGATAAATGCAGAACTGGAAGTTGAGGAGTACAATGTGTATAGGAAGGGTGGAGGAGTTATGCTATTAGTTAAGAAACACATAAAATCCAAGGAAGTGAAACCAGTCAACATCGCTGGACAGTGCAGTGTAGAACCAGTTTGGTGTTACATAAGCATTAGGAGATCGAAATTGAGAGTAGGAGTGTGTTACAGGCCTAATAACTCTAATGAGTGTAATAAGAAACTGTACAAAGAAATAAGTGGGCCAGTACATCAGAGAGTTTTATAATGGGGTATTTCAATTTCCCAGATATTGACTGGAATTTGTGGGTTGGTCACTCACACACTAGCAAGGCTTTGGGGATTTATTGGATCATTGTTTTCTAGATCAGCATGTTCGGGAGGCAACTAGAGGGAGTAATACTCTTGATCTGATTATCAGTAGTCATTCTTCATGCATCAAGAATCTGCACATAAAGAAACCACTAGGTGGCAGTGATCACCGTGTGCTGAAGTGGGATTTACTCAAAGAGGTAACTACCATCAGGGGTAAAGGGAAGGATTTTTTCTTTCGTAAAGGCGACTACGATGGTGTGAGACAGCATTTAAATTCTATACAGTGGGACCAACTCATGATGTTACCAACGGCAAATTCAAAATGGGAAGCATTCAAAGAACTTATCTTGGAAGCTACTAGGCTTTACATACCAACTAAGAAATATTGTTCAAGGTTTAGGCCTAAATGGATGTCAGATGAACTAATGAGACATATGGCAGAGAAGAAAAATGCATGGGATACATATAAATTAATGGGTGACATCGAAACCTATGATAGATATAAGCTGGTCTGTAAACAAGTCACAAAGGAAATTAGGCAGGCAAAGGCAGATTATGAGAAATTCTTGGCAAAGGATGCAAAGAAAAACAGAAAAGAGTTCTTTACCTATGTAAACTCAACAAGGAAAGGGATGAATCAGCTTGGGCCACTGGATATTGATAGTTCACAGTTGAGGATCCTCCTCAGGTGGCTAACAAACTAAACGAGTATTTTTTCATCTACATTCGCACATGAGGAGTTATTCAGGAAGGGGAATGCCAGAGGCGAAGTAAACTCTGGCAGTGAGCTAGATGATTTTGTAATAACTGAGGAAAATGGAGGAGAAATTGTTGAGGATAAACATAAAAAAGGCACTCGGGGTGGATGATATCTATCCAGTTATATTAATGGAGGCAGCAAAGGAAGTAAGCAAACCCTTAACCATAATTATGAGAGCTTCTTTGGACTCAGGGGAGTACCCATAGACTGGAGATGTGCAAATGTTACCCCCAATTCACAAAGGAGGATCAAAGGCTGACACAAGTAATTATAGACCTGTGAGCTTAACTTCTGCTCCAGGAAAATTAATGGAAGCACTGGTTAAAGAAGCACTCCAGGATCATCTAGACAAGACTTCAGTTATAGCTCGGACGACACAGCATGGTTTTGTTAAGGGAAAGTCATGTCTATGATGCAGTCACAAAAGAACTGGATGCAGGGAATAACTTTGATATTATATACGTGGATCTTAGAAAGGCTTTTGGTACTGTTTCACATGGAAGACTGCTGCACAAATTTGAGAAGTGTGGCATTGGAGGCAAAATGCTGTTATGGATAAAGGGATGGTTGAGGGGGAGAAGACAGAGAGTGGTAATCAATGGACACTGCTTATCGTGGTCTAATGTTATTAGTGGAGTCCCTCAGGGTTCAGCGTTGGGTCCATTATTGTTTTCTGTGTTTATAAATAATATTGATGAGGGTATATCAAGCTTAATGTCCAAGTTTGCAGACGATACAAAGGTTGCCAGGGTTGTTAAGGACACTACTGACGCTATGCTGCTGCAACAGGATCTGGAAAGGTTGAGCAGATGGGCTGAGAGGTGGCAAATGAAGTTTAACATTGACAAATGTAAAGTACTACATATGTGAAACAGTAATCCCAGACCAACGTATCAACTCTGTGATACTGCACTGACAGTGGTAGAGAATGAAAAGGACCTGGGTTTAATTGTGCAGGCAGATATGAAGTTTTCTGAGCAGTGCAGACGGGCTGTATGAGTAGCTCATGCTGTCTTGTCAATGATATACAGGAATTTTTCATGCAGGGATAAGGAGGTGATTATTCCCTTGTATAAGGCAATGGTCTGGCCACGTCTTGAGTACTGTGTACAGGTCTGGAGGCCTCCTTTCAAGAAGGATGTAGAGCTGCTGGAACAAGTACAGAGAAGGGGCAACAAGATTAGTGAATGGAACGAAGGGTTGCTCTTCCGAAGAAAGGCTTAAGTTTTGAAAATTACAGTGTCTGGAGACTAGGCACCGGCGAGGTGATCTGATAGAGGTGTATAAAGCCTTGAATGGTTTGAGCATGCTCAATTCCGATGGGATTCTTACTCTTGCTCAGAATAATCACCTGAGAGGGCATAAATTCAAATTGAAGAAAGACAGATGTAGGATAGATGTGTGGTAATTTGCGTTTAGCCAGCGGGTAGTCGATTGGTGGAACAGACTTCTGTCCTATGTTGTGGAAGTTGATAAACTAAATAAATTTAAGGCTCAGCTGGAAAGGTTTTCGAACGAACGGAGGGGTGAAATGGGAGTGTGTTTTTTTTTTTTTTTTTTTTTTTCGGCTGATGCTGCATGAGCTTGCTTTCTTGCATCCTATGCCTCTACTAATGCTATGCTATTGAATAACCTTCTTCAAGACGAATTTGACTCTAGAGACAATGCAACAAGAGAATCTGCCAAGCTCTCAATGAGGTGCGCTTTTTTTCTCACTCCGCTCTCAGATCAAGAGATTTTAGAAGCAGGACATCAATTAAAAGTAAAGGGAGCCCCTGGCTTTGATGAAATATCTCCTGCTCTGCTGAAGAAGGTCTTTAACACAATTCTAACACCACTGAAGTATATTTACAATCTTTCCTTTCAGTCTGGTAAATTCCCATCTCATTTCAAAAAAAAAAAGTCATTATTATTATTATTATTATTATTAGCCATATGGTGCAAGGAAGCCTGAGGCTTTTGCTGCACCAGCCAAAAAAAAAAAAAAAAAAATTCTGAGTTACCCCTGAGAGAGAGAGAAGAGGGAGGGGGTCAGAAATAGAAGGGAATCACCAAGAAAGAGAAGAATGATGATATCCAGCTCACGACCCTGGGTGTGCCAAGCCCATACTCACCAGATGTGAGCCCCTGGGGGTAAATTTGTTCCTGTTCTTAGGGGGAAACACTGCAACTGTATCGACAGTTTTCATCCAATAGTTCTACTCTCAGTTTTTGTAAAATCATTCGAAAAAATAAATTCTTCACGGCAGACTCATGAGCATCTTGGAAGTCAATCAGCTTATCCATCAACAACAGTACGCTTATATTTCTAAAAGATCCACTGATCTGACAATTGTTGACTTCTGCTCAAGGATCGTGGATTGTTTTGAATAGGGTCACTACTCAATAGCACTGTTTGTAGACCTATCTAAAGCTTTTGATTTCGTAAATCATAAAATCCTACTCAACAAGCTTGCCTTGAGAGGAAAAATTAACCTTCTCCTTGAAGACTACCTTACTAATCGACCATTTGGCGTCAAAACAAACCAGTCTTTTTCAGACATTTGTTATTTCTCCGGGGGAGTACCTCAAGGCTCACTTCTCGGTCCTGGCCTATTTGTTCTTTACATTAATGAATTTCTCTCTCTTCTTCCCACCTAGTAGCGTATGCCGATGACATTTCTATCTGATCACTGATGAAGACCTTAACGAGCTCAAACTCAAATTCTGTGCTGTGCTCTCTGTGAGGCATAGTTGGCTTCAAAAGAATCAGCTTATACTAAATCCAGAAAAATCCAAATACATGGTGTTTAGGACGAAAAATAAACCATTAAATATTGATTTCGAAATAACATACAACGGAAAACGACTCGAAAGGGTGAATGATATCATGTTTCTAGGAATCTGGCTAGATGATAAGCTGAGTTGGGATAAACAAATGATCACCTTAAGAAAGACTTCGTCACTAGCAGGAATACTTGCCCGAGCGTGCCTCCTTCCCTTCTCAGACTCCGAGGAACTTGACACCGATTGTCAAGGTCCTCGCCAGTCAGATGGTCCGGGGATGCATAACAAGCAAAGGGGTGGGTCGAATTAAATTTATTAACAGAACGGTGAATGCAGAAATCTACACTACTATCTTGAAGGAGTGCTTGAAACTCGTTATTAGGGATCACCACACAGACGTCCAAAACTGCATTTTTCAACAGGACTCAGCACCATGCCACACAGCAAAATTGGTAAGTTTTATTCTATTTAGATTTAATGAGTTTGTCTTCTTGTCTCACAAGGCTTAAAACATACTTACACCAATGTTTTCCATTGTTTTTCTCCCTTAATGCAGTCATACCTCAGAAAAGCTGTCATTACAGTGTTGGACTGGTCCTGCAAGTGCAGATTTGAACCCTATTGAAACTTGCTGGTACATAATGTCATCTAAAATTGCTCAGAAGCTAACAAGTAAGATTCGGGTGCAGGAGAGCATGGTAAGGGTGTGGTACCACGAAATTGGGCAACCGTATATATCCAGAAGTTGATTAACTCTATGCCTGATCATTGAGGACTTATTTTGAGTACTTATTTTGCTGATTTACAGTACATAATACTATTACGTTAACTTGTCATTTCAGTTTCTACAAGTAAATGCAATAAAATGTATGTTTGGTTGTCATTTGCATGATTTCTCATATTTCCATTAATTACGCATTTTACCCTTTGGGAAGATATTTGTGGCAATTAGGTATATCAGGTGGAGTCGTCTTTTTATTGAATTTCATTCACAGAGATATATGTATATATTACGTTGAAGCAAATGACTATTTCAACAAGACACACTGGGGCTTCCAAAGAACCCGGTTCACTCTGGATCATTTGATCTGATTATAAACAGGGATTCATGATGATTTCATAAAGTGTGAACACTTGGTATCAGTTTTCTTTGACATGGAAAAAGCTTATGACACAACTTGGTGTTTTAAAAGACCTCTAACTGGTCGTAGAAGCATCTTCCTAAATTTTTCAGTATGTGACATAGATCTAGCTTGTTTTTCTGCCAAGAGTAAGAAGTTCCCCAAAGCTCTGCCCTCAATGTTGCTCTTTTTTCAGTCAAAGTGAACTCTATTACAGAACAGCTTCCTCCATCAGTAACTAGTACTCTTTATATGGATGATTTTAGAAATTTTGTCATTCCTGCAACATGAGAATTACTGAATGAAAAATGCAACAAGCAACTGACCATCTTAGTTCATGGACTTTAGCCAAGATTAAGTTTTCCATTTAAAAAACTGTTTGTGTGTTTTTGGCACAAACAGAAACTTCACCCTGAACTAAAGCTTGGACAAAATTCAATCACTGTGGCAGGAGAAACAAAATTTTTGGGACTCATCATTGATCAAAAGTTGACTTCACCATATGTCAGCTCAGGGCAAAATGCACAAGAGGTCTACACATGCTCAATGCATGTTTAGACCTCTCATTGAAGAGTAGATAGAAGCATGTTAATGTGCTTTTATTGAGCATTTGTCCTATCCAAACTTCACTATGGTTCCCAAGTCCATTCTCCTGCTAAAAATTCATTCTCCAAAGACAATCAAATCTATCACAGAGCCATCTGGATTGCCACAGGGATATTTCACTTCACTCATCCAAAGGCTTTATATTTGAGCCTGGCGCACTATGGTCATAGTTGCCGATGCGCCTAATAAATCCCGAAACAAACAAACAATATTTGAGCCAATGAACCACTGTTGATTCTTCAACATCAGCAGCTGTCATTACAATATACAAAGGGTCCCTGGTATCCGATCCCCGCAGTTACGAGGATTTGAAAATTAAATAGTTAAAGGAAGCCCTTAAGAATATTCATAAAGCACTTTAATATTTTTATGAGAACAATCCTCACGATTGTGTGCAGAAAAAGTTAAACGCAAAGTTAAAGACAACTAAATGCTATGACACAATTTTATCTGAAAAATTACGGCAAAAAAAACCAACTCTGGATTCATTCTTTATTTGTTAAATTTAAAAATAGCATAACTTCAATAAACTTTACTTAACCTTACATTGTTCAACATATTATAATAAAAATGCCTAATAAAATAATTGTCTAATTTTTCAGTTCATTCACCCAATTTTTACTGTTTTAAGTGGAATTTTCTGGAACCAATTATCCTCAGATAACATGGATCCCATGTACCATAAAAATAAAATCTCTGCCAGGCCATCCTATGTGAACATCCATTTATGTGCCACAATAAAAAAAATCTGCATAATATGAATAGAACTGCTAGTCCTTCCTTTGGTATAAATTCAAGAGCTAATCTGTGATGTTACATTGGTTGGTATATCCACATCAGTCAGGCAAACCCTTCCTGCTTGAAATTTGGCATGTCTTATTTTACTCTTAAGAGCTAGCTGAATGTTGACACATTTCTATATATACATTGGCAACTCTGCAGCACACTGAGCTGAATACCCTGACTTACTGATTGCCAGTATGTACAGATGGCTCGAAGTCTGAAGTTTGAAGGATGGATTGGCATGCTTTTTTCTCAACCAAAACTATCTGTAATTGGATTCTGTATGAATTTAGTATATACACTGCAAAGTTACATGCAATAGAACTGGCCTTGGATCACATAAATTCCCACCAGTACCAAAGTGCATGATATATACCAACTCTCTAAGTGTATTACGGCCTTATCAGAGATTAGAAGTATTCTTCATCCAATTTTGTGTCAGGTACAGCAAATACTACTCTCTCTTTCAGAGTTAAACTTTGAAATTTGTTTTTTCTGGATCCCTAGCCAGGTTGGTATCACAGGCAATGACTTGGTTGATGCTGCAGCCAAATCACTAGCACCACAGAATCACATCCACCTTGTTAGCCCCTATACAAACTACAAGCATGTAATCCACAATAATCTATATACACAATGACAATAATCTTGTCAGAGATTATTGTCATTGTGTATATAGATTATGGTAGTGTGTCTCCAGACATGGAGACACACTACCAACAGGCTAAACAAAATCAAGCCTGTAATTATGAATTGGCATAATTAATGGCTTGATTTTGTTTACAGTCAGTGTAGCGTTTTCTTGGAATTAGTAGTCCTTCCTTGGCAGTGTATAGGCCAATGTCACCTGATACATTCCTATCTTCTGAGGGCTGATGATCATCCTATGTCCTACGTATAGAAATTGTGACACCATTTAGCACATCTTAATTGAATGTAGATCTTTTAATAACAAACACTATTTGTGTGTTACCCAGACTGTGCTTTATACACTCACACAGATTTTATGAGGCAAAGACTTTGTCAGATATATTCAAGTTTTTACAACTTATTAATTTGTACAATTTTATTTAGAGTGTGTTATTATTTTATATGTTATTAATCTTTTATATTATATACAGTCGATTCCGGTTATTTGGGCCACCAGTTAATCACAGCAGCCTTTATTTGGAGCAAATCTTAAAAAACAGAACTCAATAGAGAAAATAGCCAGGGTTTGCTTCACTTAATTGGAACATGCCGCTTAACCAGGGCAGCAGACCGCAGCACTAGAAATTACCGTACCATATGGTTCGGTTGGATTTCTGGAGGTCACAACCATAAAACAATAAGTAGTCACCTATTTATTACGCTCTTCTGTAGTGCAATCTATCATAAATGGATAGTAAACTCTATCTTATTGAATTTGCGATAATACCGACAGCTGGAATTCTGTGGGTTATTATGGTGAAATGTGTTTACACTTCCATGAAATCTTCAATCACATAAGAAAAATAATTTTCAGAATCTTCTCTTCATTCCTATTTTTAAAACTTCGCAACTTGTTACTCCGTTCTCACTTGTGCATATTGTGTGTGCCGTGTTCTGTTATTGATTGCTTATCTTTTTTACTGTTTGCAATTTTAACCCCCACCCACAAATGTCAGTGAACAGAAATGTCAACTAGTTAGTATGTATATATTACAGTACGTATTAATTATTTCGATTATCACGTATATTCTTCCGATTTTCACGTATCATTTAATTTTTTAAATAGTAAGGTAATAAAGGGTAAATTTGTGCTTAATATATCTTTACTTTTGTAGCATGTGGATAATATTCCTCCTATTTTCGCTAATTAGAATTGCTGTTTAATAGAATTAAAATTCAATTCACAAATGTGATCACAATGACCGGCGGTTACTACACATCGTATAGTGAATGGTACTTTACTATGGTGAGTCCATCGTAACATGATTTGATTGTACAGTGAATCAATTGTAAAGCTGGTGTCCATTGCATTTTTAACTATTTACACGAAACTTCGGATAATTGGGGCAGCCGCTTAATCTGGCCAAAATGCACTATTCCTGATGTCCCAAATAACCGGAATCGACTGTATTCTTCTATAATATATTCATTGATTACACTATTTCATATTTATATTTTCTGACTTGGCATGCCATAGTCTCAGACAACGATACACTGATTGTTTAGGAGTTTATTATTATTATTATTATTATTAATAATAATAAACTCCTAAACAATCAAACAACCCATAATTCCCTAAACCTTACTAAAATTTAGGGAAGTAGTTATGACACTGATCTGTTGCATTACATGCAAATAATTTTTGCCATTATTGCACACATTATTATTTGCAGAAGATGTTAAACATGTTCAAGTTTATCTTCCTGCCTCCCACCTCCTTTCTTTCAGTAATGGAAAGCCAGTTGAGGTTTAAGTATGCGTACACATGTTCTGCGTTTCTTCTGTATTTTGCTAAGCATTATATTGTTCAAAATGTTTAAGCAAGAGCAAAGGAAGTGTCTGAATTGCCCTGAAAATTTCTGCTACATATATTATGATAAAAGCTCAGAGGAAGAAAATCAACAGTATTACTAAATGTGAATATTCTTTGTATTTGGATTGCAAGATTGGTAATCAGGACGAAACTCCACATATGTACTGTATTACTTGCAACCCAAATTTGCAGATATGGCTAATTGGGAAAATTAAAAGTTTGCCTTTTGATGTTTCTACAGTGGGGTTGAGAGCTGCACAACCACATTGATGATTGCTATTTCTGCATAACAAAAATATCAGGGATGTCCAGAAAAAGCAACCAAAGCATCAAATAGCCTAACACTTTATTGCAATATGTTCTGTTCCATGTAAGCAAAACCCACTGATACCAGCTCCCCCAAAATCACAAGATAAAGGAAGCAGTGATGTAAATGCGATGATTTCTGTGTTGCAGATTTTACTGAACTGTTCACTTCAAAATATTTGGAATAACAAGTAGAAAACTATAATGCACCACATTTAATTAAGCAAGAATAGCTGACTGACTGAATTTGTGATTTAAATTATAAAGAGCAAGCAGAATTCCTTGGGTCTAGGTTACAGCAGTGGAAGTTACTTGAAGAAAGAACTAAAATTACAATACACTGACAGCAAAGTGTCTTCAAAATATTTCATTATGGAAGAATGTAGGTGTTTCTGTAAAGATATTAGTGGTCTTCTGAACAAACTAAGCAATGAACACAATCCTAATGAATGGTGTATATTTTACTAATGCCACAAAATTAAGTTTAAAAGTAATTTTTCTGCACAATGAAATTGCATTCCCATCAGTTCCTCTACATTGCTTTTGGCTTGAAAGAAACATATGAATGTGTGTTCAAGACACTGAGTGCAATAAAGTACCATAACTTCTTGGAATGCCTGTGATCTTAAGGGTTTCACAAAATACTGTTTGCTCTGGATAAAGAAGAAGGTGGATTTTGATACCTAAGGGAAGTTTTACATCAACTTTAACAAATGAAAACTGAAAGGAGAAATTTTCATTGAGCCTCAATTACAAAAACTACTCAAAGATGAGCCGACGATGAGCCAACAACTACAAAAAAAAAAAAAAAAAACAACTCAAAGATGAGGTATTTGAAACAAAGCTACAGGATACCGAACTGGCAAGTTTGCAATTGTTTAAAGCAGTTATGCATGAATTTCTTGGAAGAAAAGATCATTATGAATCTGTAGTATCAACTTTATTACAATGTTATAAAGATATGGGCTGCCACTTTGAAAATTCATATTTTTCATTCCAATCTCAGTTTTTTTCCTCAGAATTTGGGAGATGTAAGTGATGAGCAAAGGGAATGCAATGCCCTCATCAGGACATATCCAGGATGAAAAATTACTGCTGGTTTCTTAAGGGGGGGAGAGCAAAATGGATTATAAGGAAAGCCCTGAATGGCAAAATTTCTAAGCAAATAGAATGTATATAGCATTATGTTTGATAAAAGTATTTTAAAATGAATATGGCTGATTAGCATTAGTAGAGGCAGTAGAGCCAAAAAAAAAAAAAAAAAAATCTTTCCCATTTCACCCATCCAATTGCTCCAAATGTTTGTCTAGTTCTGCCTTGAATTTATTTAAGGCTATCATTTATTAAGGCTATTTATTTTCTAAGAGCAACCCTCTGTTCCATTCACTAATCTTGTTTCCCTTCTCTGTATTTGTTCCAGCAGCTCTACATCCTTCCTAAAATGAGGCCTCAAGACCTGTACACAGTACTCAAGGTGCATCATTGCATCAGTGCACCATTGCCTTATACAAGCGGGACAATCACCTCCTTATTCTTGCATCAATATCATTAATTAAATACAGAAAACAACAATGGACCCAACACTGAACTCTCACAACTCCACTAATAACATTAGTCCACAAAGAGCAGTGTCCATTGATTACCATTCTCTGATCTCCCACTCAACCATTCCTTTATCCATAGCAGCAATTTGCCTTCAATGCCACACTGCTCCAATTTGTGCAGCAATCTTTCATGTGCAACAGTATCAAAGGCCTTTCTAAGATCCATGTATATGATATCAAAATTATTCTTTGCATCCAGTTCCTTTGTGACCACATCATTGTGTCCAATCAAATTGGTCGGACAAGACTTCCTTTTAACAAACCCATGCTGTGTCTGAACTATAACTGAAGTCTTGTCTAGATGATCCTGCAGGGCTTCTTTAACCAGTGCCTCCATTAATTTCCCCACAACAGAAATAAAACTAACAGGTCTGTAATTACTTGTGTCACCCTTTGATCCTCCTTTCTGAATGGGGTCACATTTGCACATCTCTGGTCCATGGGTACCTCCCCTGAGTCCAAGGAAGCTCTCATAATTATGGGTTTGCTTACTTCCTTTGCTGCTTCCTTTAATATAACTGGATAGATCCCATCCATCCCAGGTGCATTTCTTATGTTTATCTTCAACAATTTCTCCTCCACTTTGCTGTGAGTTTTTTTTTTTTTTAAGTGATTTTTAAGATAATATGTGTATTAATATATGATTTTTAAACTATTGTTTATTCAGTTAGTTAAATTGCAATATATTTTTAGATGTTAATCACTGACATAATTTCAGTATTTTTGGAATATGCAGATCAATTTCCTTTAGAATCTGCAAATTTTTGCTCTGGAGGTTGAAAATAAAATTTTTTTTTTTTTTTTTTTGGCTAGTGTTATAGATTAAAATCAATGAACTCCACAAAAGATTTTAGGAAGTTTTTTTTCTAACAACTTTCTTACATCCCCAAATTAATATCCTGTTTGCCATTGTTGAGCAACAATGCCAAACAGGATATTAATTAGGAAGAGTAGAAAAATGCAACACAATTTGACACTCTTTATCTTGGATTGTATATAAACCAATAAGAGCATCAGCATTGTTTATTAACTTATTCCACACACTTTCTACTGTACTCAGCTTTACTTTGTTCCAACTTGCAGCCCAGTTATAAATGGCACTTTGTTGTACTACAATTTTTAATATATTATTAAAAAGTTCACTGTTGTGCTATCAGAACTATATAAAAAAAAAAAATCTATTGTTTCTTTTGATATGAACATTTACAGCTGAGAATGAGTCCACAGGCTCTATGAGGTTGCAGTATTAGGACACAAGAAAAGGCATATAATATTGGCATAGTTGCTTGATAAAATTTCAGATGGTTGTGCAGCTGCATTATCTAACAGTAACAATGCCTTAATTAAATGAAATTAAATATTTCATTTAATTCTTCTTTTAGTGATTGCAAGACTGTTCCCAAAAAGTGTTTGAAACTGTATAATTATATTCTCATTAAAAACAAACCTCCATTTTGTATATACAAAAAAAAAAAAAAGGCAGTCCAAGTTTACTTGAAATTATTCAATAAATGCTCACTTCCATTCCATATAACTTAAGTTTCATTATTGTACATTGTTTGTTGACATTTTCTTAATCATTTCCATTTGTGAAGTGTTCACAAGGACTACGCTGAACTAATAAAAACAAAATATATTAATTTTTAACCATACTGCTTTCTTTACTTTTCTGGTTCCCTTTCACCATTTTAAATTATACAGAATTCCAGCTTTACTACTGTTGTAGTGAACTGTTTAGTTCATCAACAAAATCATAGAATAGTAAAGCAGTCTACCAGACTGTGAGTTTGCTTTAGAATGTTAACTCTGGTGAAAAAAAAAAAAGAACATCCGTTACAATTAATTATTTCTCAATTTTTACCAGATTTATTGTGTTCTAAGCATTCATACATTATTCATTCTACAACTTTAAATATGAAAAGCCATTTAGAGGACAGTATTTATATTTAACGATTATATCTATACAGTTCTAGAATGTGAAAGCACAGTAGTGTACAAAATCCTAAGCAATAGTGCTTATAATGGCATCATCAGCATGTACCAGTTTAAACCAATAGCCACACTGACAACGCTTGGGCTCTCCCTCATACAACCACAACCAATTAATGTGTGTGGCTTCTTCTTCACCTGAAAGAAATATTTCAAGTAAAACTTTAAAATCAATCAACAGTATCTTAGGATCGAAAAAAAAAAAAAAAAAATTGGCTAATATATAATTAGATAATAATCAGAAAAAATATTTTATCATATTCTTCATGAAGTTAATGTACTTTTATTTACAAAAACAATTTTGTTTATTTCAGTTTAACTTACAAATGCATTACAATATAAAAGAACAAAACTACATTAAAAAATAATCTCTGGCAAAATGAAGCATGTGATTGGCAAACCATCAATCTTATTTTTTGCTCTTTTATAATTTTAGGTAGGATACACAAACCAATACACTGGTATGCAGTATAGCTAACAGAATAATAAACAATTTATTAGTATAAACCAAAATATCTTTCTATAATAATGTAATAACTAATATACACTTTGAATGGCATTTTGTGTAGATATTTACTACTAATTTAGGAATTAAATAAAATACTCCTTACAGGTAATATGAATCATTTTTTTTTTTTTTTTTTTATTTCTTAAGGAAATATAATTCTGTGTGAATATTTTGTGGAATTTCTCTCCCCTTTTTTCAGTGACTACAAAAAAAAAAAAAAAAAATTGGCATTTTCACCTTAGAATAATATGTTAGCATTAGCATTAGTAGAGGCATTTGATGCAAGAAAGCAAGCTTATGCAGCATCAGCCAAAAAAAAAAAACCCACTTCCACTTCACCCCTCTGTTCGTTCAAAATACCTGTCCAGCTGAGCCTTAAACTTATTTAGGCTATCAACCTCCACCACAAGGGATGGAAGTCTGTTCCACCAACCAACCACCCGCTGGCTAAAGGCAAATTTCCGCACGTCTATCCTACATCTCTCTTTCCTCAATTTGAATTTATGCCCTCTCAGGTGATTTTTCTGAGCTAGAGGAAGAATCCCATCAGCATTGAGCATGCTTAAACCATTCAAGGCTTTATACACCTCTATCAGATCACCTCGCTGGTGCCTAGTCTCCAGACACTGTAATTTGCAAAACTTAAGCCTTTCTTCGTAAGAGCACCCCTTTGTTCCATTCACTAATCTTGTTGCCCTTCTCTGTACTCGTTCCAGCAGCTCTACATCCTTCTTGAAATGAGGCCTCCAGACCTGTATACAGTACTCTAGGTGTGGCTTGACCATTGCCTTATACAATGGAATAATCACCTCCTTATCCCTGCTGGAAAAATTCCTGTATATCATTTTGACAATATTCCATGAGCTACTCTTGCAGCCCGTCTGCACTGCTCAGAGAACTTCATATCTGCCTGCACAACCACCCCCAAGTCCCTTTCATTCTCTACCACTGTCAGTGTAGTACCACAGAGTTGATACGTTGCTGTGGGGTTGCTGTTTCCCATGTGTAGTACTTTACATTTGTCAATGTTAAACTTCATTTGCCACCTCTCAGCCCATCTGCTCAACCTTTCCAGATCCTGCTGCAGCAGCATAGTGTCAGCAGTGTCCTTGACAACCCTGCCAACCTTTGTATCATCTGCAAACTTGGACATTAAGCTTGATATACCAGAAAAGAAT